>NC_056630.2:268473583-268786361 GCF_002870075.4 Lactuca sativa | reverse complement strand
ATTTCGGACCTTGAAGCAAGCTCTCTGTAGTGCTCTTGTACTATCTCTACCAGAAGGCACGGAAGATTTTGTAGTCTACTATGACGCGTCAAATCAGGGCTTAGGTTGCGTTCTCATGCAGCATGGAAGAGTGATAGCATACGCATCCCGCCAATTAAAGACGCACAAAGTAAATTATACGACCCATGACCTAGAATTAGGAGCTGTAGTCTTTGCCCTAAAGATTTGGAGGCATTACCTTTATGGTACGAAGTGCACCGTCTTCACGGATCACAAGAGCCTCCAACACATCTTGAACCAGAAGGAGCTAAACATGAGGCAACGAAGATGGGTGGAATTGCTAAACGATTATGAGTGCGAGATTAAGTACCACCCAGGCAAGGCCAACGTGGTAGCCGACGCGTTAAGTCGGAAGGAGTACTCTAATCGCCGTGCGAAAACTCTCTCAATAACCATCCAATCTCACTTAGCCACTCAAATTGCGGTAGCCCAGTCGGAGGCAATGAAAACGGAAAACAAGGCAAGCGAAGCATTGCGCGGGATGGAGAAGAACCTAGAAGCAAAGGAGAATGGAGTATACTACTTCATGAACCGTATTTGGGTCCCTAAGGTCGGAGGATATAGGGAGGTAGTTATGAAGGAAGCCCACAAGACGCGATACTCCATTCATCCTGGTTCAAACAAGATGTATTTGGATATTAAACAACACTATTGGTGGCCTAACATGAAGGCGGAAATTGCTACCTACGTTAGTAAGTGCCTTACGTGTGCCAAGGTAAAGGTGGAATACCAGAAGCCCTCAGCGTTATTGCAGCAACCAGTAATCCCTGAGTGGAAATGGGAGGGAATTTCTATGGATTTCGTGACCAAGCTACCCAAGACGTCGGACGGACTAGACACCATATGGGTAATAATCGACCGACTGACGAAATCTGCCCATTTCCTGCCAATCAAGAAATCCTACAAGATGGAGAGATTGACGCGTTTGTACATACGAGAAATCGTGAGACTCCATGGAGTGCCAAAATCTATTATCTCGGATAGGGACAGTAGGTTCACCTCACGTTTTTGGCAATCACTCCACAAGGCAATGGGAACTCACCTCGACATGAGCATCACTTATCATCCGCAAATGGATGGTCAAAGCGAACGAACCATTCAAACGCTTGAAGACATGCTCCACACATGCGTGATAGACTTTGGGAAGTCTTGGGATACCCACCTACGTTTAATCGAATTCTCGTATAACAATAGTTATCATTCGAGCATCAAGGTGGATCCTTTCGAAGCACTGTATGGGCGTAAGTGTAGATCACCGTTAAGTTGGGCTGAAGTAGGTGACACCCAGCTAGCAAAAACACATACGTCGGACAAAGCACTAACGGGACCGGAGATCATTCGCGAAACCACGGAAAAGATCGTTCAAATCAGAGCTTGATTGCAAGCATCGCGTGACCGACAAAAGAGCTATGCCGATAAACGGCGAAAGCCCTTAGAATTTCAAGTCGGGGATCGAGTACTGTTAAAAGTCTCGCCTTGGAAAGGAGTTATTCGTTTTGGGAAGCGGGGAAAACTGAACCCATGATACATTGGACCTTTCGAAATCGTCGCCCGAATAGGTCCGGTAGCATACAGACTGCAACTACCCGCAGAGCTAAACGGTGTACACCCCGTGTTCCATGTCTCTAATCTGAAGAAGTGCCTATTAGATGAAACCCTCGTCATTCCTCTTGACGAGATCGAAATCAATGAGAATCTCTTGTTCGTTGAAGAACCAATCGAAATCATGTACAGGGAGGTGAAGCGTACTAAGCAAAGTCGCATCCCGATCGTGAAAGTACGGTGGAACGCAAAGCGTGGGCCAGAATTCACGTGGGAACGCGAAGACCAAATGAAGCAAAAGTACCCTCACCTATTCTAGCCTTCACAAACCTAGCTTCGAACAAAATTTCGGGACGAAATTCCCTCTAATGGGGGGATGATGTCACAACTAGAAATTTTGTGTCATGTAATCTATACACTCAAGTTAATGTTGAATCAAAAACTTAAGAGCATGTGTGATACCTATTATTATGACATCAAAAACTTCAATCAAATACATCATACAAGTACTACAAATAGTCATCAAGCAATTGTAAACCCTAGAAGTTCTTGATTAGGTCCATTTTGGACTAGGACTTCCTTATTGGACTCAATGGACTAATAAGCTTCCAATTTAACTATCATGGGCTTAGAACCCTAATTGGCCTCTAATTGGACCCACAATCATTTATTTCAACATTTTGGGCCATTTTGGGCCTAGAATGAAATGAATTAAAAGCTTTAATCCATGAATAACCTAAACTAGTCCAACAAAATGTAAAAATCATGTTATATTTCTTTTAGGTTAAACTCACCTAAACTAACTCTAATATTGGGCTTAGGGGCAAAAAGCCCAAATTTTCCTTTTCCCTTCAAAATTCTCGGCCCAAGGCCCAAACCCAAGAAGAGATAAAGAGAGTTGACTTGCAATTGACACCTCATTATTGTCTTTTGGATCTCCATGCAACTTATTCCATGTTTCCATGCATATCACCTCAAGGGTCTATTTCTCTCTCTCTCTTGCTCTCGGCCATTTCAAACACACCCACACACCTCACAAATTCTCTCTAGAATACTCAAGAACTCATCCCTCCTCTCCATTCAAAAATCTCGAAAATTAAGAGGCTTTCAAGAGGATATTTCCACAAACTCTTCATCTAAGGTAAGGTTATGCTTGCATCTATGACTTAGATTCTTTGTTTTATCAAAATCTCTTCCTAATCCATGCAAAAATCATGATCTTGCATCCTAGAACCACCTCAAACTCGAGATCTTCAAGAAAAGGGTGCTAAGGCCAAAAATCACCAAGTTTCCTTCCATCTTTTCTTCAAAAACCGAAACTACACCCTAAGGTGAGCTTCATACTCCCTATTTTTCTGTTTTATAAGTTTTGGGGGGGGGGGGGGGGGGAATACAAGTGAAAGTGTAGATCTATATGTGTTTTGTATGCCTTGTATGATTTCTATGCTTATATGTGTGTTTTTGTGTGTTTATGATGTTGGATCTAGCCATAAACCCCTAAAAATCGAAATATACTTTATGTTAAATGATACTAGCATCAAATATATTTCTACATACAAAGTGTTCTAAGAAAAAATAGCTAAATGGCTTAATAACATTTTCTTTGGGCTAAAAACTCAATTTTTGGACATAAAATGTTAAAAATATAAAGTTAAAGGACCCAAAATGAAATATTTCGAATTCTGATGGGTGAGATGAGTCAAAACAGTTTCCATAATGTATTTTCTGAAAATATACCCTTTTGGAGGATTCAAAACATAAATTTCAAGCTTAATGGGCTAAAAAAGACATTTTCGGCCCAATAGGGCCCAATATGCGAAATTTTCTGTTTTGAAGGGCCAAAACTGTGTTTTTCTGTAAAACAGTGGACTACTAGTGTTCCAAGACCTTTTCTAAGGTTTAAAATGCTTTTCAAATTTAAAAAGGACCAAAGTTGCAAAAAAATTTCCAATTTGGGCCAAAATTGTAAAAACTGCAAAAAAGAGGGGTTATAACCGAGAAAACTGTATTTTCAGGGACTCAAACTGTTTTCAACTAAAAATATGCTGAAAAATATCAATTTCAATAAGTTTTGGTGTTAAAAATGTCAAGAAAAATGGTTTAAGGACCAAACCGGAAATTTATTTAATTAAAGGGTTGAAAAAGTAAATTTACAAAATAAAGAGGGGCTGAAAACAGAAAATTTTCAAGGCTAATTCAATACACCCAACGTGATCAAATATTGGCACTGCGACTACCGACGAAATACAATACACAACAATACCAAAAATCGTTGTTAAACGAATTGATTCGGTCTCGAATCAATAACAACCCGAAACTACTAACACGGCGATAACTCGATTCACACAAGTAACATTTGGGAATTTAATACACACGTGAGAGTGCACAGACGTCGACGCACCATCTTTGGGCCCCAAAGTGTAAAATCTTGTTTGTTGGGCCTAGCTAGCCCAATGACCTGATCTTTAGGCCCGAAGACTTCTACCTTACGAGTTGTTGGGTCTTACATGATCTAACACAGCGTAAAAGGACTTTCAATGGCTTTTATACTATTGGTCCCCGAGGGTCCTTTGGTACTGCTAGTAAAGTCGGTTATTTTAATGCGAGTCGGGTCAAGGGCCCTTCGCACTCTTTTTTTTATCCCCAACCGGCTAATGGAGTTATCGAGGTCTTCGTGCCCTCTTTCTCTTCGGATGTGGGATTACTCGAAGTCAGGGCGGGTGGATTACGTGAATAGTACGGACGACGCCTACGGGATCGTTAGTATAGTTGTAAACTGGTCGTTTGCGTAACGCGTGTTTATAGCAATTCACCATGAGCTATAATCCGACGTCGCCTGGAATTAATGACTTCACACGCCGCGATGGTTTTTTTTTAACTACATGGAATTCAAAGTATTAGGAAAACATCGGGTTTTCCTAGGGTTTTTCAATACATACGGTTTTTCGAAACATACACAAGTTTAATGAACAAATATTTTTTTTACAACTATAGAAACAAACAAGCATACTTATGGATCTTCACAAACTTTTTCAGAAACTCTTTTCAGAAAATATCGGATTTTCTGGTGGTTTTCAAAATAATACAAAATGTTGCTTTTCAAATACCGCTTATGAACTCACCAAAATTTCATATGTTGACGTTTTTTTCAAAATACTTGTATTCTCAGGTAACAAGTGAGCCAAAGTAAAATGTACTCAGTGATGGCTTGCAGTTTGTTTATTTATGAACCGAACAATTTATTTTTGGGAATGTAATGTTAAAACAATGTACTCAATGTAAACTTTATCGGTTGTACTATATTAATGCATGGTGTCGAATGATGTTATGTTTCATATATATTCAATGTTATGGTATTCAATTAAGTCACAACAGCCCCCGGACGTTTCCGTCATCTGGTTCGGGGGTGTGACAACCAGATTTACAACACTGATTATATCTGAGATGCCCAGGATAAGAATCCTTCACAACCCTTTCAATATACCAAAAGAACGCTCCACAAAACTCACACACACAAACACAATCCCCATAATCGTCATACACAGGATGAACAGACGAAGGCAGATGACGTCGAGACTTGCGAGGAATCACAACAGCAACTGGAGATGAAGATGATGCACATTCACTAATTTTCCGTTTACCACTCTTCTTCATAACATCATAAACATACAAAAATCAAATTCAATCAAGGTACGAAGAACATAAATTAAACAAAGTAGTCTGACATTCACAAATAGAAGACATCAGAAGAAACATAGCTGATAGAAATCACAACATACAAAAACAAAAAAAAAACTTACCTGAATAGAGCAGAAAACCAGCAAAGAAAGAGAATCGAGGAAATGGAAGGATGAAAAACCCAGAGACATGTAGAAAGTGAACACGTGTCCTTGGGACTAACGAAAGCATCCACGACGAACATTGAAATAAGTAATTCCACTAACCAGTTTCCACCATCAACATTGAAAGAAGGAAAGCAAAGAATAGAGTTTGAAAGAAATAAACCAGTAAGCCTTAAAAGACAATGGAGGGACTGAAGGTAAAAAAAACCAAAAACAACTGGACCAAAAGAAAAAAAATATCAGTACAACCACTTTTAATACTCCGTATATACAAGTTTATACTCTTCGCCTGATTCAACCACTATGGCCGAACAGATCATCCCTAAAAACTATCTATGTTGAATTTAGGTGATAAAAATCACCTTCAAAGATAAGAAGAAGAACCGTCGTCGAAACCGATCGGGAGTGAAAATATCTCTAGAGCAAGAAGTGCCAGTAAAGCTGTCGACGATCTCTTCCAGTGGTGATGCCGACACAAATAGTTTCTTCCCTTCCGTATTGTTCCAAAGATTCAGGGATAGAAATAAACCCTAATTTGAATTGGTTTCAGCTAATTGTTTTTCTGGATTCGAAAATGGAGGTCTTCATGAGTTGTTTGGGTTATATAACTCTATATACCTGTGTTGAGGGAGAAGGAAGAAACAGAAGACTGCATGGTCCACATACATTTTGATGTCCCATTCCTGTTTATCCAAACAATTGGTCAAAGGACGAAAGTGCAATATGAAAAACTTTTGTGGCCAATATCCAAAACATCAATAGCTTACTGTACTTAATCCAACCCACTTTATATATACATATATATATATATATAATGTATGAGTAACATCTTTTCCCAACATCTGTTCTTATGTATGTCATTGAGTGGATGTCTCTATGAGAGAAGAACACGAAGAAGCTAAAATTTAAGACTCCTGAGATGATGCAATGGTATATTAAAATTCGAGAAACTATGTTAGCTCTTATTCCAGATCTTTTTCCTAAGACTCCATGTCTAGAGAAGACTCGAGCGGCGAATTAAAGACTTTGAAGACAGGACATAAAGGAGATATTGTTAAAGATCAAATGATTATGTATGTCAAGTTTCAAAATATATTTTCATTTGTTTGTTGTTTCGAAGCTTTTTGTATAAACGTAAATATTATTCATGCATTCTTTTCTATTCATGATTTCAAAGCAATCAAGCTTCAAAGTAAAAATGACTTTCGAAATCAACATGTGTTGAGCATGTGTATATCTCATCAAATCTCACATAATCTTTTATGTCGAGATTTATTTATGTGTCATGCTCCACGTTTCTATCCATATTAGGTTGATTTATTCTCACCATCTTTTGCAAGGGTATATAAAGGTGGGTTGGTCTTAGGATAATGAACTCACAACAATCATACTTTTGCAGTGTAATCCTTCGTATTCTATGCCCATGTATACGTAATCCTTCATATTCCATGCAGATGTTCGACATAAACATTTGAGCTTGTTTCAATCAATAAAGTATTTGAAAGTTATTTGTCTTTCTTTTCCTTATTTGACACATCATATTTTGTCTTGATTATTATTGTGTTACAATATGTATGAACAATATCATAAAGAGGGGTTGGGTGCTATGAGTTTGGGTACTTTCTTATTTTTTTAATAACTAAAATATTAAAATAATTAAAAATATTAAAAAAAAGAATAATACTATATAGTCGATTAACTTTGGAAAGGAAGCAAAGCCAAAATATGAATATAGAGAATTTTTAAATAAAACAATCTAACAACTAAAAAACATAACAAATCATATTATATATATATATATATATATATATATATATATATATATATATATATATATATATATATATATATATATATATATACTTAATTTCGGGGAGGATTACCTACAATAAATTCCTTTGGTTTCATATTTTGGCCACATAGTTTTTAATATTTGCAATTTGGTCCCTAGCCCCTTTTTGGTGGTCAACGGGTCGAGTCAGCTGGTCAATGGCAGCAGCTTCAATTTTGAGTCGGCTAGCCGATAACTTTAATCCGTTTCTCGACCTTCACCGTCATTGATTCTTTGTAATCGGTGATTTCGTCCTACCGATCGACTATGGGAATGGTCCACAGAGTTTAGGGGGTGTTTGACTTATCTTTTTAGAGACCAAAAGGACTTTTAGAAAAAAAAAATAGAAGGGAAAAGATGTTTGGTAAAAATATTTTAAAAGCAACTTTTGGGGTTTTGATAGAAGGAAAACTGACTTTTTGGAAAAGCCAGGAAATCCTGAGTTTTGTAACTTTTTCCACAAATCCTTTTGCCCTCTGAAAAGATAAGCCAAACACCCCCTTAATCTGTGTCATCGTGGCGGATGATGGTTAGTGTTTCTCATAGGAGAAGCTAAGAAGTCACCAGAAGAAGGTCTCTTCCATCGTTTGAAGCTGACAAGCTCTTCTTAACCTCCTATTTCCTTTTCGATTTACTCATTTACCGCCTACACCCTTTATGCCCGATCTGGAGTCATGGTACCAGATAAAATCGAAAGGAAAATCGAAGAAGATACCATACATCATCAGCAACACCATCCAACTACCCTCTAAGTATTCCGACCAATCACATCAAAGTAAGCTCCATTAAACGCCTCTCTCTCTCCGCCTATATATATCTCTCTCTTTCCATATCAATGTTTTTGCATCTGCTTATGGATTTCAGCTACAACATCTATATAGCTGGTATGATTTTGTTTTCATTTTGTTGGGTCTATTAGATTGCGTCATGGGCTCGGTCCTTAGCCCAGTTTTGATTACCGGTATTGGGCTTGTCCAACCGTGCATGTTTTTGTACTAGGGTTTAGTATATAAGTTGCATGCATGGTGTCTTAGTAGTTATCGTTTTTATTGTTTATTTTCTCTGAGTTTTGTAAACCCTAGCTCGCCTCTACAGCGGAAGTTCTTCATCGAGCTCTGCTGAGGCGTGACTTTATTTCGAATCATAAGCATACATTTGATTCTATTCTATGTTCATTCTCTTACTGTTTTTGACTTGTTTAATTTCCATAGTCATACCTGTGAAAGATCTAATCGATCAAGAGATTGATTCTCATCAATTGGTATCAGAGCAGGAGACTGTGTAATTCATACACATCTCTTCTGTCGAAGAAGTTATTAGGGTTTTTAATTCCGCATTGATTGATATTAACTGAGCCGTCACTCTATATTGACGTATCTCATTAATTGTTGATATAACCCTAACGATATATTACAAGTCTGATCTTTTACAGGTTATCGATCAAAAGTCTTTACAATGTCCATGGATGATTCACAAACCAATCCAATCAATATCTCCAACAGCATAGGGTCTACGACAAGAATACCAATCTTGTATACACAAGACTATGAAGTTTGGACACATGACTTTGAAGATTACGTGATTGGATCGGAGGATAATGGATACTCAATCTGGGAAGCGATTACTGTAGGCCCATTCGCTCACTCAAGCACTTCTAAGATTGTCAAAACACAGAAAGAGTACAATTAGCTTGTTAACGATGTCAAAGATATTCCTCAGGATGAAAAAGAAAAGTTTCAATGCAACATCAAAGCCTTGAGGATGATAAGGTTTGCGTTGCAGTCAGATATGTTTCGTTTGGTAAGCTCGTGCGCCACGGCTAAAGAGATCTGGGACAGATTAAAAAAATTGTATTCCACTGACGAAGATTTGGAACATTCTATTCAAACTCTCCTGCTATCTGAATTTGGAGACTTTATGCAAAAGCTTGAAGAGAAGCTTGTTCAAACCTTTGATTGCTTCAATCATCTTTTGAGTAAGATGATAAAGCATGGGATTGAAAGGAAGGTTATCGAGCAAACAGTTACTTTCATGAATGGTCTCAGACCCGAATGGATGGTTGTTGTATCAATAGTTAAAGCTCATGAACAGTTCAAGTCATATTCTATGGCAAAATTAGTGGGTATTTTGAAATCCCATGAGAGTGCACTGTCTAAGGAAACGAATGTGGTTTCCAACCTGGGTTCTTTAGCTCTCGTCTCTAAAGGCAAAAGCTCGGTTGAAGAAGAAGAGGAATTGGATCTAGCCAATTATGATCTAACCGGTGAAGAATATGCCATGATGGTGTCCAATCCCAGAAAATTCATTAAGAAGAAATTCACAGCCAACAAGAACCGAAACTAGCAGGGCAGTTACTGTGCCGAAAAGATCAAGGAGGAACCGAAGATGGGGTCAAAGTGTGAAGAGTCAAAGAAAGAAGTGAAAGTTGGAGGAGACTTAGGATTCGACTGCCATTACCGTGGAGGCAAGAATCATTTTGCTAAAGATTGTAGGCTAAGGAAGAAAGAAGAGAAGACAAATGAAGAAGATGAGGAAGCGAGCCTCCTAAGAAGACTGGAGGAAATCAAGAAAAGAAAGTCTACTACTAACAATACTACCATGAATGCTTTAATTGTGCAGGATACAAACAACAGTGATGAATTTGGTGGTGTGGAAGTCTGGTCCATAGATTCTGAGGATGATGAAGTCAGAAAGCCCACTCATGGGAAGGCTATGCTAGCAAAACAAGAACATGCAACATGAAGGTGCTTTTTGGTGACCGAAGGTGTGTCCCAAATGAGAGGATATACAACCGACGGGGGAGTTGAAGACGAAAGGGAGCGAGAGGATAGGTGTTTTGCTGCCAAACCTGTCAGTACACAAATCAACGAATGTGATGAGTTGATCAAAAAGGTACAAAATATTCTTGCTTCTCTAAAAATACCTGTTACTAATTATGAAAAGGAATTAAATAACATAAAGTCGAAATTCTCGAGCATAAATAGCATTCTCACCCAAACCCGTGTCACAAATTCTAACCTAACTGATCAAATCAGCAGGATTTCATCAACGAGTGAGGAACGAAGGATGTGGATCGAGCAAAACAAAAAGGAGTTAATTAGGTCTAACGATGACTCAATTTATTTGCGAAGAGACAATCTTAAACTTCTTAAACAGTGAAATGTGTTTTGTTTAATTGCTAAAAGACTCTATTTTAACATCACGCAGTTGCATCTTGATTGTGAAATAGGAAAGAAGATACATCGCATGATTTTACCCTTCCTTGAGTTAAAGGAGGATGAAATCGATGCTAAAGCCTACAACTGTGAAAGCGTTGTATCTTCTGACGAAGTTTCTCCAGCATATAAAATAGGTCTGGACAAAATAGAATCCTATATAAAGTCCAAAGACCACAAGAACATGCTCAAAAATCTGTTAGATGAAAATGATAGACTAAAATTAAGAACCGAAACTGTACAAAAATTTGACTCTTTGAATGCCAAATTAAGTTCAGAAAATAAAATTGAGGTTGAAAACACATCTGAACATAATGAGGATGATGATCTGAGTGAAATCTCTGTAGAGGATTTGGTGGACTGTTCTGAATTTGTCAAAAGCGAACCTAAGTCATGCAAAAACCTAATTTCTGAAAACTCTGTTGAGTTTGCTCGCTCCTCTACTGACAAAACCAAAGTTCTCAAAGCTAAAGTTGTTGTGTACCAGAAGGTACAAACCACTCCAAATCAAGTCTACACAGTACCAGGTGTCACTCCACAACAAACCACAGAGTTAACAGCTATGGTAGAAGAAGACAATGTTGGCGGATGTGACGAATTTTTCTGGTCGGCCCCAATAGACAACACTGATGAGACGAAGGGTCTACCTCAGAAAACTTTATGGAGAGTGAAAGGTAGATACATATCCAAACCACTAAATGAGCCAACAAGATATGATGTGCCGAGAAAAAGTGGATCCAAAACACCATTGAGCGAACCTGTGCAAACCTCTAGTGAGACATCATCAGCAAAAAGTGAATGTTGTGCTCACACTTCAAAAGGAAAGGCCAATATTCACAGAAATCCAAAACAGGTAGCTGATAGAAAGCATCAAAGAAATCTGAGATACAAGAAGAATCTCTCAGAAAGAAAACAATTTTGGAAGTCTCAAAATCCTCACTTAATAAGGATAGAAAGCAAGAAAAAATCGCAAGAGGAATCAAGGAACCGACGGGGGAGTTTCAGTCCCACGACGGGAATCAAACGAAAGAGTAGTTTCGGTCCTTAGTACAACACCAACCAAAAGGACACTTTCGGTCCTTCTACTGAAAGGAGCCGAAAAGATGGTTTTGGTCCTTCTACTGAAAAGAGCGGAAAAGGTGGTTTCGGTCCTTCGACAAATAGGAGCCGAAAGGGTGGTTTCGGTCCCTCAACCGAAAGGAAAGTTTCGGTCCCCCATCCGATAACAACCAAAAGGAGAGTTTCAGTCCCTCATCCAATAACAACCGAAAGAGTGATTTCGGTCCTTCACCCAATAACAACCGAAAGAGCGGTTTCGGTCCTTCACCCAATAGCAACCGAAATAGCGGTTTCGGTCCCCATCCATACAAGTCCAATCAGAAAAACAAGGGATCCAAAGTCACTTCTGAATCTAACTCTGCCCATTCAAATTCTCGTCCTTCAATTACTTCGAAGGGAAAAGGAAAACTCTTTCCTAAAGATAACAATCTTCCAAAAGAGAATCAAAAGAATGCTAATGTCAACACCACAAACTCTAATCCTACTAAATCAACTAAAATTAAAGTTTTCACCATTAAAATAAAAGATGAAACAACTTTAGTTAAACGCACATACATGGTTGATATTTCTCTTACTATTCCCTGTCCTGTAAAAGGCTCACAGGGACCCAAGAAAATTTGGGTTCCTAAATCTGCTTAATATTTGGTAGGCTATTCGTGACGAGCAGTTTGATGAAGAATGGTACATTGATAGTGGCTGCTCACGTCACATGACAGGAAGGAAGGAAAAACTGAGGGAGTTTCGGTCTCTGAAGGATGGTGGTATTGTGAAGTACGGCAACAACTCATTTGGTACTATCAAAGGCTATGGAATGATTACTAATGGCGAGTTCTCTATAAGAAAAGTGGCCTATGTTGAAGGGATCCGACACAATCTTATCAGTGTATCACAGCTGGTGGTTGGCACTGGATTGAAAGTATCTTTTGATGATGAAGGCTTAGAGATTGTCGAGAAGAAAAATAACAACGTTCTGCTGAAGTCAAAGCGAAAAGGGGAAATATACCCTTTGAACCTCAACCCAATTTGAGGTAAACCAGCAGTCTGCTTACTAACAAAGGCTCACTCTGATGAAAGGTGGTTATGGCATAGAAGGCTGTCTCATCTAAATTTCAAGGATATCAACAAGTTAGTTGTGGGTGATCATGTTCGAGGTCTTCCAGTTCTTAAATTTGATAAAGAACATCTTTGTGCAGCATGTGAAATGGGAAAGCAGAGTAGGCAAAGTCATCCTTCTATTATTAATACTAAGGTGATAGAACCATTAGAGTTACTGCATATCGACCTGTATGGTCCCTCGTCCATTGAAAGCATTGGGGGGAACAAATACATTTTGGTTATTGTGGACAATTTCTCAAGATTTACATGGGTATTCTTCCTCAAGCAAAAGTCTGAAGCCACTCCAAAGCATAAGTTCTTTATTAATCAGATAGACACGCAACTAAGAAAAGTAGTTCATAATGTGAGGAGCGACAATGGC
Organism: Lactuca sativa; assembly: GCF_002870075.4. Taxonomy (NCBI): domain Eukaryota; kingdom Viridiplantae; phylum Streptophyta; class Magnoliopsida; order Asterales; family Asteraceae; genus Lactuca; species Lactuca sativa. Next base: position 268,773,335 of record NC_056630.2, on the reverse strand, counting down.
TTGGAATTCAAGAACAAAGATTTTGAAGATTTCCTTGCTGAAAAGGGGATGACTCACAATTTCTCAGCCCCTTATACTCCACAGCAGAATGGCATCGTTGAAAGGCGAAATCGATCTCTGTGTGAAGCAGCTCGAACTATGCTATGCTTCGCGTCCTTACCTTTGTATTTCTGGGCTGATGCAATTGCTGCTACATGTTATACTCAAAATAGATCATATTTGAATAAGCGGTTCTCCATTACCCCTTACGAGATCTTGAATAATCAAAAACCAGATGTGAAATTCTTTCATGTGTTCGGTTCAAGATGTTTCATTTTCAACTCCAGAGAGAATCGAAACAAGTTCGATGCTAAGGCTGATGAAGGAATTTTCTTAGGCTACTCCCTGAACTCCAAGGCGTATAGAGTTCTCAATAAGCGCTCAAATAAAATTAAAGAAACATACTATGTCACCTTTGACAATAGTTATTTTAAGAAGATGAAATCAACAGAAGGTGCATCGCAAGAGATCTATCCAAAGAATGGTCAAGTTACTATCTCTATCTCGAATCTTTTCGACCAATTCATGCTTCTATTTGATGAGCCTCAACAAGCAATTGATTCTGAATCAATTGCAAAAGACAACAAAGCTGATAATCTAAAACAAGTTGTCGATAACGCTGCTCAAAAGATAGTTGATGATCAATCCAAAGAAACCGAAAGGGTAGAAGCAAGCGAATCTTCATGTGACCGTCCTAATGTCTAGGGGGAGGGTCCAACTCCTCATCACGATCAAGGGTCTTCGTTCCAGTGGGAGAACTCATCGCCACATTCTTCAAGCTCTACTTAAATTCCAACCAAAGAAGGGGATACCAATACTGGTCCTGAACAGGAGTCATTCTTCGAGGGGGAGAACACCAATGTCAGTGATGATGACATTCTTTTTGAGCTAGAGGAAGAAATCAATGCCGAATTGGATCCTATCTATGATCCAAATTTCCCTCCACTTATCAAATGGACCAAAGATCACCCTCAAAGTCAAATTATCGGGGAATCTTCAAAAAAAGTGTTAACTCGTTCTCAAATCAAAGCGAAATAGGTTGCACTCTTTTCTAAAGTCGAGTTTTGCATGTTCAACTCCTTTGTTTCCAAAGTTGAACCGAAGACAGTTAACTCAGCACTTGATCATTCAGACTGGGTTCAAGCCATGCAAGATGAATTAAATGAGTTTGAAAGAAACAAGGTATGGCGTCTTATTCCAACTCCAAAAGATGCTTCGGTGGTCGGTCTCAAATGGGTATTCAGAAACAAGATGGATAAGGAAGGGAATGTCATTCATAACAAAGCAAGGTTGGTGGTCAAAGGATACTGTCAGGAAGAGGGAATCGATTATGAAGAAACCTTCGCTCCAGTTCCCAAATTAGAGTTTGTTCGTATCTTTCTTGCTTATGCAGCGCACAAGAACTTTGAAGTCTATCAGATGGACGTCAAATGTGCCTTCCTCAACGGGGAGCTTGAAGAAACTGTATATGTTGAGCAACCACCAGGCTTCGTGAACGAGAAGTATCCAGATCACTATTATGTCCTTGACAAAGCTGTATATGGCCTAAAACAGGCTCCTAGAGCATGGTATGAAACTCTCACTCGTTTCTTAAAATTGTCTAAATTCAAAAACAAGGTTCGGTTGACCCAACCTTCTTTTGTAAGCGATAAGGTAACCACCTTATGATAGTCCAAATTTATGTTGATGACATCATCTTTGGCTCCACAAATCCTAGCTTAACAGCTGAATTCAAAAAATTGATGGAAACTAAATTTGAGATGAGCTCAATGGGTCTAATTAACTTTTTCGTGGATTGAACATTAGACAGGGACCGGAAGGCATTTTTATTAATCAGGAGGCACACACCAAGACTTTATTAGCTAAATTTAGGATGATAAGAGACTCCAAAGTGAAAGTGCCTATGGCCTTTGGAACTAAGCTTACACCCTCATTGGAGAAACCAGCAGCTGATGTGACACTCTATCGACAAATGATTGGGTCTCTGATGTATCTTACAGCCAATAGACCTGACATCATGTTTTCAATCTGTTACTGTGCAAGATTTCAAGCCAACCCGCGCGAACCTCATTTACAAGCCATGAAAAACATCTTTCGCTATCTGAAGCGAACCTCCTCTCTCGGTCTGTGGTATCCATCCAACTCAGGATTCTTTGTTCAAGCATTCTCCGATGCTGACTTAGGTGGCTATGGATTAGATCGTAAAAGCACAACTGGAGGATGTCAATTTCTAGATGGTAAATTGGTTAGTTGGCAATCAAAGAAACAAACTTGCGTTTCTCAATCCACTACAGAAGCTGAATACATTGTTGCAGCAACCTGCACATCTCAAGTCGTATGGATACAAAGTCAACTCAGGGATTACGGATTAAACATGAAGAAAATCCTACTATATTGCGACTTTGAAAGCGCAATTAGAATTTGTCACAACCCAGTGCAACATTCGAAGACTAAGCATATAGCACTGAGGTACCATTTCATCAAGGATCACGTCGAAGATGGTAACGTAGAAATTCACTTCGTCAGAACGACTAATCAACTGGCAGACATATTCACAAAGGCCTTACCTAAAGCGAGCTTCAATAAGATTCTACAAGGCCTAGGAATGATGCAAGCTGAATCTGTACCAAAATCGTCTTCGCTTTCATAAAGGTAACAAGCAAAATAGAGCGAACCGAAATGAACCGAACGTTCGGTCTATTTCGGATGAAGTTCGACCAAGAACCGAAATGAACTGAACGTTCGGTCTATTTCGGGTTCGGTCCTTCTGAACTCGTTCGTTTCTTTTTCTTGACAAGGCATTTTAATTGTATTCTTTTGTAAACTTTTTCATTCCTTCTTTTCCACATATAAAATTCCAAAAATATTTTTCTCTTTTATTCTCATAAAAATACTTATAAAATCCAAAAATATTTTTCTCTTTCATTCAATTGGTCAATTCTCACAAAGTTTAAAAATAATTTTTTGTATATATCTAACGTTTTTATTTTTGTCTAAGTGTGTTTCTCGATGGCAAAGTTAAGGCAGATAAATGGTTTATTAGTTAGGTGTCCCTAGAAGCGTGTTGTTGTATGTTGACTAAAGCCTCGAAAGATTTTTGAGTGAAGCCTTAATAACATGATATATACCAATCATGTTTTCCCAATCCAGGCTGTCAAATTCACTCTAATCATGAGCTACCTAACTCTACTCACATTGAGTTTAGAGTTTTCTGCTTGGTCCTTCTTTTCTTTAAAGGAGAGGTACATTCGCTTCTAATACCATCTCCATCACTTTTCTCCATTATACTTCGTTTCACCAATATAACCCCTAAGACTCTCAGTATTCACCACTGAGGTTTATGGTTATACAACATCTGCGTTCATGATCTTAGTTTCATGCCACTATGTACTAAGTGAAACCCAAAGTTCAACACCACTAATGAATTGACGGCGAATTCTAATATTCAAGATCTTACTTGTTACCTAATGAAATCTCTTTTTTTGTCTTTTGAGTGATCTTTATGAGTTTGTCTTTCACAAAGGCTTCTCTTACCCTAAAAGATCCAGTTTATTTTTTTTAGATTTCCTTACTTCCTTTTGTCACTATAAAATTTATCCTACCTACTTGTTCAACATATCACAATGATCTCACAAGTACTTCATTCAGTTTCGATCTTATGTCAAGTATCGAAATTCTGAATTGAAGGGAAAGCCTCCCTTTTTAACCTTCAAAAGATGCCTTTCAATACTTTTCAATAAGTTATTGATCGTTATTTAATGGGAAACCAAGCAAGCACTTTAATGTCTCTCTTGACTTTAAAGGAAGTGATTTATGCCCAGAATCCATTGTTTTATGTCTACTTAAGACATCACAGATTATCCCTTGAATTTTGCTTTATTTATTTATCTTTTACACCATATGCACGAAAATTTTTAATTTTCCATACTCTAGTTCTTTTAAGGCTGTTCAATAAAGCATTATAGGCAACGGAGATTCAAACATATTATGAAGAGACGATTGGGATAAAGTGAAAGCTGACTCAGCGGCTATCCAAACGGTTTGGCAATTTGAAAAAGTGCATTTTATGGAATGGCGTGTAAAAAGGAAACGTCCTTTCTCTTTCCTGCGTCATCTTCAGCATGCCAACTGTTCACCCATCAATTCAGGCGCTATTTTTGAGATAATCCAAGATCTCAGCCGGATTTTTCTCTCTCTTCCTTGTATGTATAAAAGGAATTGGAACAGTACTCTCTCAACTTTTATCACTTACCAATTTCTCTCAAAGAACACCAGCGGTTCTTGCAATTGTTCATCATTTTCTCTAAGCTACTACAATGGCAAACTCTTCATCTGTTCATGATACTTCAGTTCCTCAACCACTTCTCACAATCAAACCCCAACAGAACCTGATCATCGATCTCACCCCATTTATCTATGAGCCATACATGTTGTATGTTGTTGAGTGTCTCAAATACTCACCTCTCGTCGACGCGCTGACTAAAGTCGAAGTTGTTCCAATGTCCTGTCTGTCTCATGTCTACTCTACTGCCTACTACGACAAGGTTAATGAAAGGATTCACTTCGAACTCCACGATGAGAAGACATTTATCTCCAAGCATCGATTATGTGCCCTAATTGGTCTTTCTCAAGAACAATCTCTGGTAAATCCTGACTCCATCACCACTGGTCAATTGTTTTCCATGTTTTATCAGATGGGGTATATCGAAGCCCTATCCACCATCAGAAAGTTCAAGAAGTCCTGCCTTCCTCCTCAATGGAATGGCCTTTTCACGTTGCTGTTCAAGGGACTTTCTAAGTGAAGCGCTGGCTCAGATGGTGCGAGCAAGTCTTTCATGACTATGTTGTATGGGATGTACCATGGAATCGACCTAGATTATGGGTCTATTATCTGGCAGCAGTTGGTTCAAAGCTTGGTCTCTTCATCCAGGCATTTTGAGATCTCGTTTGGGCGCTTTTGGTCGATCATCACCAACTGGGCAATGGACTGCCTTCGTGTTCCAATAATGGTGGATTCTCTGCTCTTATCCATTGCTACCTTTCACACTCCAAAAATTATTGTCACTGATCCAACTAAGTACTCTTTTATTGGATCCATTCCTAAAGCAATGCTACCTGAAGCAATGCTAGGTCGTATCTCTACGTCGAGTAACGTTCTACAACAATACAGGAAGCGTCCATCATCTGGTCCAAGGGAGATTACGCCAGCCATGGTTCGCTCTATTGAAGAGGCTGACAAGCCAGCCAAAAGGGGTAAGAAGCCTGATATACAGAAGGAAGGACCTGTCATTAAACCAACTAAGGGGCAAACCCCCAAGAAGCGAAAGTCTGATAAGGCTGCAACTTCTCAGGCTCAACCGAAGAAGCAGAAGAAGCCTACTAGGAGGCTTATACTTCAATGTACAAGTGATTCAGATTCAGAGGATGTCCCTCCTAAGCATAAGAATGCTCCTCCTTCAGAATCTGAGAGCAAAAGCTCTGATGAAGAAGCTTCGGGCTGAGGAGATACTCCGCCTCGCTCCCCTACCCCATAAATTCCAGTTCGCTCTAATCCTCCTTCACCTCCACCTGTAACCATCCGAGTATCCATCCCTCCTATATTTCCTATTCCAACCACTCAACCATCCACTACAATTCCCATCCCTCCTCCCATTTTCACAAATACCACTACTACCATTACTACCACAGGAGCTCTCTTTACTGCTCCCAATCCACCAGTAACTGAACCACCTGTCACAACCGACCCTCTAGCTACTTCAAAACCCTTATCACCCACTCAATCTACTAAAACAACCCTATTCTAGGCGGTGAGGACTTGGAATTTGATTCCACGTATTTCAGTCCTTACCGTGTGCAGAGCGATGATGATGATGATGAGCCTGTCACAAAGCGTCATCTCAAGGCGGTAAATGAAAAGCTTGATCAACTGCTTTCATCCTCTTCCTCTGGCGCTTATTCTGAAGTTGCATTGAAGGCCTTGTTCTCCTCTGTTGTTACAGAACATAGTGCCACATTATCTACTGCAGCCAAAGCAATTGAAGCCTCCACTTCACAGTGTTAACAAGCCTCTCTTGCTGTTGATGCTTCTACTAAGGAGTGCAAGGAAGCGACCGCAAAAGTCAATAAACTAGTTTCTGAAGCTCACTTGTTTTTAGATTCCTTGCAGGCTACTGTTGCTAAGAATGCTCAAACTGTCAACGCTTCAGTAGAGAACCTTCAAAGGTCTCTTCAATCTGAACGCTCAAACCTTGAAGTTGCACGACAAGCCATTGAAGCAACCAACGAAACTTTACATGCTAACGTCAATGACCGATTGACTCAGCTGGAGGCGGAGTTAGCTGTAAAGAATCATATTATGGATGAGCTGGACAGACGCACCTCACAGCTCAAATTGCAAATCCACAAGCTGTGTACTGCTAATGCTGAGGTTAATGACCTAAAGTCAGAAAGGGAGGTCATTAGAATTTCTACTACTGATGTTCACTCCATCCTCCTTCATCTCATTGAGGCTCACGATCCGATCATTACCATAACCATCAGACGTCATCTGGCAGACAAGCTCAAACCGGCATTGGACATCCTTAGTCGTATCGAGGGTGTTCCGGTGACTAGGGTCCAACCGAAACAAGGGGGAGAGAAGGTGACAATCCAACCTCCTTCTGGACCGAAATCATCTACTGAACTGAAGGGTAATGAAGCTTCGGTCAGCAACAAAGAGAAAAAGAAGAAGAAAATTGGCGAGGATGACACGGACAATGAGGATGATGTCTATGCCGAGAATCCCAAGAATCCCTTCCAGAAAGTAAAGACCTCTGAAAAGGAAATGGAAGAAAGTTTCAAGAAACAACGAGATGAGCTGGAGCAGAAGCAAAAGGAAACGGAGCTCCTAGAGAAGAAAAAGTCCATGTTTCCTGTCTGGACTATAGACTCACTTCAAAGATGTGCAACCGATGAGCCGAGCATTCTCTGGCTTGAGCCAGTAATGTCCTTTGGACTTGACAACTCCAAGGATGCACAGTTCGATATGCCAATCACACGAAAGGCATTTATCTTCCATTGCTTCAATTCGACTGCTGCTATTCCTTCCCCAGACCCGAAGGTAGATAAGGATCTTCTAGAGTTTTACTTGGAGTTTGCTCAACCCTAGTACCTAACATGGAGTTCCAAGAAAATCACCATTGTCAAGGTTATGAATCCCTATTCAGCGGGGAAGTTTATTAATGTCAAATTCAGGGTGACTCGAGGAACCGAAGGCTCAGTCTACTACTTTACCCTTGCTGATCTACCGAACCTTAATCCCAATAACTGGATACTCATCAACAACATTCTTCTGTCAAATCCTCAGGAGTACCAGCCAATAATTAATCATGTCAAGCGTATGCTTGTATGCTACATTCACGAGGTAGCAAAGATGGACCAGGAGACTGCCTCTATCATTCACAAGTGAACGACGATAAACACTATGGGTAGAGCAGGCAACGTCAACACTATGGTCAAGGGGAAGATTGATTCAAAGTACCACACTGTTATGTTCATCATAGGCGAAGGTCAGAAATGCATGTTCGCTCTCATTGACAAACACCTCTTCTCTACGTCTTTCCTGGAGCATATCTTGGAAATCATTCAGAGGTGCGATCAGAACAGTGTTGCTGATAAGAAATTATTCACTGACATGCTGAGGTGGTACGTACAGTTTAGACAGACACTTCTCGCAATAATTCCTCTTCTGTTTAAAGTAATAAAGACAGTGAAGCCAACTCAGAAGAAATGATCTCTCGCCTCATTTGACGCAAAGGGAGAAATTGTTTGGCCTATTAGATTGCGTCATGGGCTCGGTCCTTAGCCCAGTTTTGATTGTCGGTATTGGGCCTGTCCAACCATGCATGTTTTTGTACTATGGTTTAGTATATAAGTTGCATGCATGCAGTCTTAGTAGTTATCGCTTTTATTGTTTATTTTCTTTGAGTTTTATAAACCCTAGCTCGCCTCTATAGCGGAAGTTCTTCATCGAGCTCTGCTAAGGCGTGACTTTATTTCGAATCATAAGCATACATTTGATTCTATTATGTGTTCATTCTCTAACTGTTTTTGACTTGTTTAATTTCCATAGTCATACCTGTGAAAGATCTAATCGATCAAGAGATTGATTCTCATCACATTTGTATGGTTATTAGATCACACTTTAAAGAGTTATTATGTCTCTTGTATATATTGGCTATAGAACACACAAAACTACAAAGGCATGTCTATATACACTCATATACACACAACCACGATTAAATGAAGGTTCATTTCTGCTTCATTTAATGATTTTTTTAGAGTTTCGGCTACAATCTTCATAGAAAACCCCCTCCAACTGTTCGACAAAATGTCACAATGAAAATTTGTTCATTACAAATAGAGTAAAATTCTTTATTTATTTAATTTATTCTACATTAGGTTCTGGTCAAAAGTGGTTGTACTTAAAAAGATAAATGGTCTAACATGCTACCAACTTTAGTTTTTTATATCATGGGTATTAAGAAAGGATTCATTTAAATGTTTGGAGCATCTTTTAGAAAATATCTCTTAACATTGTGTTTGTATGTTTGTATGCGTGTATGTATGTTTGCAACTAGAGGTCTGTAACATGAAGGAAATCTCAAATATTGAGTTTTATCATTTATGAGTAGTAAATATGGTTAGTGGTAGATTTGATGATTGTTTTTGTTTCTGCCCTGAACCTCCTTCCACAGACATTTTGATGTCCCATTCCTGTTTAATCCAAACAATTGGTCAAAGGACGAAAGTGCAATATGAAAAACTTTTGTGGCCAATATCCAAAACGTCAAAAGCTTACTGTACTTAATCCAACCCACTTTATATATATATATATATATATATATATATATATATATATATATATATATATATATATATATATATATATATATAATGTATGCGTAACCTCTTTTCCCAACATCTGTTCTTATGCATGTCATTGAGTGGATGGCTCTATGAGAGAAGAACACGAAGAAGCTAAAATTTAAGACTCCCGAGATGATGCAATGGTATATTAAAATTCGAGAAACTATGTTAGCTCTTATTCCAGATCTTTTTCCTAAGATTCCATGTCTAGAGAAGACTCGAGCAGCGAATTAAAGACTTCGAAGACAGGACATAAAGGAGATATTGTTAAAGATCAAATGATTATGTATGTCAAGTTTCAAAATATATTTTCATTTGTTTGTTGTTTCGAAGCTTTTTGTATAAACGTAAATATTATTCATGCATTCTTTTCTATTCATGATTTCAAAGCAATCAAGCTTCAAAGTAAAAATGACTTTCGAAATCAACATGTGTTGAGCATGTGTGTATCTCATCAAATCTCACAGAATCTTTTATGTCAAGATTTATTTATGTGTCATGCTCCACGTTTCTATCCATATTAGGTTGATTTATTCTCACCATCTTTTGCAAGGGTATATAAAGGTGGGTTGGTCTTAGGATAATGAACTCACAACAATCATACTTTTGCAGTGTAATCCTTCGTATTCTATGCCCATGTATACGTAATCCTTCGTATTCCATGCAGATGTTCGACATAAACATTTGAGCTTGTTTCAATCAATAAAGTATTTGAAAGTTATTTGTCTTTCTTTTCCTTATTTGACACATCATATTTTGTCTTGATTATTATTGTGTTACAATATGTATGAACAATATCATAAAGAGGGGTTGGGTGCTATGAGTTTGGGTACTTTCTTATTTTTTTTAATAACTAAAATATTAAAATAATTAAAAATATTAAAAAAAAAAAAGAATAATAATATATAGTCGATTAACTTTGGAAAGGAAGCAAAGCAAAAATACGAATATAGAGAATTTTTAAATAAAACAATCTAACAACTAAAAAACATAACAAATCATATTATATATATACTTATTCGGGGAGGATTACCTACAATAACTTCCTTTAGTTTCATATTTTGGCCACATAGGTTTTAATATTTGCAATTTGGTCCCTAGCCCCTTTTTGGTGGTCAACGGGTCGAGTCATCTGGTCAATGGTAGCAGCTTCAATTTTGAGTCGGCTACCCGATAACTTTAATTCGTTTCTCGACCTTCACTGTCATTGATTCTTTGTGATCGGTGATTTATCCTACCGATTGTAAGTCCTTAATCTGCTTGTGTATCAATCAGATCCGTTTGATGGTGCGGAATCTCAATCAAACGGATGATGTCAGATCAAATAGAAGAGAAGGAGAAGAAGAAGATGATGAATCTTGTATGTATTGATATGAATGAAGATCCAGATACAAGATTCACACACACTAACACACACTCTCTTTTCTCTCTCTCTCTCAAGAACACCTTCAAATGCGCACACTTAAACTCCTCTAGTGTTCATCACTCTTTTCCTCACACCCTCACCCCTATATATATACATGAGAATATGGGTCGTAAACAGGGTTTACGACCGTAAACCTGTTTACGGCCGTAAACACCCCCTTGGCCATAAACCTGACCGTAAACACATAAGATATTACATAAAAATACAATTTCCTAGAAAAGCAAAGTATAAACCATAATATTGACCCAACAATCTCCCCCTTGGTTTATAGCTTTCTTTTCTTTTCTTAAATGACCCAACAAGCTCCCCCTAAAACGTAGCTGACTTTTCTTGTTAATCTTCATTGGGAACTTGGCTTCAACATTAATCTTCAAATTCTTCACAACTTCAAGATGAACTTGATGAATCTTCGATGAATGACTTCATATTCAGCGGCTGGGCTTTTATTTAGAGTTTGGCTTTGAACGCACATCGGGTGAGGAGGCTTGATGTACTGATTCTTGAAAGATAGCGCTTTCAGCTTGAGAATCTTCAGAGAGAACATCAGAGAGAACAAATCTTCTAGATCACTTCAGCAGGTTTAAGATAGCAGCAGACTGATTAAGGAGGCTTCAATGCAATTTATCACATATTCTTTAATTTCAGCTTCACCTTTCTTCTGGGGTTGACGGATTGAATGTCGAAAGAATAATCTTCATTTCTTGCTCCTTCGAATGCGAACTCTTCGATGCTCACGGATGAAGCCTTGGCTCAGAAATCTTCAACGCAAACTTCATGAGTCTTATCTATACCTGAAATCACTTTTCAAGACAAAACTAAACTAAAAGAAAACTTAGCACAGAAACAAAAATATTTTTGGATTTTTTTTTGATTTTCTTGAACAAGAAAAAAAACATAAATAACAATATTTTTTAGATTTTTTTAATTTTCTGATTTTTGTTTGGTTTTTTTTTAAATTTTTAATTCTCCCATAATATTTAAATTAGAAGAAAGTATGAACAAATTTAACAAAAATAAAATGATATCTAACTTTAAGAATGATTTGGGATCAAAGTTTTAACACAACCTTAATCCACTTATCGGTGCCTTCTATCTTCATGTCTTTGTCTGATCGATCACCGGTATTGTTGTCCACTTAAACAGGAAAAATTGTGACAAAATTAGGACATACTATTAGTTATAAGACAAAGTGATCCTAAGTTCCTAGAAACTATTTCTTAAGGACCATTTAGCTGACGACGACCAGGGATATTGTTGTCCACCTAAATTGAGCAGCGAGATCTATAGACAATCTTTGAGTGTTCAATTTTAATTGTACTGGAACATGTTTCCCGCTTCCTGATATGCCTCAGTAATCAAGGACTTCCATAGTACTTCTTACATCGGGTGAGCAGACAATCATTAGGAGAGAAGATAGATTCAGATTATTATCACTTATAGTTTTAGAGGGATTGAGAAGTAGAAGGATGCATATGCTGTGTACCAGGTCGGATTGTTAATCACGCAAAGGAGACAGCATATGGCTAACAGATAAGAAGAATTTCATAGATATAATATGCAGAGAAATAGATTTGAATATGTTGCAGTCCAGGTCGGATCTCTTCCAATCACGCAGAGGAGGCAACATATGACTAATAGTAAGAAAGAAAGAAAATAATTTTCTACAGACCTAATTCATCGGAATTTACCAGTCGCCCCCATCAATACCGGAGTTAAGGACAGAATCCGCACATCGAGGAAAAGTTAAACCACGGTTCCAGATACGGGTTCATTTAATGTGACGAGTAGATTCTCATATATATCTCCCTACTCAATCTATCCAAGCGTCGTATTGTCAGGCTAAACGGATCTAACTAGGTTAAGATTTGTCAAGTCTATAAATTTCCTAAGTTCAACTCTGCCTAGTCATGTCCATTTAGAATCTTTCGTGCCTACCGGTGCATCAAACCAGAGCATAGACCCTTCAACTTTGGGTACGTTACACAGACTTAGATTGCTTGTTATCACTTGATAATATCACTTCCCAAAACATCTCCCTCAAGCACATTTCATAACCAACATATATTTTTTTCATTTTCTGATTTTCTAATGTTTTTGGATTTTTTTTAATTTCTAATATTTTTTTGTTTTTATTTCTCCCCCTAAATTTGTGCATAGGAGAGAAACGAAAGTAAATGCGCAAATTTAAACTATCCTAAAACAAAAATTAGTCTTTAAAGCGAATCAGCTTAAGAAAAACTCAGGAGTATCGAGAAGAAAACTCAAACCGTAAGACACCGATTGAATTTGCATCCAGAAGGTCTGAGAACAGCATGCGTAATCTTAGAACAGATCCGAAAATTCTTCATGTCATTAAGCACTAACCCTGTTTGTGATCTCTTCCTTTCTTCCTTTCCCGCAAAAGGACACATTCTCCCAAACAATGTTCTGAGTGTTGTACAGTTGAGAGATGCCTCCTATCATGTGCCTGGAACAGCCACTACCAACAAACCGAAGTCTGATGATATGCCTCCATAGCTGCTCTGACACAGAGCGGGATTAGTTGGTCTTTGGAACCCAGTCCATTTTAAAACTGGGTCGACCTTTGTCATCCTTGCACGGTACTCACTCCCATGACATATCCTGATTATCACAAATAGAAGATGAAGAAATATTAGAGTCATTAGTTGATTTAGGAGAGTGAGCCTTTGGAACCCATTTGTAGTTGGGTTTAAAGTCAAACGAGAAGGTCAAAGTTTAAAGTCAAAGGTCAAACTTTAAAATCAAAGTCAAAATTTTAAGTAAAAAGTCAAAAATAAAAGTCAAAATTTAAAAATAAAATCAAAAAAAAAATTTGGGTTGAAAAAGGATTTTTTTTTTTAAATAAAATTTTGAATTTTTGGGCTGATTTTGTCAAATTGCGAAAGTTGGATCCGAAAAGGAGTGTTTAAGAATTAAAAATGGGAGGAATGAACAAAGGCGCAGTTTGGAAGAGTTGGTAAGACGCGTGTGGCAATGACCTAGAGGTCTCGGGTTCGATACCCGACAACCGCCAAATCAGCTTCATTTTTTTATTGAAGTGAGCTGCTGCTGAGCCGAGCCGTGCTTCAAGCCGATCACCGAGCCGCAATCCACAGTCCACCGAGCCGAGGCCGCAAACTCCGGCGACCGTGAACACGTTTCCGGCCGTAAACTCCACACCGTAAGCCCTTCAAAGACCGTAAACTCTTCAGAAATCGCTGTTCTTGACGAAAAACAACGTTTTTCACCTTTTTTTGCTCTAAAACTCGATCAAAAACTCATTTTTAGGAAAAACGCGAAGAACAAACCCCCCTTATTTTTGCGAGATCTATCCAAAAACGCAAAAATCTCTTCAAAATAAGATCAAATAAGCTCCAGATTTAAAAAAAAATGATTGATACAAACAAGCTTTGATACCAATTGTAAATCCCCAAAAATGCTTATGTATCAATCCGATCCGTTTGATGGTGCGGAATCCCAATCAAACAGGTGATGTCAGATCAAATAGAAGAGAAGGAGAAGAAGAAGATGATGAATCTTGTATGAATTGATATGAATGAAGATCCGGATACAATATTCACACACACTAACACACACTCTCTTTTCTCTCTCTCTCTCAAGAACACCTTCAAATGCGCACACTTAAACTCCTCTAGTGTTCATCACTCTTTTCCTCACACCCCTCACCCCTATATATATATATATATATATATATATATATATATATATATATATATATATATATATATATATATATATATATATACACATGAGAATATGGGTCGTAAACAGGGTTTACGGCCGTAAACACCCCCTTGGCCATAAACCTGACCGTAAACACATAAGATATTACATAAAAACACAATTTTCTAGAAAAGCAAAGTATAAACCATAATATTGACCCAACACCGATCGACTAGGGGAATGGTCCATAGAGTTTAGGGGGTGTTTGACTTATCTTTTTAGAGACTAAAAGGACTTTTAGAAAAAAATAGAAGGGAAAAGAAGTTTGGTAAAAATATTTTAAAAGCAACTTTTGGGGTTTTGATAGAAGGAAAACTGACTTTTTGTAAAAGTCAGGAAATCCTGAGTTTTTGTAACTTTTCCCACAAATCCTTTTGCCCTCTGAAAAGATAAGCCAAACACCCCCTTAATCTGTGTCATCGTGGCGGATGATGGTTAGTGTTTCTCATAGGAGAAGCTAAGAAGTCACCAGAAGAAGGTCTCTTCCATCGTTTGAAGCTGACAAGCTCTTCTTAACCTCTTATTTCCTTTTTGATTTACTCATTTACCGCCTACACCCTTTATGCCCGATCTGGAGTCATGGTACCAGATAAAATCGAAAGGAAAATCGAAGAAGAAACCATACATCATCAGCAACACCATCCAACTACCCTCTAAGTATTCCGACCAATCACATCAAAGTAAGCTCTATTAAACACCTCTCTCTCTCCGCTTATATGTCTCTCTCTCTTTCCCTATCAATGTTTTTGCATCTGCTTATGGATTTCAACTACAACATCTATATAGCTGGTATGATTTTGTTTTCATTTGTATGGTTATTAGATCACACTTTAAAGAGTTATTATGTCTCTTGTATATATTGGCTATAGAACACACAAAAATACAAAGGCATGTCTATCTACACTCATATACACACAACCACGATTAAATGAAGGTTGATTTCTGCTTCTTTTGATGATTTTTTAGAGTTTCGACTACAATCTTCATAGAAAACCCCCTCCAACTGTTCGACAAAATGTCACAATGAAAATTTGTTCATTACAGATAGAGTAAAATGCTTTATTTATTTAATTTATTCTACATCAGGTTCTGGTCAAAAGTGGTTGTACTTAAAAAGATAAATGGTCTAACATGCCACCAACTTTAGTTTTTTATATCATGGGTATTAAGAAAGGATTCATTTAAATGTTGGGAGCATCTTTTAGAAAATCTCTCTTAACATTGTGTTTGTATGTATGTGTGTGTATGTATGTTTGCAGCTAGAGGTCTGTAACATGAAGGAAATCTCAAATATTGAGTTTTATCATTTATGAGTAGTAAATATGGTCAATGGTAGAGTTGATGATTGTTTTTGTTTCTACCCTGAACCTCCTTATACATTAGAGGTAAGAAACTCAATTTTATTTGTATTTTTGGTCATCTGATATCAAATGTTTTTAACATGTAGTTAATTTTTATCATTAATTATAATCATTTAATGAGTTTTTTTTATCCTCATTTGTGTCTCTTTACCACTTTATCTCGATAATTTTCAGAATACATTTTGTTAGGGTGAGCACGCATGGAATCAAGAGATAGGGAAGTAGATGTGCAGATAGTCTGGTATATGTTAGTCAGTATACCATAAGTCACTCAGTATACCATAAGCCCTGGTATATGTCACCATATAGTAGTTTAAATCTTTTAAAGTCGAGTTTAAAGTAATTGATTCTTTTTTTTGAAATTTTTATCCCTAGCATTTTATGGAATATCAGCTTCAAAAGGAAGCTACTATCACGCTCAAATATGAGATTCAAGTTGCTGGTCTCATTGCTCAATAATTTGGCAATGACCAACATGGATTCGTATTCAAGGTAAGCACTGAATAAGCTATTCAGGTTTTTTGTGTTCGGAAACAAAAAGCTAAAGCTTGAGTAATTGATCTGCACAAATCTAATACATATGGGAGATAGAATTGAAACTAATCAGAAACATTCACAAAAATTGTAGCCAATATTATACAATATTAGATATGTATGTTGATTTTCTTTTCCTGTCCTTTTATAGATGATGTGGTGAAATGATTTGGGATAAAACCAGAGCCTTCAGGTTCTGCAACATAGTGATTTGATATGACTTTAGTGTTTTAATATGATTGGTTGAATGAAGTTATGTAGATTTCATCTAGATTTACCTTATTCATGTTATTGTTATCATTGTAAGTAATTGTTTTCAAATGGTTTGTGAACTGAAGCTAAAATGTGTTGAATTGGTGTTGTTAGTGTTCTTTCAGTGTGTATAAATGACTTGATTTCCACATTACTTCCAGAGTCACACCCCGTCCAAAGGCGGAAACGTCGGGGTTGTGACTTAAACATTTGGATCATAGTCAACAACATATAATGAAATAATAAAAGGATTTATTCGATATTACATTCTTCCGAATTCTGGATATGACAAAACACACCGTTTAATAATCCATAAGCATTATATGCGGATTTCAATTTCTTACAACGTATAAGAGACAAAAGGCTACTATAGAGCCAACAATTTATTTTCAACGTCAAACCCATCATCCTCACACGTGTTGAGAGTTCTTCTGGCCACCTTGAACACCTTAAACACCTACAATCCAATAAGGACGTTTCGTTGGCGTAATCGAGTAACTCGTACGTGTAGGTGTTATGCTGGTTGACAGGTTGTCGCTTTAATCGAATATTTTTGTATTTTTAATATTTACTTTATGTTGAAAACGTATTATTTTCGTTTGTAAGTAAACTTTAGTCTTAAAAATACATACACACACTACTAGAAAAATAGCCTTTTACAACGCGCAATGCGTGTCGTAAAACGCTCAGACGACGCGCAAATGCGCGTCAAGGAAGGCGCGTCGTCTGTTTACGACGCGCAATGTGTATCAAGAAAGGCCCTGTCATAAAGGAAGACGACACGCATTTGCGTGTCGTAACCTTACGATGCGCGTGTTTATGACACGTAAAGCGTATCAAGGAAGCCTGTGTCATAAAGGAAGACGACACGCATTTTTGCGTGTCATAATTTTAAATTTTTTTAAAATTATATATTTTTGATAGATTTACTAATTTTCAAATTAAATAACACATTAAAAGTCTCATAATACATAACAAAATACCATAAACAATAAAGATGATCCATTGCACTAAGGACCATGTTAACAAAAGAATATAACATTATATACCATAAGTACCCTCAAGTAATCAATCTCTTACAATGTGACTAAAATACCCTCAAGTAATCAATGTCTTGCAAAGTTACTAAGAGACTTAGATACTCAGTTGGTATGTAATATGGCACTAAGAAGCCCAAGAATTGTTTGTGTTTTTCCTGTTCCTGGTGGATCCTACATGGGCAAAAGGTAAGAATTAACATTTTCAAAGTACAATGCCTCAATAAGGAAATCAATGGTAAAAGGCAAATCTGAATAAGAACAAACTTTATACATATATACAAGGAAGTATTGTAATACACAATAACAACAACAAATACCAAATTACCCTTTGCTTACCTTTTCTTATGGCCACCTCCAAAAGTGAGAATTTGATAAAAGATTTAGGTCACGCATTCTCTCATCAAGCTCTATATCCAAAAGTGAGAATTTGATAAAAAGATTTAAAAAGTGGGAAAATATCAAGAATATAGAGGATAATACATTAAGAAATTAAATTACCTTCACAAAGAGCAAGTTTCAACCTTCTTCCCGAACAATGTTTGAAAGCAAACAGCTCATATATATATATATATATATATATATATATATATATATATATATATATATATATATATTGATCTCTGCTAAAAGGATATCTATTGCTTGATGATCTTTCTGCAAATTGAAGAACATAATATATTAGGCATATGATAATAAGGAGGGAATTATCTTTTTGTTTTTTATTTTTAATGCTCCTTTCACTGCTGTAATCCAACACATAACAGGATAAATAAATAAATAAAAACTAACAGAGATTAATGTTCTCTAAAATGAAGAACATGATATTTGATAAAAGAGAGTTAATTCAAAATTGATGGATGTTTACCTTTAAAAAAGGAAAAAAGACCATGAAATATGTATATTCCTAATAGCAGAGAAGGCAGTGACAGTGAAAATCTTCATTTATCATGACAGATAACCATCCCTCAATCCTTCTACCCACTTATATACTCTTTTGCAACAAACAAAATATATAAAGAATTACCCAAAATGCCCCTCCCATTAATAAGCCCTTTATTCGTAGGATTTTCCCATAATACCCCTTAATATGTGGCAGGCTTTTTTGGTTAACTCATCAAGTCATTATGTCCAAATTAAGTCAAAAGGAAACAACTATATGTAGCTTTCTGGATTAACTGCTTAACCCATTAAGCCTATTAAGATAAAAAAGAAACAAAGTAAAACTAAGAAAATATCATATTATTTTCCTTTCAGATTCTATAAAAATGTTCTCAAAATAAGAAAAAAAATTACCTTAGCTCTCAATGCTTCCACATCTGCCTTGATCACTCGATTATTGGTTGAAGCATCTTTGAATTGTTGACTACCACTTGTGAGTTGCTTGAACAAAGTTGTGTATTCTTCACATAGTTGTCCCACCTTAAACACACACACACACACACAACTTTTAAATCTTGCATTTTTTATAAAAGGGTTTAATAACTTTTCAATCTTTTTAAAAAAAATTGCATACTTGTTGCTTAATGTAAAACCTCTTAGCTCTTAAATCGTTCAACATCCATTTGATCATTACTTTGTTCACATTGACCTGCTTCAATCTCTGTATCATCATCATCTGATTGTTCATCATCACTTGTTGCCCCAATCACGTTTTTTGGTTTTGTAGCTGAAGTTGGACTCTCAACTGAGAAATTTACACATTTACCCTTGTTTAAGCTATTATATAGTCTATAGTATACCAACTTCAAAAGGGTCACGTTTCTTTTGATGAATAAATAGAAATAGAAATATTACTTTATTAACATTAGTTATTATTATTCATATGAATAAAAGAAACATGGATGATTTTTGTTTATTTTCAGTGGTAAAGAAAACACGTAGTATAACTTTTATGTGTGAAACTTAAATATTGCAACACGTCCAACACGTAGTTTAAAGATGGTCCAACACGGTTTTCTGTTGAACCGTGTGGAAACGAAAGCAGCATATCTTAATCATCATAAATCAGTCAAGTTGACAGCATGCAATTGCAGAGCTACATAAATCACATGCTTAATCATCATAAGTCATAAGTCATAACTAACCCCATAGTCTATGTCAAAACCATCAATGTCAACAGAATCACCATATTCTTGTCATGTTAAATAAGACTCAATCATCAAAATGCATGTGTTTTTTACTTCTTGCAAATATTTTTTTTAAGGACTTTATACAAAATTTATCACCTCTATCTTCTGTAATAAATCATGAATTGTTGCATCGGCTAGTTTGTGAAATTCATCCTCCTGTAGCAAACAACTGCATGCACATAGCTATTGTTATTATTAGCATAATAATAATTTTTTAAATGAATCAGCTTACAAAATGCAAGTCATTTGATTGATATCTTTCTATTAAAGCACTCTACTTTTAGAGAAAAAGCCACCCAATTATAGCAATTTTTATTTGATTTTCACTGCTATAATTTGATAGATTTTTCAAAGTTAATAAAAAAATGAGAGTAGATTGATTGGGTAGATTTCTCAAAGTAACATAAGTGACCTTGCTACAAGAATTACAATCTACTGATCTTTAGTAATGTAAGAACAATACACAAAGAATGATGATCTTCCCTATTAATTAGATGCTTATAAAAAAATAAATTTTAAATCACTGGTTTAAGATGTAGCAGTTTCATGAACTAAATATCAAATTTTTTTCCTACTATTACTCCATCCATTATATATTACATTAAGAAGTTCAAATATATATAGCTGATCATACGTATGTAAAATAAGCTAAAATTACGAACCTGTAATCAATGGCAGCAGGTCCTTGAGAAAGAACTTGGTTCAAATTACAAGTATGAGAGCAGAAATCTCTACTACCAATATCAATACGGCTATGGTTATCATTATATGAAAGGGAAGAAGAAGAAGGATGAAGAGAAAAACTCAAATGTTCAAGAACAACTATTCTAGAATTTGAACAAGACGATAAGAAACGTGAGTGGTACTCAGTAAAAGTTACTACGATGTCACTTAGTTTGGACTCAAACAAGAGTCCTCTTCAGCTAAAACGATCTATAAGTCCTGAATGTTACTACGCATGATAACACATAACCATAATCTTGAGAACGCAAGAGTACTTCGTAATATGAATATCCAAATTTTCAAAATGGAATCATACTTTTTTAAGCTTGACTAATTTAGCTCAGTTTCACAAGGCAAATTGAAGTTTTCAAACTATGATCTGCATCAGGCAAAAAAAAAAAAATAAATAAATAAACCACAAAGCTGAAACGATCGAGAATTGAAGTACCTCTGATTTAGCACCAGTGTATGTCTCAGCAAATCCTCCGCTCGGTCGAGACACGACGTAACCGCCTTGTCGTCAGCCATCGCACTCCACTCACGAATCACCACAACTAGTTCGTCAACGTTGTCGAGAAACGACGAAGCGTCGGCAGGGTCATCCCATATCGGTTGGTCAACCGTGAGGTATCTAGAGATCTGTCGGTCAATCTTTCTGAGTGTCTAATCAAGTGCGGCTCCGTCGTCGTTGTCGGAAAGACTTTCATGTAGCTTTTCCCTTAATCTGCCATCAAAGTTAGAGAAGATTTGGATTTGGGGGCTGAAGAAGAATAAGTGGTGTATAACTACCTATACCTTAAACGAAGACAACTTGCACGTCGATTTGTGGAGGAGGAAAGGCTACCTATACCTTAAACGATGCTTGAATCGGACCTATATAGGGCTTCATTAGTTCATAGATGGCAACATGGATAAGTCACAAAGCCCTTAATCTCCTTGTAAGTTTGTCATAGGTATAATGTAACGAGCCCTAAATCATATTCTTATGAGCGTGAGGAGTCGTAAATGGTTGGCTCATAAACGAAGGCTTGTAAAATTGATCATTCGTCGCAGTCTCCATGAGGTGAGATGAACTCGAGGTCGCCAGTGGGAAGAGTTGAGCGGAGGTCTCCGGAGGTAAGAGGTGAGCGGAAGTGAGCAGATGTAACGATCCTTTTGAAACAGACCCTAAATCCCTTACGATTTTGTTATAAGATGAACAGTACGCGCAGTCTGAGGCTAGAGGAGGCAACAAGGATCGGAGGCGGTGGATGTGGGTGAGGGTCGGGGTTGGGGTGGAGACGAGGGAGAAGAAGGCGGGGGTTTAAAAAATTTGGGGATTTCATTTTCCCTCTAAAGGGAGACGCGTGTTTCTTCAAAAAAATATAAAGAGACATTCATAGCGGACGCACGTTTTAGATAAAGTGCCCTCCGTGTTTTTTATTTTTTTACATTAGACACTAATTTAAGGGCACGCAATAATGCGTGATCTAAATCCTTATTTTTTTTTGAAGAGATGACACTTTTTTAATGTCACTCTCTTTTGTGTAACATAAATCAATGAGTGTTGTGGTTTGCGCGTCGTAAAAGGCTATTTTTCTTGTAGTGACATTATTTATCGACGAGATTTTGTATCATAACATAGTATATAACTACTGGTGGTTTATTCTCATACTTTTGATATCATTTTATAATTCATTTAGATATTATTATTTTATCATCTCGTTTAGTTCCTTACTATTAATACTTGATGAATAATAAGCTTTAATGCCCTAATATACCCAAGTCATAGGGTTATGCCTATTATGACAAGTTAAAAATGTTCATCTATCAAGATCTCGATACAAGTTCTTAACGATACCTTTATTCATTCCGACGATTAATATAACACTAGATTACTCTTATCTAACATTTTTGTTTACACAAGTGCTTATAAATAGGTCTAACATTTTATAAAATTCTTGTGTATAACCATTACTAATCACCACCTTTTTAACAAACTTTATTTGTAAATAAAAATGGTGTTTATAATAAACATTGACTATATCAGTTTTGTATCTAGTACTAACTGTGCATGCATGTAACCTATAAACTTTTAGCCATATTATTATATCAAAATACTCAGGTATGTGTCTCCCCCCAAATAATTAAAATTGTAAAAATGGGGCCATAAAGACTCACATTTGGAGCGTGATTCTTGAGTTTAGACGGGAGGATTCGGTGAGGTCTGTGCTTCATTCAAGACCCGGTACCTTCACCGGCAACAAACAAATCTAGTTTCAGATTATCAAACTTCACCGGGGTGTTCAAAACAGCAAGTATTTCAGGCTTTTAAAGTGAAATAAACTCACCCAAAACATTATAGGGGCTGTCGACAGAAAAATAGGTTGTCGGGGGATGTTTCCGGCAACTTTCTCGCCCCCTTTCCTTCTTGTTTTCGCAGCAGCTCTTGAGGGAAATAATTGACAGCAACAAGATCGATCCATAGAGGGTGTTTGGCTGTCTCGAAGGTTGGTTAATCATGGAAGAATTTCGAGAGGCTGCTGCCTCTTTTCTCGCCAGTAAACTAGCCAATAAACACCTCCGGTGGAGGTGTTCCTTGATGAATACGAATTTAGGCTAGAAAAGATGGAGAGAAAAAGGTTTGAAGGGTGATTTTGGGCTGTCATTTCTAGCCATGAAGAGTCCTTTTATAGCTCTAGATTGTTGGCCATCATTAAATGGGTGGTACTTTGGTTCATTGCTTGAAGCTATTGTCTTACCCATTTGCATTTACACCTAGTACCATTTGTGCAGAATTTTTATGGCTCAGAGAAAAGAAGGGAAAGAAAACGTGGGGGTGTTTGAGGTAGGTTGTAAGAGTCTTCAATTGCCATGTACTTTGGATTGATACTTGCAAGCAACACTCTTAAATGAGTGTACTTACTCATAAAGGGTAATAATGTGAATAGGTGGTTGGAAGACTTTAACACTCCAAGAGAAAAGAGACAGACCCTTAGGAGTTGACTTTGGCATTCAAAGCTTGTCTTAGATACATTTAAAGTGGATTGTATGTACTAGCTCTTAAATTGGTGTAGTGTGACAAAAATGAACTTTTGGGTTTTTATGTGGCTAAGTCTCGAGATATACCCACATATACACACCTCATGTTCAATTTATTTTGTTATATTTTCTTGTCATCTAATAATAAAGTTCATTATTATTACATAATATAATTTCTTAGATTAGACATTTTTCTAAATAAAACCCTTTCACTACAACAAACATAATTGTATATACCTTATTGATTTTATTAGCATATAGCTAGTCGCATTCCAATAATAATCTATATTAAAGTATTCTTATTGTTAAAAACATATACTTATTTTTATAAGAACATCGTACATTAAGTCCTCCCTCACAATTAGTTATGGTCATTATCCGGCGAACCTCCACCTAATTTTTACGATTGTTACATCCAAGATGGCAAAGATGAGGTCAACAATGAAGTTAGTCATTGTGAAAAACCAAGCTTAGAACAATTGTAGAGGTGGAAGAAACAAAGGTTAGAATCCCTCATATAACTACCAAGTAAAAACCGGTAGACTTTGTTTTTTTATAAGAATTAAATCTTTAATTTTTGTAATTATTTTCCGTTTGATTGAACAAAATGTTTGCAGAACATACTCTTAAACTAAATTTACTAATGCCTTTTCTACCATTCATAAATGGAGTTGTTTACAAATACTTTCTTTTAAACCAATATTTATATATGCTACATAGGTCCAACGTCCTACAAACTAAATATTTTTTTTAATTATAAAATTTGTGAAACTACATACGTTAAATCTTTTAAATTGACTTGAAACAACTGCCACTTACTCCTGTATGATTTGTATGATTGAACCAGACGTAGAAAAGGCCGCATCCCAATGGATTACTATTGCACTTTAAACTGATAATTGAGGTAGAGAAATTAACTATTAATAGTTTACTTGAAGGAGATGATAATTGGATATTTAAGCTTTTAGCAATTATTTAAAGGAGTTGGACATCATTCCTAAGTTGTGTTAAGATATTTTTTAACTTTATTTATTTTTATTTATATTGGAGAAAATCATTCCCCACAAGATTGTGTTGCATGTTAGAAAAGACCTTTTAGTCTTCTGATTATTTGTTGAAGACAAAATTGTCACAAATTTCTTTTTTTTTTTCTTTTTTTTTTTAAATTTTAGACGTAACTTTAAATTAGAGTTGTAACTTTGTGGTTTGTTTGTTGTCTAAACTAGTGTGAGATCTATGTATTACATGGGTTTATTTAAAAAAAAATTAAATATGAAATTTTAACAATTTGAAAAGTTTGAATTTATAAGAAAAATGAGAAATTTTTTGAAATTATTAAAATTAATGAGGCTATAATGTATTGAATACATTACATATATAAATCCTTTATAATAAATACCTTACATATATATTATCTTACATATTAAATATGGAATTTTAATTTAATAAAATGAAAAATACAATAAAATGACAAGTGGAAAATAGAAAATTTAAAAATTTTAGAAAATGTCATGTGTCCAAATGAAAGAGGAGAAGACATGTGGCAAAAAAACTTTCATTTATTAGAGGAGGTGGTTATACGTACTGCTAAATAAGTTACAAAACAACCAATTAATTTTAGACGTAACTTTGAATTGAAGTTGTAAATGGATATATGACCACTTTTTTGAAAATATTACAAAACAACCAATTATTTTGCAAAAATGCTTTTGTGAAATACCTTTGGCTTTGTAAAATAAGATATTCTTCTCAGGTAAAACGTTTAACAACATGGTTTTGTTCATAATTTACATTTGTAAGAAATACATTTATCATAGGTTATGATATCTTTTTTGAATGTGAGAGGTGATGGTAGCCTTGATGCTGCATTCTTATTGAAGGAATTACATTATAACTAATTTAAATCTTATTTTCAGGTTTGTCAGGACTTTATCAAGGAATCACAAGCTATATTGCCTTTTTCAGCACATGTTTTTGAATTTTGAGAGAAACTTTGGCGCGATGGAAAAAGAATGCACCAAGATTTGTTTATTGTTGGTGAAATGTCCAAAATACCCTTGAAATGCAACAGAATAATAAGCCACCAGACAATAATAATAAAACCTTTTGAGACATGTTTACAGGCAAAGGCGTGGAAGCCATACACGACCTGTCAATGGTTGAATTCAACATGTTTGGCTTATTCTGTTCAGAACAGGAGCTATTTGCAAATACCATCCTTTTCCGGTCATCAGAGACATTTATGTCTGCTGACAAATAGACAAAGCTTTATGTTGTAAAGATCCTTTTTACCAACCTGAACCACAGAAAAACGAAAGGTATCAAGAGTAACTATAATTATTCAAATTTAAAGAGTCGTTCCAATATAAACAAAATCATAATATCTTGGCTGGACAATCCATAGGGAATATTTTCTTTAAATGTTATGTATAACTATAAAGTCGGTCTTAATCCGTGAAGGAAATTGAGTTGAATACGGAGATTGTCATCTCAACTCCGAAGCTTTTAGTATTGTTTGTATTTAACTTTTTATTTAGCATTGTTTTGGTTTATAATTATTTCACTACCACCAATTCATTTATGTTGAGTTCCGTTCATTTTGATTGGTAATTATGAATCAAGGTTTTGAATCTTGCAACAGATGCTCCAGGAACGCTCTCTCCTTCTAATCTATCTTGAAAGAGGTAAATTTCTTTGTTAATTTTTTCTTCAAAAATTCAATTTGTAATTTGTCTATTTTCTTTATGATGCTCGCTGCTAAACATGAAAATGCTGATGTCATAAAAACCATGCTCCGATACAGGTGGTCCATGGAACGCACTCTTTTTTTCAATCTATCTTGAAGGATGTAAATTTGTTTCATTTTTTTCAATTGAGCACCAATTGCCCGACAATTAATCTACTATCTTCCTAGCTGGTTGTTAATTATGTTGTATATGTTTGTATTAAGAGTTAATTGATCCCTTGCTTTATGATTTTTACTGTGTTTAGTCTAAAGCTGAAAGTGAAAAAGGTTTAATCAGCTTTGGACAGAACATGATAGAAACCAAACTATATGATCTTATTTTTTATAATATTTCTTGAAACATTAATAAATTTTATTTTTTGTTTGAAGGTTTTCAAAGCAATTACGTATTCTCGGACGCGGATACATTTCATCTCAACCTTTTATTATGTTGCAGCAATGTTCTGGCAAACAACTGATCATCTTCAACATCCTACTAGACAACAGATCATCTTCAACATCCTACCTGTAAATATTTTAGCCAGAAACAAGAATAGAGAGCTTTATCTTCGATCCAACTCCAATTAGAATTGAACCAGATGTTTTGGTGATATTTAATTTCGACTTACCTCTATAAAAGGATCTTTTCTAGTTCTTGAATGTGAATAGGGTTAAATCCAATAGTTGGATAAGAAACTGGGGGAAACAAAGGCTCCGAAAGCAACATTGATGTCTCTTTCTTTGGGTGCAACCTTACTTTTTCCTTTTGGGGTCAAATTTTTGTTTAAATGGAACTTTCATGTCAGTTTATAAACTTTTCTTTAGTGTAATGTGCCGACTTTAATTGTAAATATTTAACATATTTCAATTTCAACCATACGCTAACATGTGTTCTTAATTTCTTATGTGTAGGTTGGCATCTCTTCATATAATATGAGTAGCAGAAAGTCGGGACTTCTTTTGTGTTTCTCAGTTATTGTTATTGTCCTGGTATCCGCATGATATTTTGTTAATCTTTTGGTACCATCAGTAGATGTAATGATGTTTCTATGTAATTATTCGTGATCATAAATAAGTTGGTATCATATCTTTTGTTTGTCCTTTACGTTTTATTATTAAAATGGTTATTTAATTAACAGAAACATTGTGATAAACAATATTAAAAACTCGATAACTAAAATGTAGAAACGATTCACTGATAAATATTCATTCTCCAGAAAAGAATAAAAATGTTTCCCTAATATTAGATGATAAATGGTTATAATGATTAACAGAAAAAAAGATTAAAAAAAAAAAAACGGGGCAACTCTTTCCTAGTTAATAGTAATTGGACTTGAGGCACAGCACAGCCCAGCCCACCGAATGAAGTAATAGCTAGTATGAGTATCCAAATCCGTTCCTTTCCACCGAATGCAAGGTCTGCGAAAGAATATCAGGATTTAGGACTCGGAGGAGAAGACCGCTGACCGCCACTTCCTCATCGTCTTCACACCTTTGTTTTCTATTGCTAGGATTCAGTTCAATTCAACTGACTGGAATCTGAAAATCCATGAGTGGGCATCATCACCACCATCATCATCCACCTCCACCTCATCATCATCATCCACCTCCACCTCCAGGCAAGTAATAACATGTATTACTAAGTTATCTTAATTGGGATTTTTATGGTTAATAAGTTGCAGACTATATGTTTATACTTTCTAGGGCATCGATCACCACATCCACCGGGCCCGGGGCATCCGCCTATTGGTCTCCCACCGCCACCACCAGCACATCGCCATCAGCATCCTCCACCTCCTCACGGTTATCAAGGTTACTTCATCCCTCCACCTACATACCCCCACCGCCATGAATATTATTATGATTCTGGACCTGGTTGCTCTTCTGTGCTAAGGGGCTGGTATGTGCCTTTTGATTTTTCTTATTCTTTATTTTTTAGCCCGCCTTCCATATTACATTTTCATTCAAAGTCGTTTGTTCTTTATGAATATGTACTTTTCACTTTTCCCAAATATCCAAAAACAGCATTTTCGACTATTGGTTGCTGACTTGGAAAAGGTAATCTGATTGAAAAGGCACACCAGATCTAACAAAATAATAGGGAAACAAAAAAACACCTTTGAGGTGCCAATTTTTGTATTTTCACAGGTAAATTGGTCGTTGATCTCAACTGGACATATAAAATTGAATTGAACTTGATCTTGTTCTTGAATATGATTATTTCCCATTGCAATTAGAGAAAATACACAAGATTTTGTAATTTACAAGACATACCTTCTCTACATTTTCTTCTAATATATGTACACAACTAGGATTCCAGTTAGCAATTGGGTTTAGATAAACAGGTTGAAAACTTCCCAAACTAACCCAACAGTTAGATAATGGGTCGACTCTTGACTCATTTATTTTTATTTTCCATTCCAACTTGTTAGATAAACACGTTAGACCTGGTTTGACCCAATTTATTTTCAAAGTTTACATATTATACAAAAATTGATTAGACTATAATATATAATAGGTTACCCAAATAGTTGTTCATGACTTCAAGGTTAAAGATACACAACTACAATCACAAATCATTTGTTCAAACAACATTCTAAATAACATGCAAATTACAAAATTACAAAGTTGTGAATAAGTCTTGAATTGGAAGTCAAAACTAAAAGCCGAAACTAGAAATCAGAATTAAACTAGTTTCAAAATAGAAGTAACTTATTAATTGAAGCTGAAGTATTGTATAGATGGAGGTAGAAGGTTTTTTAACCAATGGAGACTCCGGGAAAGCTGAGGGTTTAGGAATTTTGGTTATATTATAAGAAACTAAAATTTAATATTGTATAAAATATAAATAAAATAGAAGTATTTATTTAAACGGGTTGGAGGATCAAATTATTAAGAGTAAGTTACTGAAATCGTCTTTATGGTTTGGTCAAAATTACACGTTTGGTCTCTAACTTCTTTTTTGCATTCGGATCGCCCCTATGATTTGATTTTGTTGCGTTTTTCATCCCTATGGTTTGGTCAAAATTGCACGTTTGGTCTCTAACTTTATGTATGTAAGGGACGAAAAGCGCAATAAAATCAAACCACAAAAACGATTCGAGTGCAAAAAAAAAAAGTTAGAGACCAAACATGTAATTTTAACCAAACCATAGGGACGATTGCAGTAATTTACTCGATTATTAATTCACTCAAAGCCAGCCTATTTAACGGTGGATCAAATTATTAATTTACTCTGGTTGATGAGCTATTTTAACTGGCCTATTCTAGGTAAGATAATTAAATGCGAATAAATAGACATAATAATCTAATTATATACATGGCTACAATAGTAGAAAAATTCCCAATATTCTACCCATGACATTCACATAATATGTTGAGCAATTTACTCTTGACTTACACATGTTCCATTTTCTTCTGCATTTGAATTTGGATTTCAACTCTCTAGAATAAAAAGAAAAGCAAATGTACACTAATATCTAAGATGTCTAAAATCAAGTGTATAGTTTACTGTTTGAAATGAATTTGAGGAATTTAGTAAATTCTATTTAAAACTAATAACATGAAGGTCTAACATGAATATCACATTTTTTGCTAAAATAAGACCGAATTGTGTATTGGTTTGTGCAGTTTGAGAGCTCTTTGCTGCTGCGGGTTGTTGGATCGTTGACTGTTGGATGATATGATGTGTGTTTATGCTATATTTCTCTCTGTGTAAAAGAAATAAAACCTACCATAAGCCTTAGCTGCTAATTGCTATGCATATTATGCTTATACGTTCCAAACCATTTTAGCAAATGACTTGTTAATATTATGTTCCGTGTCACCATTGTTTTCACTACCATGTTGAGCAAACAAATATTCCCACAAAGACAAGTTGTATTTATTGTGTTTGGCATGCATCCATGACTGACCTTGATCAAAACATGTTATATTGTGTTTGTCATGATGTGAGGTGATGTAGACGGTCTGACATTGACCTGTGGTGTGAATGGGGTCAACGAGACCAAATTACAAGTTTTTGCTCCATCCAATAGATAGAATATGGGGCAAGGAGTTGCTTTAGATCTTCAGTCTATGCAAAAGTGTCATGTTTATGCTCTATTTTATTCTTATTCTTTAGATCAACCCTTAAAGCTATGTTTTATATTAATTTTCATTAAAGTTGTGTAAACAATAAATTCTCTCCAACCTATTATACTATATTGAGAAAACTAAAAAAATGGTTTTTGTGGTTTGTTGATTTCTTTGGATGGAGTAAAACTGTTTTTACAATGATTCGTGGTGGATTAGGTATCCCTTAAACATAAAATGAGTATTTTCGCATTTAGTCAATTATGTTTCATTTTTATTTTTTTTCAAATAACTTTCTTTTTTTATTATTATTAAACGAAAAATGGTCAATTTCATAATCTGCATGCCCACATCACCCCCACTCTATCTCTATCCTACCCTCTATCCCTTAAAAAATGTTAACCCATTTATCAAGTCTTCTCTAACAAGGTTTTCTAGCAACTCTTTCAACCATCCACCCTTCCACTCTCCCTACTCTTTCCTTGTCTCTGCTTCGATGACCGTTGTCCATTGTTTGCAATCTACATTGAAAATGAACACAAAAAATATAACCAAAAATATACAAGAATCCCAAAATAAAAGGGATAATGACATAAATACTCTTAAGTTTGGAAGAAATGTGCAAATTTCTCATTTTGTGGATTTTTGGTTTATTAAAACCGGACGTATGCAAAAAAATATTTTCAATTTACTGTTTTATGTTTTTCTGGTTTATCCCAAAAATAAATCACAATTGTAGATAAACACATACAAAACACAAGAGAAAGAAAGTATATTTTTTTTTTCTAGACAAAGTAGAAACAGTAAACATTAATATTAGCATAGTCTAAATAGGACACATCCCCCCTCTATCCTCCTCAACCTTTGTAAAAACATCTTTTTTTCCTACCCTCATATTCCATGAAAAACCATGTTTTGCCTACTAACCACTCTTTTGAAATCTTCCTTAAATTTTAGATTTTGTGAACAAAAGTTAAGTTTTTGGGTGCCATTGTTGGTGACATGAAAAAAACAGTGATGGAGTAAAAGTTCTATTGGATTAAAAAGCATAGTAGTCATCAATGTCTATTGTAGGGTAATTATCTTTTACCACAAATCAATATTTTAAAAGTTGTGTCATGACGTGCGCCAAGGCATACCATGGCTTGAGGTATGACTCCGCCATTTAGAAAGCCTCATGGCAGTACTGTTAGGCGTGTCGCGGTTTGCCAATTATGCGCTATTTTTTTCTATTAGTTATTTTGTTCTTTGTTATGCTTTTTCTGATTGGCATATAACCATTTAGTTTTTATAAACTTTATGCTATCAGTTGTTTATATATAATCCTAGATTACGACAAAATCTTCGTCTTGCATCACACCTCATAAACGTCATGGTCTTATCATGACCCGTAAAGCTTGAGGTCTGGCCTTATTGTCATATCACGCTTCACACCTTTTAGAACCCATGAAGAAAATAAAGGAAATAAATTTGTCTATTCAATTCAAACAAAGGAAAAGATGTCCAAAATCGTTTTGTAATCTTTCATTCTCGATCAAAGCGTCTTCACCATAATTTAAAACACATTATTAACTAAATTAGTTGATGAGCTCTATCTAGTATAAAAGAAAACTAACAAAATTGGCACATCCCATCAAAAACATCCGCCAAAAAATAATTAACATTGTGTCTACTAAAATATATTTCCCAATAAAATCGAAAGAAAATAAACATCTAAAATATTCAAAATTCTTTATTAGAAAATTAGATGTAAGACCCGTATATTATACTGGTTGATTAAAAAAATAAAATATTAAAATTTAAATAATATGTATTTTTTAAAATAAAATTTTGAAATAAAGAATGAACAAACATATTAATTGCAATTTACTATCATATTTATTACATTTAATACTTTACATATATAAGTAAAAGTATTATGTAGCTTTTTAATTTTAAAAATTGAAAAAAATCATAAATTGACATGTGGATATTATTTATTTAAAAAATGACAAGTGTCAAAACTTATGAGAGATTGACATGTGGCAAAATTGATCTTTATTTATCATAGTAGATTCTTTATTAGAAAATTAGGTGTAAGACCCGTATATTATACTGGTTGATTAAAAAAATAAAATATTAAAATTTAAATAATATGTATTTTTTAAAATAAAGTTTTGAAATAAAGAATGAACAAATATATTAATTGCAATTTACTATCATATTTATTACATTTAATATTTTATATATATATATATATATATATATATATATATATATATATATAAGTAAAAATATTATGTGGCTTTTTAATTTTAAAAATTGAAAAAAATCATAAATTGACATGTGGATATTATTTATTTAAAAAATGACAAGTGTCAAAACTCATGAGAGATTGACATGTGGCAAAATTAATTTTTATTTATTATAGTAGATGATATTATCACGTGTCACAATCTAAACATCAGAAAAAGAAAATAAAAATGACGAAATGAATGTGGATATTTCAAATAATAGTGGAGAGGGTAAGAGAGGGTAAATGGCAGCTGATGGCCTAATAAGGAGGCAGTACTCATAAGTCCGCAACATAGGAGAGAGGAGTTGGGGATGCAGTGGGTGTGGTGTGGCTTTTTCTATATTTTAATTAAAAATATATATTAAAACAAATATAACAAAATATGAAATTAAAATTAAAATGATAAAATAATCATTTCAAGTTTGCCGGGATCTAAAACCACAATAAATATTAGTAGAAAAAACAAAATTTAAAAGCTAAAACATATTGGACTACCACAACAATCATTTTTTAATTTTTTACTATACTTAAAAATAATATATATATATATATATATATATATATATATATATATATATATATATATATATATATATATATATATATATATATATATATATATATATATATTAAAGGGTGGGCTTGTACAAACAAGGTTTTACATTTTCATTTGATAATAAAAATGGTGTTATTAATGTTTATTACAATGATGTATTTTACTTTAAAGCAATACCTTGTGATGGTGTATATGAAGCTGTGAATGTTGTAGAAAATTTAGGAAATAATGTGTTGTATATTGATTCTTCTGATAGCTTGGACAAAGCATCCTTGTGGCATTGTCGTCGTGGACATGTTAACAAGAAGCACATAGGCCAACTCCAAAAGGCTGGAGTCTTGGAATCATTTGACCTCAAGTCAGATGATAGTTGCGAGTCTTGTTTACTTGGAAAAATGACAAAGTCACCCTTCACAGGCACTTGTGATAGGGGTGAAGGTTTGTTGGACCTTGTAGACACGGATGTGTATGGGCCCTTCAGAGTTGCTACAAGGGATGCTAATCGTTATTATGTGACTTTTACTGATGATTACAGTAGATATGGATATATTTACTTAATCAAGCATAAGTCAGAAACCTTTGAAAAGTTCAAAGAGTTTAAGCAGGAAGTTAAGAATCAATTGGGCAGGAACATCAAGATGCTCCGATCCGATCGGGGAGGAGAGTATCTTAGCATTGAGTTCCTTGACTTTCTTAAGGAATGTGGGATTGTCTCACAATTGACACCTCCCAGGACACCACAGTTGAATGGTGTAGCTGAGAGGCGCAATCAAACCCTGTTGGATATGGTTCGTTCCATGATGAGTCGAGCTTCGTTACCAATCTCTTTCTGGGGGTATGCCTTAGAGACTGCCGCCTATATCCTTAATCTAGTCCCCACTAAAAAGGTTGTCAAAACACCTCACGAGATGTGGACTGGGAAAGTGCCCAATTTGTACCACATCAAGATTTGGGGTTGTGAAGATTTTGTGAGGCGTGAGACTCATGACAAGCTTGAGCCCCGAAGCGAGAGGTGTATTTTCATCGGCTACCCACAAAGATCCTGTGGTTACCTCTTCTACAGACCCAGTGATAATGTGGTCTTTGTAGCAAGAAGAGGAGTCTTTCGTGAGAGAGAATTCATAATCCAAGGGGACAGTAGGAGGCAAATTGATCTCGAAGAGCTTCAAGAGTCAAGTGGTGAAGGAACCTCAAATGTTGTCAGCCAACCTGAGGAGGAAACTCCTGTTGAGCCGATAGATGAGTCTGTACCTCCAAGACGTTCCACAAGGGTGAGGAACACACCTGAATTTTATTATGGTTATCACATCACCACTGAAGGTGATACATTTATCAGTGATAGTACACTGATAGATTTGGATGAACCTAATAATTATAAGGAAGCCATGGCAGGCCCTGAGTCTGGGAAATGGAAGGAGGCTATGGACAGCGAGATTCAGTCCATGTATGACAATCAAGTTTGGAACTTGGTTGAAAATGCACCAGGTCGTAAGACAGTTGGGTGCAAATAGATCTTCAAGAAAAAGACCGACATGGATGGGAAAGTACACACTTATAAAGCGGACTGGTTGCGAAGGGCTTTACTCAAACTCCAGGAGTTGACTATGATGAGACCTTCTCACCAGTAGCTAAGATTAAGTCTATTAGAGTGTTGTTAGCCATAGCTGCATTTCATGACTATGAAATATGGCAAATGGATTTCAAAACCACTTTCCTTAATGGGAAGTTGGCTGAGGATGTTTACATGGCTCAGCCAGAGGGTTTTGTCGATCCAAAATACCCTAATAGAGTGTATAAGCTTGAAAAATCCATTTATGGATTGAAACAAGCATCTCGCAGGTGGAATCTTTGCTTTGATAAGAAAGTCAAAGAGTTTGGCTTTTCTAGGAGTGAGGATGAGTCTTGTGTGTATGTCAGGGCTAGTGGTAGCA
Source organism: Lactuca sativa (assembly GCF_002870075.4). Taxonomy (NCBI): domain Eukaryota; kingdom Viridiplantae; phylum Streptophyta; class Magnoliopsida; order Asterales; family Asteraceae; genus Lactuca; species Lactuca sativa. The sequence goes on along the minus strand of NC_056630.2, from coordinate 268,738,598 downwards.
TAGTTAGCTTCTTGGTGTTGCATGTGGATGACATACTCCTCATAGGAAACGACGTCCCAACTTTGCAGGAGGTTAAGGCCTGGATTGGGAAGTGTTTTGCTATGAAAGACCTTGGGGAAGCTGCCTATATCCTAGGGATAAGGATATTAAGAGATAGGAGTAAGAGACTAATTGGACTTAGTCAAAGTATTTATGTGGATAAGGCACTGAAGAGGTTCAGTATGCAAGATTCCAAGAAAGGAGAATTACCAATCCAGAGTAATGCCAAGTTAAGTAAGACTCAGAATCCGAGTACAGAGGCTGAGATAGCTGAGATGAGTCAGATACCATATGCTTCCGTTGTGGGCTCGATCATGTATGCTATGACTTGTACTCGTCCTGATGTGGCCTTTGCTTTGAGCATGGTCAGTAGATATCAAGGGAACCCTGGCAAGGCACACTGGACAGCGGTAAAGAACATTCTCAAGTATTTGCGGAGGACTAAGGACTGGGTCCTTACCCTCAGAGGCAGTGATGACTTGAGAGTGGAAGGATATAGTGATGCTAGCTTTTAAACTGATAGGGATAATTTCCGCTCTCAGTCAAGCTGGGTCTTTATCCTAAATGGAGGAGCGATTACTTGAAAAAGTTCCAAGTAGGAGACAATAGCTGATTTAACTTGTGAATCAGAGTACATAGCAGTAAGCGAGGCAGCAAAAGAGGCGATATGGCTAAAGAACTTCATCGGAGACCTTGGAGTTGTACCAGCTATAAAGGAGCCAATGGAAATTTTCTGTGACAGTGAAAGTGCGGTTGATTTGGCGAAAGAACCAAGCGATCACGGGAGATCTAGGCACATTGATAGAAAATACCATTTCATCAGACATAGAATAGAAAAAGGACTCCTCGTGGCAAAGAGGGTATCATCAGATGAGAACCCGAAAAATCCCCTCACGAAGGGATTGAGCAGGGTTAAGCATTTACAGCATGCAAGGCGCATTGGGCTGAAGGAGGATATTAGTTTCAATAATTAGATTCCTAAAACTTGTAAAATGTAATTGACATTTGATGATAAATAAAAGTTGTTATTTATTTATGAGTAAGGTGTTACTATCTTGTGTTGATTGTTTACTATGTTTCAATTTTGCATGTTTTTTACTTCCAGAATAATCATGTTATTATTCAAACCATCCACAGTCGATCAAACTTTGGAAGTAAGTATTAATTCAAGACTGTCATGAATTTGGCTTGTATGATTTGTCTAAAGTGCTTTAGACAATGCAATGGTTGATACAACATTCATGAGTACTCATAAGGGCTGAGTATTGGATTCAACCCACGCTCACTTGCATCACTTCATGGAATTTATCTCGAGTGATCGTGAGACGGTAATATCATATAAATCTTCAAACCTAGAGATATGAGTTGTTGACTATGAGTTGATTATTCATTGATTGTACGAAAACGCATTGGTAACTCGATGTTATAAAACGTGCCTTTGTGAGTAATTCAACAAGTAGTTAGTACAAGCATATCAGTCGAAGTTTATCTGTTCCTTCTAGAAATAGAAGCGATATCTGGGCCCCTCGATGATTTGGTTTTGACCTATGTACCAGGCCCGGTCAGAACCTAATTGATGTGTTCAATTTAGTTCTATGTCGAAACAAATCGGAGATCGAGAAACAAATGTTGGACAATAAGTAAGACCATGTTCCATGTGTTTGTCCGGCTGATATCATGAGAGTAGAGGATTGTATGATCACTTATCTTAAATGGCGTATCATCATCATCTTAGTTCCGAGAGACTTTGAAAGAGCTACATTTGCTAGTCGGATTTTGAAGTCATATTTGCAAATATAGTTATTAGACTTATCCAAGTGGGAGACTGTTGGATATAGTGTCTAAGTTCATAACTATATTTGGTATGTACTTGACCCGACCCGGCATGGTCCATTTGGGTTGCATGGCATTGCAATACTTGGATAGACTAAATGAGAGAATATGGCAATTATGATTATTAATATATTATAAGTTCTAATATATTAATAATAGTGTTATTTAATTAGTATTGATCAAGTATTAATCTAGTATTAATTTGATGATCAAAGTGAGACTAATTAAATATATAGGGTTGATTATGACAATCATCAATTCCTTTATGGTGGATTAATGATCCATGGTTTATGGGTTATGGATGTAACCATTTGGAGCTCCATGGATAGTCCATGGGAGTTACAAACCCATGGGTCATGAGAAATGAAGAGTCATGACAATTATGGGTCTTCTTAATGAAACCCTAATTGTGACACCGCTATAAAAGGAACCCTTTGGCTAGCAAAATCGTGACCTAGTGTTACTAGAGAGGGCATAACTGATTTTGAGTGCTAAAAGTATTCTCTCAAGTTATTCCAAGTTTTGTGGTGTTGTGTGAAGCATTTGAGGCACAACATTTGGGGTGCTAGGCTCACAAAGTCTTGAAGGAATCCAAGCAACAACAAGGTATGTATTTCTACTAGTTTTATATTTTATTTATTCCCCATGCCATGCTAGTTAGGAAATAACCTTGAAAAGAAATTTGCATGTATATAGAGAAAACATAGATTCAAGGTTATTAGGGTTGCATGTACACTTAGGAAGTGTTAGAATGCTCAAAACTCATCAGAAAGAGCTTAGCACCTCAAGTGTAATGCCTCAAACAAGTCACAAACACCAATAAACAATTAGATGAATATGAGAGAGGTTTATGAGACTCTAAAATCGGCTAACTCTTCTTAGAATACAATGGTAACCGATTTTAGGGCTTAGGGTATACATTTGTAGTGTAGAATTCCAAGATTCATATGTTTAACCCTAATTCTTACACTTAAGCTTATGATCCAACAATTTATTTGGACTAACACTTCATGGACTAACTCATAAGCTTAGCCCATCACAAATCAATTATCGATCATTAGCCCAAATCATATGTATCACTGATTTACATAATCAGTCCTCATTAATTTAATTGGTCTCTTTTAATCACTAAGTTAATTCCAAATTAATTCTTGATCAATACTAATTAAATAATATGATTTATCAATTAATATATTAATAAATCACAAATAACCTCTTTCTCAAGTATCCATCTATCAAATTATTTTGGTGAAGGCAACCCAAAATGGACCATGCTACTATCGGGTCAAGTACATACCAATTATAGTTATGGGCTTAGACACCTAATCCAACAGTCTCCCACTTGGATAAGTCTAATAACTACAACTGGCAATGTAACTTCAAAATCTAATTAGCAATCGTAGCTCTCAAAAAGCCGTTGTCGAACTCTGACGCGTCCATTAGATAAGGGATCATATAATCCTTTGTTCTTCAAGATATCGTGTGGACAAAGACATGGAATAAATTCATACTCATTGTCCAACAGTTTGTTTCTCGATTTCTGATTTGTTTGATGTAGAACTTAATTGAACACATCAATTGAGTCCTGACCGGGCCCGACACATAAGTCAAAACAAAATCATCGAGGGGCCTAAAATATCGCTTTTAATCCTCTTAGGATAAAAGGAACAGATAAACTTCGACTTATATGTTTGTACTAACTACTCGTTAAATCATACACAATAATACATTTTATAACATCAAGTTACTGATGCGATTTCATACTATATATGCACAACAAACTCGTAATCAACAACTCATATATCTTGGTTTGAAGACTATATGATATTATCATCTCACAATCACTCGTGATAAATTCCATGAAGTGATTCATGCGTGTGACAACCCGAAATTTCCATTCTAATCAAACCATTTCAATCCAATAGTAGTAGAGCAGTTACAGTGAAAATTCAGACTTATGGAATAAGTTTGGCAGTTTTCAGGGTTTTACACCTAAAGAGATATTAGGAGAGTGGTTGCACTAGGATTAAGTGCAACACTGTAATTCCATTACCCTAGATCATTAGAATCCATTCCGAGAATAGAAATATTTTCTGCCAAAAATCTCAAGACTATAAATAGAATTCTGAACCAAATTGGTTCATTAGTTGAATTCCAATTAGAGAAAAGCCAATTTCTCTCTCACGGATCTTCGGATTTTTATCCCAGATTGTGAGTATACTTCTCTAGCTGTTTTATACTACTTGTTTTAAGCTTATTAACATAGATTGTATGTCAAAAACATGAGATCCGGGAGTTTACCGCCCAAGAACGTTCTTGGGGAGTAAACTCCAAGATCAAGCCTAAAGGCCATCTAGTCCTATTTCCGTGTTAGGCATCTAGTTAAGGACTTTATGTATGAGCATTAGAGGCTAGAAACAAATCAAAACCATTTAGTTTTAGGAGTTTACGGCCAAGGAACATCTCTTGGGCCGTAAACTCCAAGTGAAGGCACAAATGAGTGCCTAAATGTTCCCTTAGCCTTAAAGCAAAAACCTAGAAGCCTTAAACTCATGATTTATGCCATCAAAACCATTAGAAATCATTTCTAGAAAGGAGTTTACGGCCAAGAAGCTCCTTAGGCCGTAAACTCCAAGTTTAAGTGCCAAAATCCTTTCAAACACTTCCTAAGGCTTAAGATTTAATTAGGACAAGTACCCTTAAGTGTTTTTAGTCTAGCAAACACAAGAAATCACAAGGAAAAAGGAGTTTACGGCCAAGACAAACTCTTGGGCCGTAAACACCATTAAAGGGGTCAAAGGACACCCTAACACCTTCCTTAAGCCAAGAGACAATTAGGGCATGTACCTAGATGGGTTATGGACTAGCTAAAACATTTAGAACCCCATGTGTGAGGGAGTTTACGGCCCAAAAGGTTCCAAGGCTGTAAACTCCATAAAATGGTACATATTGGTGCCATAAACCCTCCTAAAGCCAAGTACTAAGGTCTAGATTTGTTCTTAGAAATGTTTGAGACTTGAAAGAACCATAAGAACCCTCCCAAGGGAGTTTACGGCCGTAAACTCCAAGGGAAAAGGGTCTTTGGGCCGTAAACTCCCCAAAGGAGTCAATGTTGTGCCCAAACACTTGCATAGGCCATGAAACAATTCCCACTAAGGTTGTAGTAATTCAAAGTACCATTCCAAGCCTTGGTTGAGAGTTTACGGCCAGGAGCTTACTCCCCTGGGCCGTAAAATCCAATGAGTATGGTCATTAGACCTTAAACTTCCATTAGGGGCATTGCACTCCTTTGTTGCAACCCATTAGCCCCCTAGCACTTGACCAAAAGTGTTGTCCTTGCGTTAAATGTTTATACTTGTATAATTAGTGATTAAATCTCTAATTATTTATATACATATGTCTTCATATGTAATTAGGATCATTGTGTGTGTCTAAGTCTTCACTTGACACCAAGCACTTGTCCGATCCTTCCGTACGATAACAGCCCGTTCAATTCCAGTCACTTACTGCAGGTGAGTTCATACCCCTTAACTAATGTTTTAAACTATTTTAAATGTTTTATGGGGGGGATACAAGTAGAATCATGCTACTTATTATGTCAATCACATGTGATTAGTAAGTAGGATTATATTACTTATTACATCAATCACATGTGATTAATATACAGCATTCAAAAGATTTGGCTACTCATTAGCCGTTTTACCAAACAGTTTCCTTCAAATGTGTAACAGCCCGGAATTTCAGGTATTATTTTAAATTAATTTGGGGAATATTTAGGGGGGGACTCGGCGAGTTGATGCCTGACTCGCCGAGTAGGACCACGGCCTTGATCACAGATTCGCGACTGGACTCGACGAGTCCATTAGGGACTCGGCGAGTCGACGCTGTTCAAGCTGAAACCCTAGCCGTTTCGATTCTGGATCGTATATAACGTCTTTAGGGCCGTCATGTCTCGTCTTTTGGCCGATTGAAGATAACCTAAACAGTTGTGGGCGTCTGGAGCAAGGGTGAAGGCTAGTGGAAGCTTAAAGAGGTTGTTAGGCAAGGAGAGGCAAGGTGGTAATCGAAGGAGGATCAAGGGGTTGAGCTCTGAAGGTTGGGGACGCAGGGATCACGTTTTCCAGGTAATCCTCGGATCATTTCTGTAGTTTGGTGTTGTACACGAATCTAGGGTTTAGGAAACCCATTTAAGGATTTGATAGATTATAGAGTTGTTACAAGTGTTTAAATCCCAGTAATAGTATGTGTAAAGGTCCAGGAAGTCCCATATCTATATATTGCGGAATCATGCGAATCACAGGAGGCAGTTGGTTGACTGCATGGCGAGGACTCGCCGAGTCCCATGATCAGACTCGGCGAGTAGCTTGACGATTCACTAGGACTCGCCGAGTTGTTCTTCAGACTCGGCGAGTAGCTTGAAGATTTATTAGGACTCGCCGAGTTGTTCTTCAGACTCGGCGAGTAGCTTGACGACTCACTGGAACTCGTCGAGTCGTTCTTCGGACTCGGCGAGTGGTGTCAGGATGCCTATACTCGTCGAGTCACCCTTAGTACTCGACGAGTCCGGTCAAGATTGACCGTTGACCTGTATATATCTTAGAGGGGTCAGTTGTCTTGTTTGATAAGATCATTAACTAGGGCTGTGGTATTATAGGGAACCTGCGGACTAGCGGATTGTGTGCGAGTAGCTCGAGGAGGTTATAGCCTGCGTACTACGAGGTGAGTCTTCTCACTATACTTCACCCGGAAGGGTTTGACTGTTAGACCGGAAGGTCGCGTGTGTTATATTCATGATATGTTTAGAGAGATAGATGCTTTATATGCGATGTGTGCTTATATGTGGTGTATGATTATACGGGCCGGAAGGCGAGACTTTATGTGTTAGAAAGAACGGTATGATATATGTGCTTTATGTGTTAGAGTATTTGTATTATGTGTTAGATATGTGCATGGGCCGGAAGGCAATTATCTTGTGGATCGAAAGATCCGGGCCGGAAGGCAATGTTATGTGGATCAAAAGATCCGGGCCGGAAGGCAATGTTATGTGGACCGAAAGGTCCGGGCCGGAAGGCAATATTATGTGGACCGAAAGGTCCGGGCCGGAAGGCGTATGTGGGTGAGTCGTATACTGGGGAACTCACTAAGCATTTATGCTTACTAGTTGTGTTTATGTTTTCAGGTACTAGTGATGACCGTGGGAAGGCGCCGGCGTGACACGTACACACTGCCACTGTTGGAGATCCTGGAGATTTATTATTTTTATTTTGAAATAAACTTGGAATAAACCCTTTTGTCGAATAATGATGTTTTATTTTTAATGAAAAATTTATTTGAAAATTTGAGTTGTTACAATTGGTATCAGAGCCTTGGTTTGAGGGATTCGGGTGTACTTTTGGGTGCAACTGAACTCAGACCGGGGATTTGAGGAAAAACTTTTTCTTAAAAATAATAAGGACATAACATTTTATAAAGGGCAAGGCGGTAAAAACAAGGGTGGAACAGTGTGTACGAGCAGCCAGCGTCCGAACGGTAAAGATCCCCAGAATACCTTACGATGTTATGTTATGCACTGAATTATGAATTGTTATGCATGCTAGAAGACTAGGTATACATGATAGGAATAGAATTGCCTGTTTTGTGATGCCTTAGTCTAGGGAGATTGCTTATATGAGATATTTGGTAGCGTGCAAGTAAATAGTACATACTAGAAGTAGAGTACCCGTTATTCGGGATTTGGGGAGGAAGATTTGGGACGAATACCGATACGGTGTGGTCGGTAGTATTGGGCCCGTACTACCGAAGGCACCGGATCAGTGGAAGACTCAAATAAGAATCCCTGGAAATCGGAGACTGGGTAGGGCGCGTATTGAGTACAATTGTACTTGGTGGAGTCTCTGATGATTTTATGTTGTATTTCAGAGACATCATGGTTGTCACACGCAATGGGGCGAGTTCGAGCGGCGCGAGTGACGAGGAGATTCGTCAGATTATTCAGGAAGAGGTAGCTGCGGCGGTCCGGGCTGAGATCCCGGAGATGTTTGGGTCTATTAAGACCACGTTGATGGAGGAGTTTGAGGAGCGGTGCGCCGCAATTTCTGAAGCTGCAGTTGCTGCCGCTACCGCAGCGGTGGCTGCTGCCAGGCCGCAAGGGGGTGATTCATTACCATTCAGGGAATTCAGCAACACGAAACCCCCTGAATTTGATGGGACGCAAGATCCGATTGCAGCTATGAGGTGGATCGCTGACATCGAGGGGTGTTTCTATACCTGCTCATGCCCGGAGCACTTGAGGGTACGGTTCGCCTTGAACCAGCTCCGTCTGGGAGCGAAGGATTGGTGGAAGTTCGTGACAGCGAACTTCACTCAGGCAGAGATTTCGGCGGTGACATGGGAGAGGTTTACGGAGATGTTTAGGGATGAGTACGTTCCCCCGGTAGAGAGGGAGCGGTTGATTCAGGAGTTCTTGACCCTTAAGCAGGGTACTGATTCCGTGGCAGTGATCACACGGAAGTTTCATGAGAGGGCAATGTTCTGCCCCGAGCTGGTATCTACGGAGCAGTCGCGGATGAGCCGTTATTTGGGTGTTTTGAAGAGGGAGATTCGGGAGTTTGTGTCAAACTCCACCTATCGCACTTTCACTGAGCTTCAGGCGAACGCCAGGAAGTGCGAGATTGAGTTGGAGACTCAAGCTAGGGAGGAGGCTGAGTCTCGGCAGGTGGATCGACGACCGGCCCAGTCTCAGCCGGCAGCCAAGCGGATTAAGTTCGCTGATTCGAGGAAGGGAGGTTCGAAGGGTCGCACTTGCGCGAAGTGCGGCAAAAGTCACGAGGGGGTGTGTCGAACTGGTGGTTGCTACAAGTGTGGCAAGGACGGACATATTGCCAGGGATTGCCCTAAGGGGTTTATGGTTTGTTTTCACTGCAACCAGACAGGCCATCGGAAGGCCGAGTGCCCGCAACTTCGTCAGGGAGCTACACTTACTACCCGGACTACTGAGACCCGACCGGTGAAGGTCGAGGCCCCGAGGGCTCGCGGGAGAGCCTTTCAGCTGACTGCGGAGGAGGTCCGCGCTGCGCCCGATGTTGTGGCAGGTATGTTATCTTTCATGTATTTAATTAAAGGTCGAAATGTTATGCTTATGTTAATGTATGTGTAGGTACTTTCCTTGTGAACTCTATGCCTGCTCTAGTATTATTTGATTCGGGTGCGAGTAGATCGTTTGTATCGTTAGCTTTTAGTCAGCACATCGGCATTAGTCGTGAGCCGTTAAGTCGGCCTTTGAGCGTTTCCATTGCGGCTGAAAGGGTGATTCGTGCTACGGAGGTTTTTCGGGGATGTGTGCTAGAGATCTTCGGGGTCGCATTTCCGATTGACCTAATTCCTATTGCGATGGGTGATGTCTGTGTCATTGTAGGCATGGACTGGTTGAGCCGATTCAGCGCTGTCATCGACTGCGAGCGTCAATTGGTGACTATACGAGACCCTAGTGGGGGAGTTCTTACGGTGTACGGCGAGGGTACCCGTTCAGATCAGCTTTTTGTTCGGCTGCTAGGGCGAGGCAATGCCTACAGCGGGGGTGTAACGGTTTTGTGGCGTATGTGATGGATACGCGGGAGAGTTCCGAGAGACCGAAGACATTGCAGGAGGTTCCAGTGGTGCGCGAGTTTCCAGATGTTTTCCCCGATGATTTGCCGGGAATACCTCCTGCGAGGCAAGTGGAGTTTGGTATCGACCTAGTTCCTGGGGCGGCGCCTATTGCGAGGGTGCCTTATCGTCTTGCACCTCCAGAGATGCAAGAATTGTCCTCGCAACTTCAAGAGTTGTTGGGGAAGGGATTTATTCGGCCAAGTAGCTCGCCGTGGGGAGCACCGATTCTGTTCGTCAAGAAGAAGGATGGTTCACACCGGATGTGTATCGATTACCGGGAACTGAACAAGGTGACAGTTAAGAACCGCTATCCGTTACCAAGAATCGATGATCTATTCGATCAGTTGCAAGGGGCATCTTGGTTTTCCAAGATTGATTTGAGATCAGGGTACCATCAGGTGAGGGTGCGGGATGAGGACGTCCAGAAGACAGCCTTTAGGACGCGGTATGGGCATTACGAGTTCGTGGTGATGCCTTTTGGACTCACCAATGCCCCAGCGGTGTTCATGGATCTCATGAACAGGGTATGCAGGCCGATGCTGGACCGGTCTGTGATTGTATTCATCGACGACATTCTGGTATATTCGCGGTCTAGGGAGCAGCATGAGAGACATTTGAGGGAGGTCCTTGAGGTACTGAGGTCGGAGAAGCTATATGCAAAATTCTCCAAATGTGACTTCTGGTTACGGGAGGTTCAATTTCTGGGGCACGTTGTAAATCAGGCAGGGATATTGGTCGATCCGGCCAAGGTGGAGGCGGTGATGAGATGGGAGGCACCAAAGTCGCCTTCGGAGATCAGGAGTTTCCTTGGGTTGGCAGGGTACTATCGAAGGTTCATTAAGGACTTCTCCAAGATCGCAGTGCCACTTACCAAATTGACCCGAAAGGGTGTTACATTCTCATGGGGACCCGAGCAGCAGACCTCCTTCGAGACACTTCGTCAGAGACTGTGCGAAGCACCAGTATTAGCCCTTCCTGAAGGGATGGAGGACTTCGTCGTATATTGCGACGCATCGATTCCGGGACTGGGTGCAGTGTTGATGCAGAGGGGCCATGTGATAGCCTATGCATCGAGGCAGCTGAAGCCTCACGAAGCGAGGTATCCCACGCATGACTTAGAGTTGGGGGCAGTAGTGTTCGCCCTCAAAATCTGGCGTCACTACCTGTACGGGGTTCGTTGTACCATATACACGGACCATAAGAGTTTGAAGTATCTGATGGATCAACCCAACCTAAACATGCGCCAGAGGAGATGGTTAGACGTGGTTAAGGATTATGACTGTGAGATCCTATACCACCCAGGCAAGGCTAATGTGGTAGCCGATGCATTGAGTCGTAGGGCGGAGGGTACTCCATTGCGGGACGTATGTTTGAGATTGACGGTGGTGACTCCGGTATTAGATACTATTCGTGGGGCACAGGCCGAGGTTGTGAAGTCTGGGATGCAGAAACAGGAGCGGGTCGTCGGGTTAATTTCAGAGTTCGTTACGGATGGGCGGGGACTTCTGACATTTCAGGGTCGGATCTGGGTGCCATTCGTGGGCGGTACGCGTGTCATTTTGATGGAGGAGGCACATAGATCGAAATTCTCGATCCATCCCGGTGCTACGAAAATGTATCTGGATTTGAAAAAGGAGTACTGGTGGCCTTGCATGAAGAGAGACGTGGCTTGGTTCGTGGAGAGGTGTTTGACCTGCCGTAAAGTTAAGGCCGAGCACCAGAGACCGCACGGTAAGTTGCAACCCTTGGAGATCCCTGAGTGGAAGTGGGATCAGATCACGATGGATTTCATCACCAAATTGCCGAAAACTGCCAGGGGAGTCGATGCGATTTGGGTGATTGTGGATAGACTAACAAAGAGTGCACATTTCCTTGCCATTAGTGAAAGTTCTTCAGCAGAGAAGTTGGCGGAGTTGTACGTGAGAGAGATAGTATCTCGGCATGGAGTGCCGACCTCGATTGTTTCGGACCGCGATGTACGTTTCACTTCCAGGTTCTGGAAGAAATTCCATGAGGAGTTGGGTACTAAACTGCATTTTAGTACCGCATACCACCCCCAGACCGACGGTCAAAGCGAGCGGACGATCCAGACATTGGAAGATATGCTTAGAGCGTGTGTGTTAGACTTCGGGGGTAGCTGGGATGCGCATCTGCCGCTGGCTGAGTTTTCCTACAACAACAGCCATCATTCGAGCATTGGTATGCCACCTTTTGAGTTGTTGTATGGTAGGAGGTGTCGGACTCCCATTTGCTGGGGAGAATTGGGACAGAGAGTGATGGGCAGTACAGAGATCGTACTTCAAACGACTGAACAGATCCAACGGGTGAGGCAGAGGTTATTGACCGCCCAGAGCCGACAGAAGAGTTATGCGGACAGACGCCGGTCCGAGCTCGAATTCCAGGTCGGCGACTTCGTTCTCCTAAAGGTTTCTCCTTGGAAAGGGGTGATTCGGTTCAGGAAGAGGGGCAAATTGGGGCCCCGGTTCATAGGTCCATTTCGGGTAATTGCTAGGGTAGGTCGGGTAGCTTATCGGTTGGAGTTGCCAGCGGAGCTGAATCAGATTCACAATACCTTCCACGTATCACAGCTGAGGAAGTGTATAGCCGATGAGGCAGCAGTGGTTCCGCTAGAAGATGTCCAGGTAGATGCGAGTCTGAATTACGCCGAGAGACCAGTAGCTATCAGGGATCGGAAGATCAAGGTTCTACGGAACAAGGAAATACCTCTGGTGTTGGTTCAGTGGCAACATCGGAAGGGATCGGAGATGACTTGGGAGCCGGAAAGAGAAATGCGGGAGCAACATCCGGAGTTATTCGCGGAATGAGAGACTTCGAGGGCGAAGTCTAGTTCTAGTGGGGGAGAGTTGTAACAGCCCGGAATTTCAGGTATTATTTTAAATTAATTTGGGGAATATTTAGGGGGGGACTCGGCGAGTTGATGCCTGACTCGCCGAGTAGGACCACGGCCTTGATCACAGATTCGCGACTGGACTCGACGAGTCCATTAGGGACTCGGCGAGTCGACGCTGTTCAAGCTGAAACCCTAGCCGTTTCGATTCTGGATCGTATATAACGTCTTTAGGGCCGTCATGTCTCGTCTTTTGGCCGATTGAAGATAACCTAAACAGTTGTGGGCGTCTGGAGCAAGGGTGAAGGCTAGTGGAAGCTTAAAGAGGTTGTTAGGCAAGGAGAGGCAAGGTGGTAATCGAAGGAGGATCAAGGGGTTGAGCTCTGAAGGTTGGGGACGCAGGGATCACGTTTTCCAGGTAATCCTTGGATCATTTCTGTAGTTTGGTGTTGTACACGAATCTAGGGTTTAGGAAACCCATTTAAGGATTTGATAGATTATAGAGTTGTTACAAGTGTTTAAATCCCAGTAATAGTATGTGTAAAGGTCCAGGAAGTCCCATATCTATATATTGCGGAATCATGCGAATCACAGGAGGCAGTTGGTTGACTGCATGGCGAGGACTCGCCGAGTCCCATGATCAGACTCGGCGAGTAGCTTGACGATTCACTAGGACTCGCCGAGTTGTTCTTCAGACTCGGCGAGTAGCTTGAAGATTTATTAGGACTCGCCGAGTTGTTCTTCAGACTCGGCGAGTAGCTTGACGACTCACTGGAACTCGTCGAGTCGTTCTTCGGACTCGGCGAGTGGTGTCAGGATGCCTATACTCGTCGAGTCACCCTTAGTACTCGACGAGTCCGGTCAAGATTGACCGTTGACCTGTATATATCTTAGAGGGGTCAGTTGTCTTGTTTGATAAGATCATTAACTAGGGTTGTGGTATTATAGGGAACCTGCGGACTAGCGGATTGTGTGCGAGTAGCTCGAGGAGGTTATAGCCTGCGTACTACGAGGTGAGTCTTCTCACTATACTTCACCCGGAAGGGTTTGACTGTTAGACCGGAAGGTCGCGTGTGTTATATTCATGCTATGTTTAGAGAGATAGATGCTTTATATGCGATGTGTGCTTATATGTGGTGTATGATTATACGGGCCGGAAGGCGAGACTTTATGTGTTAGAAAGAACGGTATGATATATGTGCTTTATGTGTTAGAGTATTTGTATTATGTGTTAGATATGTGCATGGGCCGGAAGGCAATTATCTTGTGGATCGAAAGATCCGGGCCGGAAGGCAATGTTATGTGGATCAAAAGATCCGGGCCGGAAGGCAATGTTATGTGGACCGAAAGGTCCGGGCCGGAAGGCAATATTATGTGGACCGAAAGGTCCGGGCCGGAAGGCGTATGTGGGTGAGTCGTATACTGGGGAACTCACTAAGCATTTATGCTTACTAGTTGTGTTTATGTTTTCAGGTACTAGTGATGACCGTGGGAAGGCGCCGGCGTGACACGTACACACTGCCACTGTTGGAGATCCTGGAGATTTATTATTTTTATTTTGAAATAAACTTGGAATAAACCCTTTTGTCGAATAATGATGTTTTATTTTTAATGAAAAATTTATTTGAAAATTTGAGTTGTTACAAAATGATTTTTTATAAACATTTTATATGTTTTAAACTCCTTATTACACTGTACCTCTTACTTTGTTTATCATATTTCAAACTTATTTACAACTGTGTTTCAAACAAATGTTCCTTATACTTATATTGTTTTATCAAACTTATGCCTTCAAATTGTTTTATAGATTGACATCAAGTCGATCTCTCCTTAAACTAATATTTATGTTTCAAATGTTTTACCAAACTTATTTATGCTTTTATATTATAAATTGCATGCCTCTATATGTATAGTTATATAAGAAATGTTTAAAAGACTTAGGAAGGCTATCCACCCTATTTCCTTTTCGCGCCTTGAGATGTGGTCTGGTGGGATATCGGATACTCGTCCGAAGGTCGTTTAAATATTAGTTATATATCATGTGTACATATAAAGTCATAAAAGGTCCTTCCAGTTCATCCTATGCCCTTGGGTAGCAAGGGTATACATCCACGTCCATACGTACCACTTAGATTACTAGTAAGCTACCATATGGGTAGTTCAGGAAGATACTAGAACGCGATATCATACAATGAGTCAGTTCATTCATGAGTCAATACTTTCTAGAACATTACTGTACATTACATATACAACTATACTAGGACGAGAACATATACAACTATACTAGAACGTTTACATTACTATACTTGCTAGATAGAGAGAACACACATTACAGCTAGCACACATAGAACATTACAGTTCATTACATTACTATACTTGCTAGATAGAGAGAACACACATTACAGCTAGCACACATAGAACATTACAGTTCATTACATTACTATACTTGCTAGATAGAGAGAACACACATTACAGCTAGCACACATAGAACATTACAGTTCATTACATTACTATACTTGCTATAACAGTTCATTACATTACTATACTTGCTAGAACAGTTCATTACATTACAGCTAGAACAGTACATTACATTACATATACGAGAATACGTTAATTACTGTGATTTAAATCGGAGCATGACTTAAAACCTCATGACTTGAGTTGCGGCCAGAGTCTCTTGAAGGGGGAGCGTTGAGTTTACGTATAGATCTATGCTGGATTGACAATCCTACACCTTGTTGCTAGCTACAGCCGGACCTGCAGGTCTGCGGGTGCCAAACGTCATTTCTTTATTACGACCATTCATTATGTCGTTGTTACTAGTCGATAGTATGGCGCAATTTATCACATAGTGCCTTTGCCTAAAATCCGGCTTAAGGTAGTTAGTACGGTAGTAGTCCTTTTAGAGCTACGTTTTAGTACTACGTTAATTTTTCCATTACATATTTTTAGTGATAACCTCACTTAAACATAAATGTACAAACTATATTTTTGGATAATGACAGTTATACTTTGGAAAAATACATACTCTTACAAGAGACACACACACAGAACAGTTAGGTCTTGGTAGAAGACACCTTCATATACT
Organism: Lactuca sativa; assembly: GCF_002870075.4. Taxonomy (NCBI): domain Eukaryota; kingdom Viridiplantae; phylum Streptophyta; class Magnoliopsida; order Asterales; family Asteraceae; genus Lactuca; species Lactuca sativa. The sequence goes on along the minus strand of NC_056630.2, from coordinate 268,723,143 downwards.
AGAAGGAATCATAGGGATTCTAAGGTTTTTCAAACACTTACAATTCTTATACACTTACAAATTCTTGCAATACATAGACTTACAAATTCTTACATACAAATTAAGACACTAAATACTTATGATCTCACCAGCTTCAAAGCTGATACTCGCTTTCAAAATTACTTGTATCCTCAGGTCATCATAGACAGGTACCGATGCAAGGAGAAAGGAAGATGGAGCTTGTTCAAGACTTATCTTTCATTTTGATTTATGCTTTAGTGTTTATCAAAATTTGACAGAACATATTTGTATAATAATTATTTTATTAATGCAATGGATGATGTTGTTGCTTGTTTACTACTTTACATTGTTGTTGATATTATACATGACGTCCTCCGCCCCAGAACGTTTCCGCCGTTCTTGGTTTTGGGGTGTGACAATGTGAGTGTGGGTTTAGTCCAATACTCAAATCTTATTTCAGGAGCACTCATGAACTTTTGTAGCAAACTTTTGCTATGTCTAACACCTTAGACAATCTTACAAAAACCCATTCATGAAGTCTACTTTCATAACCTACTTCCAAATTATGATCGACTGTGGATAGTTTGAATAATCTTATTATTCTGGAAGTCAAAACATGCAAAATGAAACAATAGTAAACAATTGACACAAGATAGTAACTTTACTTATAAATAAAAGGCTCCTTTTATTCAATCATCAAATGTCAATTACATTTAAACTATTACTAGTTTCTAAATATCTATCTAATCACTAAAAACTAATATCGTCCTTCAGCCTAATACTCCTAGCGCGCTGCAAGTGCTTAACCATACTCAGTCCCTTCATAAGGGGATCTGATGGGTTCTCCTCTGACGATACCCCCTTCATTACGAGGAGTCCTTCTTCTACTCGATGTCTTATGAAGTGATATTTTCTGTCGATGTGCCTAGATCTGCCATGATCCCTTGGTTCCTTGGGTAAGGCGACCGCACCCTCGTTGTCACAGAAAATCTCCATAGGCTCCTTTACAGCTTGTACAACTCCAAGGTCTCCGATGAAGTTTTTTAGCTATATCGCCTGTTTCGACGCTTCACTTGCTGTTATATACTCTAATTCGCACGTTGAATCAGCTACAGTCTCCTATTTGGAACTTTTTCTAGTTACTGCTCCTCCATTTAAGGTAAATATCCAGCCTGACTGAGAGCGAAAATTATCTTTGTCGGTCTGAAAGCTGGCGTCACTATACCCTGTCACTGTCAAGTCATCAGTCACACCGAGGGTAAGGACCCAGTCCTTAGTCTTGCGTAAGTAGTTAAGGATGTTCTTTACTGCAATTTAGTGAGCTTTATCAGGGTTCCCTTGATATCTACTAACCATGCTCAAAGCAAAGGCTACATCAGGGCGAGTACATGTCATAGCATACATTATCGAGCCAACTGCAAAAGCATATGGTATTCGACTCATTTTTGCTATTTCAACGTCGGTACACGGACTCTGAGTCTTACTCAATTTGGTATTGCTCTGGATAGGCAATTCTCCTTTCTTGGAGTTATCCATGCTGAAACGTTTCAACACCTTGTCCAAGTAGGTACTTTGACTAAGTCCTATTAGTCTTTTACTCCTATTTCTCAATATCCTTATCCCCAAATTATAAGCAGCTTCATAGAGGTCCTTCATAGCGAAACATTTCCCAAGACAGGACTTAACTTCCTGCAAGGTTGGGATGTCGTTTCCTATGAACAGTATGCTATCTACATACAATACAAGAAATCTAACTATACTCCCATTATATTTGACATATACACAGGACTCATCCTCGTTTCTCAAAAAACCAAACTCTTTGATTTTCTCATCGAAACTAAGATTCCATCTGCGAGATGCTTGTTTCAATCCATAAATCGATTTCCCAAGCTTACACACTCTATTAGGGTACTTTGCAATGACAAAACCCTTTGGCTGACTCATGTAAACATCCTCAGTTAACTTCCCATTAAGGAAAGCGGTTTTGACATCCATTTGCCATATTTCATAATCATGAAATGTGGCTATGGCTAGCATAACCCCTATAGATTTAATCTTCGCTACTGATGAGAAGGTCTCGTCATAGTCAACTCCGGGAGTTTGAGTAAAGCTCTTCGCAACCGATCACGCCTTATAAGTGTGTACTTTCCCATCCATGTCGGTTTTCTTCTTGAAGATCCATTTGCACCCGACTGTCTTACGACCTGGTACATTGTCAACAAAGTTCCAAACTTGATTGTCATACATGGAATAAATCTCTTTGTCCATTGCCTCTTTCCATTTTCCAGACTCGGGGCCTGCCATGGCTTCCTTGTAGTTGTTAGGTTCATCCAAATTTACCAGTGTACTATCACTGATAAATGTATCACCTTCAGTAGTAATATGAAAACCATAAAACTCATGTGCCATTCTAACTCTACTATCAATAGGTTCAACAGGAGTTTCCTCCTTGGGTTGAGCGCTAGTATTTGAGGTTCCTTCATCACTTAACTCTTGAAGCTCTTCAAGGTCAATTTGTCTCCCACTGTCCTCTTGGCATATGAGTTCTCTTTCATGGAAAACCCCTCTCCTCGCAACGAAGACAACATTGTCATTCGGTCTATAGAAGAGATATCCAAAGGATTTTTGTGGATAGCTGATGAAAATACATCGCTCACTACGAGGTTCAAGCTTGTTGTAAGTCTCTCTTCTTATGAAAGCCTTGCAACCCTAAACCTTGATATGTGCTAACGAGGGAACCTTCCATGTCCACATTTTGTGAGGTGTTTTGGCAACCTTTTTAGTTAGGACTATATTAAGGATATGGGTGGCAGTCTCTAAGGCATACCCCCAGAATGAGATAGGTAATGAAGCTCGAATCATCATGGAACAAACCATGTTGAACAAGGTTCGATTATGCCTCTCAGCCACACCATTAAGTTGTGGTGCCCTAGGTGGCATCAATTGTGAAACAATTCCACATTCCTTAAGATAGTCGTGGAACTCGATACTAAGATACTCACCACCTCAATCGGATCGAAGCATCTTTATCTTCTTGCCCAATTGATTCTCCACTTCTTACTTAAACTCTTTGAACTTTTCAAAGGTTTCTGACTTATGCTTGATTAAGTAGAAATACCCATATCTACTATAATCATCAGTAAAAGTCACATAGAAGCGGTTAGCACCCCTTGTGGCGGATCTGAAAGGTCCACACACATCTGTGTGTATGATATCCAACAAACTCTCACCCCTTGCACAAGAACCAGTGAAGGGTGACTTGGTCATCTTTCCAAGCAAACACGATTCACATGTGTCATCCAACTTTAAGTCAAATGACTCCAACACTCCATCCTTTTGGAGTTGGGTTATGCGCTTCTTGTTGACATGTCCAAGATGACAATGCCATAAGCATGCTTTATCCAAACCATTGGACGAATCGATATGCAACACATTATTTCCTAAGTTATCTACAACCATCACACTTTCATATATACCATTACAAGGCAATGTTGCAAAATAAAATGTACCATTATAATAAGCATTAATACTACCAATCTCATTATTAAATGAAAAAGTAAAACCTTATTCATACAAACCATGAAAAGAAATAATATTTCTCGTCATATCAGACGAGTAGCAACAATTATTCAATTCTAAATTTAACCCACTACTAAGCAATAAAGAATAAACTCCAATCTTGGTGACATGTGACTTTTTCCTATTCCCTATGATCAAGTTCATCTTCCCGTGCTCCACATCCCTACTTCTTTTTAGACCCTGCAAATCAGAACAAATATGAAAACCACATCTTGTATCAAGGACCCAAGAATTAGCATGTGATGAGTTCTTAGACAGAATAATGTAAATACCTACAAAGGTGGGCTTGATCTTCCCATCCTTTATGTCCTGCAAGTATTTGGGGCAACTTCGTTTCCAGTTCCCCCTTTCATCATAATGAAATCATTTTGCTTCCTTTGGATTGGAAGAGGGTTTAGCAGAACCAACTTTGGTCCCACTGGAAGAGGATCCATCATGGGACTTTCCCTTATGGCTCTTGGAAAGATCCTTCCTCTTCTTTCCCTTCCCATGTCCAATTGCCAGGACAGGGGCATCAACAGTAGGAGTAGGTACAACAGATTTGCCTTTGAAACTGCTTTCAACAATTCTCAAAAGACCTTGAAGCTTGCTTAGAGTGACCTCCTCCTTGTTCATATGATAAGTCATACGAAACTGATCATAACAAGAAGGCAAAGAGTGTAGGATAATGTCAATGGCCAACTCTTCATCGAAGTTGACATTCAATTTTAGCAAGCGGTGCACAAACCTTTGCATCTTTTGCAAGTGGGCCGTGATGGACTCTCCATCCTTCATTTTGGTTGTGATCATGGAGGCAATGATTTCATACCTTTCCTGCCGAGCACTTGATGGTACATTTCCCTCAAATCTTGTTGCATTTCATAAGGCCAAAAGTCCTCATAGGACTTTTAAAGCTCAACATTCATGCTAGTAATCATGATACACGACACTTTTGTCGTGTCCCCCTCATGAGTCTTATACTCTGTTGGAGTAGCAGTGTTTTCATCAATCTCCTTCAACTCTTTATCGGGGACATATTCTTTGTCCTCGTAGCGAATAGCCATACGGATGTTTCGAATCCAATCATTGAAATTCGACCCATCAAAAATGACCCTCCCACATAATTTCATGAGGGAAAAAGAGTCGAAAGGGATTAGATTTGAAGCATTGTTTGAAGTAGACATCTGAAAAGAAATAAAAAGTTTAGATTAGATAAGGATCCTTAATATAACACCCAAATGAATTATTAAGGCTAGGACCCAACACAATATTCTACAGTTCGGAAGAGGGATGTCATAATCCAATTGTAAAATATTTGAAGGTAGGTAAATGACGATTTACCAATTTCTACCATGAAAAAAAAATGAAGATTTAGGTTTTAAATGAATTGAAATCCCTGGATTCTTTTGAGATTCATTGAACTTTTCAATGGCATGTTTAAATCTCGATTATTCCCTTCAAGTTTGTGACTGGGATACCGAGGATCACAAACAAGGTGTGAATGACCATGCAAATGTGCTTAGTACTCTTGATGTTACATATCACTTGATTAATGTGCCGGTTAACCACACATGCTCCATTGATCCATGATTAACATCAAGCTACCCTTTTCCATCCTTGCTAGTCCCAAATTAGTGTGTCGGTTAACTACACACGCTCCACTAACGACTTAGCAAGGCGCAAAGTGCAATTTCCATGGAATAGCACCATTTTCACATTTTTCCTAAAGTAATTAAGATTGGGAATTTATAAAAGTTTAGTTACTTTATAATATCATTATACTTATTAATGAGGATTAATGTCCTATCCTACTCGTTCAGCTAACGACCCACTACTAGTCAAGAGTGCGGTGGGTAAGAGTGGATACTCAATGGCGGTCATATTATAGGCCGCTTCCTTAAACACCCCTTATAGACTAGCTTTGTGAATGAGGCCTACTAACAGTAAGACTAACTTGTCTTGTACATATATATAAGTATTAAACTTTATTATTATAATAATATAGGGTTGAATTTTAAAACTTTTAAAATTCTAGGGTTTGGAATTAAAGTTTCATAAATGACACTTTTCAAATTCCAAAACTTGAGGGAAAGTTTTGAAACTCTTCAAAACTTCTTGAGTTTTAGAATTTATGTTACATAAATGAGACTTTCCAAGTTCCATAACTTGACGACAAGTTATGAAACTTTTCAATACTTTTGGAATTCTATAACTTAAAGATTTAATGTTTCATGAATGAGACTTTTCATATTTCATAACTTGAGGACAAGTTATGAAACTCTTCAAGAAACATTTAGATCAAATTTTAACTAATAAAATTATCATATAATTTATCATTTACCAATTTGACCTAATACTAATCATATAGCAAATTAATTCCAAATTTTACAAATAATAAGTTTTTAAGAAAATCAAGTAATTATCTTAAAATTTGACAATCATCATGTTATTGGATGGGGATAATCATTAACATATTAGTAAAATCAAATTTTATGAACCAAAACAATTTGTGGTAATGATCCTAATCCAAAGCAAGCCAAAAACTCAAAAATTCTGCCATTAGATGATCCAACTTGTCGAGCCAGGCAATGAACTCGTCGAGTTCATCACCATATGATCCAACTCGTCGAGTTCCATGATGGACTCATCAAGTTGGCCCTGGAAGAATCCAGAATTGCAGTTTTTTCAGCTTTGAAAAGTACACAATTGCATCAATATAATAGAAAACATCCATGGCTCTGATACCACTGTTGGGTTTTATGTACTCTAACATCCCTATGGTGCACATACAACCCTAATGCTTTGGATCTAAGTTTTCTCTAGTTATACATGCAATATTCATTTTCCAAAGCATGAAGCCTAACTAGCATGCAAAGGTGATATTTGAATCATAAAAAACGAGTTAGAAGATTACCTTGTCTAGTAACTTGTAGAACTTGGCCTTGAAAGAGCTTGGCACCACAAGTGTGATGCCTCAAACAAGTCACAAACACCAATAAATAATTAGATAAATATGACAAAGGTTTATGAGACTCTAAAATCGGCTAACTCTTCTTAGAATACAACGGTAACCGATTTTAGGGATTAGGGTATACATTTATAGTGTAGAATTCCAAGAGTCATATGTTTAACCCTAATTCTTACACTTAAGCTTATGATACAACAATTGATTTGGACTAACACTTCATGGACTAACTCATAAGCTTAGCCCATCACAAATTAATCATGGATCATTAGCCCAAACCATATGTATCACTGATTTACATAATCAGTCCCCGTTAATTTAATTAGTCTCTTTTGATCACTAAATTAATTCTTGATCAATACTAATTAAATAATATGATTTCTCAATTAATATATTATTTTTATAATATATTAATAAATCACAAATAACCTCTTTCTCAAATATCCATCTAAAATTGTCCTGGTGAAGGCAACCCGAAATGGACCATGCTACTATCGGGTCAAGTACATACCAATTATAGTTATGGGCTTAGACACCTAATCCAACGCAACCAACACATCATCCATAGTCGCCTTACCTTTATCTCGGGTATCCATAACATAGGTAACATATCCAAAAAACCCTTCTAAAGATATCGTCTGGCCCTAGCCACTGAACATAGTATTGACCCACACTGAGCACTCTCCCACTGAACCACTTGTTGGATTAATGTCTAAGTCCATAACTATTTTGGTATATACTTGACTCGATTATGAGCATGGTCCTTTTGGGTTGCCTTCACCATAGCAATATGTAGGATGAAATAAGGAGAGAAAGGTTTAAATATGATTTATTAATATATTATAAGAATAATATATTAAAGGAGAAATCATAATGTTTAATTAATATTAGTCAAGAATTAATTAAGTATTAATTTTGTGGCTAAAAGAGATTAATTAAACTTAAGGGACTTATTGTGTAATTATAAGATAATTACCTAGATGGGCTTATGGACTCCATAGAAGTGGAGTGGACGAATTCTATGGGAAAACCCATTAGAAGTCATCCAAGGCTTCTAAAGAATGGGTCCATGGGCTGCTTAGGGCTTCAACAATCAAATTAGGGTTTCCTTGTGAGATAACCCTAATTGCCTAATAATATAAGGAGCCCTTAGGCACGAAAAACATGGCTAACTTAAGGATTAGTGTTTCCAGCCATTTTTGGTGTCTCATCTCTCTTCTCTTCTTCATCTTGTTGCTTAGTGGTGTTTGTGACTCCATTAGAGGCGCAACAATTGAGGCACTAAGCTTTTGAAGCCAATCCAAGCAAGGAATTGATTGTTATTGCAATATAACAATCAAAGGTAATTACTAAACCCTTATTTAAGTTATTATATGATAGATCTAGGGTTTATAGCTTTGGATACTCAATTGCATGTTCATTAGACAAACTAGATCCAAAAGCTATTAGGGTTTGCATGTACACCATAGGAATGATGTATTGCTCTAAACCCATCAGTGGTATCAGAGCATAAGGCTATTTGTTTGATGTATTTGATGCTATTATGGTTTATTCTGGCTTAAAAATCAAAAATTAGGGTTTCTGGGGGCTGGACTCGTCGAGTCCATGGCTGAACTCGCCGAGTCCATCGTGAACTCGACGAGTCCATGCCTGGCTCGACAAGTTAGCTGGTCAGAAAGAGGTAATTTTGGGATTTTGTGCTTCTTTGGCTGTGGGATAGTTACCAAAGCATTTTTTATTGATATAAATTAGATTTTTATGATATTGGGTGATTATCTTTTCCAAAATAAAAGATAACTTCATATTAATTAAATAATTATTTCCTTATATGATTAGATTTAATTGTTTGAATTATTTGGTGAATTATCTTGCAAGAGATTGGACTAGGTCAAATTAGTTAACCACAAATTAGTTGTTAATTGCCTTATTTGACTTTTGTGATCTAGAATATTCTTGATAAAGTTTGGAAAAGTTTCAAATTACTCCCTTTAGGTTTTATAGTTTAAATTTGAACTTAAAAGTTTTGTTTTTGAAATTTATATAAGTTAAACCCTAATGTTTTGAAAATTTTCAAAACTTGCCCTCAAGTTTTGGATTTTAAAATTAATTAAAAGTCTTAATTTGAAATTTTAAATTCTAAAACCCTAGTAATTTGAAAAGTTCAAATCACACCCTTACGGTTTTATTAATTAGTTAAAGTGTATAATTAAAAGAGATTTAATAAACCCATAAAGTTTTAGTTTACATTTAATTAAATTAAAAGTATAATTTATTAAGTTAAACCACCTAGTATTTTAGAAGTGTAAAATACACCCTATACTATATATATATATATATATATATATATATATATATATATATATATATATATATAACATTAAAAGTCTAATATTATATATATATATATATATATATATATATATATATATATGAGTAAAAGTCAGTCTTACCGTTAGTAGGCTTCATTCACGAAGCTGGTCTATAAGGAGTGTTTAAGGAAATTGCCTATAAAATGATGATTGAATGGGTATCCACTCTTACCCACCGCACTCTTGATTAGTGGGGGGTCGTTAGCCGAACGGGTAGGATAGGACAGAAACCTTCCATCATAAGTATAATGAAGTACAGAGTAACTAAATGCTTATACAAATTCTCAAATCATAGTTACTTTATGCAAAATGTGAAATTGTATGCTAACCCATGGAATTACACTTCGTACCCTTGTCAAACGTTAGTGGAGCGTGTGTGGTTAACCGGCACACTAATTTGGGGATGACATTGGTGGCAAAGGGTGGCTCGATGCTTATCATAGATCAATGGAGCGTGTGTGGCTAACCGACACATTGATTAGGTGATAGTAGCATTGGGTGCACCACGTGATTCGTATGGTTATTCACACCTTATTTGTGATCCTCGGCATCCCAGTCACAAATTGTAGGGCATAATCGAGATTAAACATGCCATTGAAAAGTTCAATGAATCTCAAAAGATCTAGGAGTTTCAATTCATTTAAAACTTAAACTTCCTTTTTGTTTTTCATGGTGGAAATTGGTAAATCGTCATTTACCTACCTTCAAATATCCTGCGACTAGATTACGACATCCCTCTTCTAGGTTGTAGAGTATTGTGTTGGATCCTAGCTTGATGTTTCATTTGGGTGTTACATCAAGAATTCTAATCAACTTAACTTGATTTTTCTCCCATTTTGTAGATGTCTAGTTCTGACAATCATGGTCTTCCCAAATCCTAAGGAACAAGTTTTCCAAATGAAGATGATGTTCCACTATATGATCGAGGAACAAGAGATCATGCTTCACTTGCTCCACCTCCTCTGATTGTTCTCCCTATCCCACAAGTTCAAAGGCTTGAAAATTTCAAGCTCACTCAAGCCCTTTTGGCAAGTAAACACGAAGATAGGAAACCTGTGTGTGCACACGTCTTAGAGATGAAGTCACACATTGATAAGTTAAGCATGTTGGGTGTCGAGACTTCAAGTGAGTTGGCTGTTGACTGGGTTCTTCAGTCACTTCCTGAATTATATAGTGCGTTCGTTAGAAGGTACTATATGATGGATCATGACATGACCCTCATTGATCTCAACTATTTGCTTATAGCTGTTGAATCAATAATGATTTGGCATGCTGGTCAAGCAAATTTGTCTGGTGAATCAAACTCCCAAACTTCAATGGACATTGGCAACATTGGAAGTCTAGAAAGAACTAAGTCTGTGATTGTCCGATGTGTTGTGCCAAAGGAGTCCATTTGCTTTTATTGCCAAGAGAAGGGGCATTGGAGACGAAGCTGCCCAAACTACCTGAGAGATCTAAGAGATGGGAGAGTCAAGACATATGGCTCTGCTTCAGGTAAAATCCATTAACTAACTCTTTTAAGTTCCTATTCTAGATTCTTAATACATGATGTGATAAGATTACATTTTGATGTTTTGTAGGATCGAAGAAAAGAGAGGAATCTTAAGGGAAGAAGTGAGCTGAATCTAATCGTGAAGAAATGGATTTCGATCGCATTGCTTGAAGATTAGATTCTTGAGCTACTACTTGGAGTTAGAATAGATTGCTAAGAAATATGTAATAACATAGTTTTTCAATTGAATTGCATTGTAAGGACAAATTTTTCTGCAATAAAATAAATTTTGATTTTATCTTATTTATTTATCCTTGCAATGGCGTGTATGAAAAATTGATGTTTGAAGATTTCTATTGTTAGCAATGATGGATTTGATTCTTAATTATGTTATTTGTGGAGATGTCAAAAATTTACCAAATAGGGAGAGTTTCTCATCGCCCAAGTTTCAATTGGAAAGAAACTTGGAATCATGCAACCTGGTTGCATGATGAATGAAAACTTTCATATTTGTAGATTAGACTAATTCTTTGACAAAGTGTCAAGTGAAGGACTAAGAGATCGAGTAATATATATATATATATATATATATATATATATATATATATATATATATATATATATTCTTAATAAAAGACTCCCACACAAGCCACATGTCTTCTTTTAAGCATTGTCTTTTGCCACGTGTATAGCTTTTCTACATCATCGCTTTTGTGTTTTCCCGCTCAAGCATGTCCTTTAGAATCAGTTTCTTATTTTGTATTTACTATCAACCCCATAAAATTAGCAATCAAGATAACTTAATCACTATAATCATGCCAAATTACTAGAGATAGATGTATATGAGTCAACTTGTTGACCTGATTGTAGATTCAAAGTTTGAAAACCCTAAAAATGATACCCACTATCTTCATGAGATCTTCCTATGATTGTCGTGTCTCTGGTATCTATTGAAGCTTCTCTGTCTCGCATACTGTATCTTCTTGCTTCTTTCTGAAAACTAAAAAACCCTAGATGCTATTTTTGCTTCATTATATCATAATTGGCATGTAGTTTTTGTGCCTTTTGCATTGGTATCTTTATTTCTCGAAACATCGGTTGAATGGTTAAAAAATTTTGTTTGTTGATAAAGTGAGACCATTTGCTTATTGTACTGTTTTTATGACGGAATCGCAAAGAGCAGAACATGTTTGAAGCTTCTGTCATTTTTATTAATGCATGGTAAATATTTTTGAAGGAGAAACACCCCGACGAATGGTGGATTTTTTAAACTCCGGTTCTTTTAAGGAAAACAATCAACTTCTTTTCCCCTGATTCATGTTCTTCCATTCTTTAGATATATGAAGCTTTTTTTAAAATTTTCTTAATGCAGTCTTTATCGTTTATTTTGTATGATTATTTGGTTTTATCTACGTCCATTGAATATATTTGTTATTTTTTGTTTCATTTTTTACTATAGGTCTGTAGCTATGTAGTTCTATCCATGTGCCTACAAGGTGTTTGTAAAAAGTCCTCAATGAAGTCAACGATATATTACTTGATAGATATCTTATTAATACATGTACCTACAAAGTTTTCTATAATCTCAAGGTTTTTCACACAAAAACAAATCTTTTTCTACCTCTGAACCCCTAATTGAAAGAAACTATTTTTTATGCGTATAGAGGAGTTTGACTTTATTTTAGTAACTTCTTGATAATTTTGTTGTTTCTATTTTAGGGTATGACAAACGTTTGTAGATGTTGGTTTGTGTTTGATATTTTTCAATGTATGTGTATGATGGGTGATAGATGAGGAGAAACAACTTTTGAGGAATATAAAATATAAATACAATTGAGAGTCAGCTTGGTCAGAGGCTATTTCATAGAAATGTCATTTTTGAAGGCTCTTGGACAAACGTCATTAAGATATGTTTCTTGACCAATAATGTGTATTTATTTTGAGGTCTGTGGGGAAAGAATATTGATGCAATTTAATTCGTTCTTTAACATAGACTATTCTCATTTCTTGGTTATTATTTTAAAATCATTTTACTTATATATAAGTTTATCTCATATCGCCATTGTAATTAAAAAAAAAAAGATAACTTGCTACAAGTAAATGGTGAAACGCGTTTGCAAATTCAGATTTTGCTTTAACCCTTGGAAGCTTGAGGTGGTATATGACTGCTACAACATAAAGCTTCAGGTGGTATATTGTCTACTACAATTAATTAGATATACTCTTATAAGTTTATTGGCAGTGATGTTTATTGATTAAGTCCATATTACTTTGTTTTGTTTTTTTTTGTTTCGCAAATACAACATAAAGACACATCCCCTTTCTGATCATATTGTATGTGTATATTTAATCTTTTATTTGTATTATTCAAGGTTTAAGAGGCACTGAAACCATGGGCGGTCCTACAGTGGGGGCAATTGCCCCCACAACAAAAAAAATCATTAAAAAATAGGTTTTTTTTTCAAAAAAAAAATATACTTTAACCCTTCAAAATTATATATTTTGACTCATCAAAAAAATTTGACCCCCATAAAAAAGTTACAAAAAAAATTTGCCCCCTCTTCGGAAAATTCTTGGGTCCGCCCCTTAACTAGGGGAGGAACAGGTATCATATAATTTCATTTTTTTATCTAATGTTTTTAAGCCATGTCACAATCAAATATAATAATAAAGATTTGGGTTTTTTATTTTAATTTTTGCAGAAGCTAAGGTTGAACTTGGAATTATGGAAGCTTGGAAGTGTATAGAGGGTTGTTGTGCCTGTGATACATTACAATGGGCAGTCACAACCATGGTTACAACGTGAACTACTCCAATGAATTTGGTCAAAATATGTGACATCCTTTTTGTTATAACAAGAAATAGTAGTTTACTTTGAACAATCAATTGATTTTGAAAAAGAAAACAAATTTAATAAATTTTCAGTTTTAATTAAACACGATAAAAGTCAGAAAGAACAAGGACCTTTTTGTATTTCACATCTTGTGTGTTAGGTCGCTTTTTTTCATCCTGCTTTCATGCTTCTAATGGCCAAAATGTTTTCATACAGCTATCCACAAGTATAAGGAAGCAGAGAAAGCCATTAGTTTGATGGAGAACAAAAAGGGATATTTTTATCATCATCATCATCATCATCATCATGTACAGGTCAGTAAGGTTGGTAGTAAAGGGTGAAGTTGTTTTAAGTTGCATGAATAGTTTGGGCATCCCTTTTCTCAAGAGTCTTTAAATTGGATCCAAGACAAAACATGCATATTTATTGATTGATCAATGATTTTTTTTTTTTGTAATTGTAAAATATAAAATATTATACTTTATTTAGATTTATCAATAATTTGCCTTAAAATATTAGGCATGAAACTTGAAGATTAGAGACTTGTCGTCCTTTTTAATAATAAATATCAATGAAGGAATTTTTTTTACATCAAAATGTTAATCAATAAGATAAGTATTTGGCAGATCTAAAAATGTCACTTCTCTGGTACTAAAATGAGAGTTTAACAAGTTTCTATTTAATTAAATGTAAACTTTACAAGAAAGTGCTTGATTGTGATTTTATTATTAGAGTATACATTTTACACCAAGTTATGAATCCATTTGAATTTAAATAGTTAAGTTATCTTGTACATAGTAAAATTGCTAGGAGTTAGTATATTATATTTTTTTTTCTTTGAATTCATTGCTACATTCTATCATAGTACTCTGATTATGCTTTATCTGGTGTAAACCATTCCGCGGTAAAATCAAGGGTGGTGCAAAATCACGACATGTTCATGTTGCTTCCAATTATAGCGTTGTACTTTCATGCCCTTACCTATTATATAATGAACTTCAAACCTTGGTAAAGTCAAGACAAATCATCTAACTTTGTAAATAAATAAATGTTTGAAAATTATTGATTAATGATTATGTTTTTGAAGTATCAATATTCTTTTAATTTGTTACGTATGGAAAACAAATGTAAGGATTGATTTGGAAACTATGTACACCTTTGTTGGATTACCTTTTGTTTCAAGATTTTTAGAAAAACAATAGGGTCTTGTATTATTGTGGTTGTTATCTTTAGTATATCAAATTTAACGATCGATAATTTGATCTCTCATTGGAATGTCAATCTACAATCTAAATATTATTCTTTCTTTTTAGTTTCTTAGTTTTTATTTATATACATAGGTTTAAATTTTGTTGCTTCCTCTTTTCGCAAATCACTTATTATACTTTGTATTATTTTAGCTATTTTAAGTTGTCAAACCGTGGATTCCACGGATTATAACCTAGTATATATATATATATATATATATATATATATATATATGTGTGTGTGTGTGTGTGTGTGTGTGTGTGTGTGCACATATCAAAATACCCACACTTAACCTTTGCTTGCCCCCAAGCAAACTGATTTTTAATTTACCAATATTGCATAAAACAATCCATTTTAAACCCAACCATTATCCCAAGACCGCAATTCATGTATTTGTGTCTATAATTCCTACAAACTCCCTAATCCTAAATACTCACAATCCTTATGAACATTCATCCCTTAGTTTATACGACACTCATTTTTGCAACCCTCCGAATTCATCCTCAAAAATCTTTCTTAACTTCAAGGTATTTTTGGTTAAGCTTCCCAAGCATACATATATTCTAGAAAGAAATAGAACTTTGATACCATAATGGAGCTCTTCGAATTCATCTCTTCTTTGATATTTTCTCTTCAATTTTCTTTGAATTCAACAGTTTCTTGTTTGATTTTTGGCATCTTCAATTTTTTTATTCTTCAAAATTTTTGATCTGTTGATCTTCATACTTGATAGCTCCAAAATTCTTTCAACTTTTGCAATTTTCTCTCCCTCTTTTTTTTCGCTCAAATCCTACATGCTTAAGCAAGGGAGCTTAACTTCAACCTTTATTGGTTATAAGAATTAGTCTGAGTGTAATGACTATATAAGCCCTCCTGTATAGATTTTTGGTACACACTGCAAAACTTTTTATATCGTACAAACTACAATATTACCTTTCATATCTCATGACTTTTCACTAAGAATGGGAAGCTACAAATACACTATAACATATATTGGTTCAGGTAAACATTTGGGCTCGCATCGAATCATCCCATACAAAACTAGCAATAAGTTTTTTAATTATCACTAGATTTCATATTAAACCATTTTTCAAGCTTATAAATTTTTAAATTTTCCTGATCTAGCAATTTTTAATTTTACAATTTAAACTTAAATCCTTTTTCAACCCCCTTTCTCACACTTATTTCACACAATGCCCTCATTGTATGCATAAAACTATTTAAGCACACAAAAGCAGTAAAAAGGGATAAAAAGGAACAGACGCCCATGGGGTAGAAGTTGCGAGATCGAACGGGGCTGCTAAAAGTTGCTCCAAAACTTTGTTGGAAGACTAGAAACTGGAATAGCTTCTTCTAAATGTGCCAGAAAATAAAACCAAGAACACTGACTTCTGAAATGTGGTGCAAAGGATTGCAAACTAATGCAATGTATAGTGACCACGACATGAGAAAATGTCGATGCCGTCGAATGAGGAAAATTTTGAATTGGGAATAATAGCATGGTCACGACGTGATAAGTGTTGACCACATCGTGGTGTCTAGAATGGCAGACTCCTCTCATAATGAAAAACTCCCCCACAACATAGGAAAGTGTCAACCATGTCGTGGCAGCCGGGATGATACTTCTGCTTCGCGTCAAAATAAAACTCCATGGCATGGAAACAACTCTTCCATGCCATAAGAATCAATGTATAGTTAGAAACGTCACTCTTCGAAAAAATAATCCCCCACGAAATCGACACGCACTCGACACTTATTGAAATTTGTGGCTCTCGATTGTCAACTTCAAACTCTCACACGATTTTTCTCTTGTTATAAAACAATAGTCGGTCCCAACGGCTGAACTTTTTGCCAGCTTTTTAAGGGAGAAAATTCAGCAAAAATCTAAAATATCAAAGAGCATCAACGGAAAACAAAATTACATATACAAAAAATAAATAAAACATCCTAATTTAAACAAACTAAATACACACCAAAATAAAAATAAAATTAAGTCTAATAAACCAAAAATAAACTAAAATTTGAATAAAATAAAAGGGATATCTTGGTCGCTTATCATCATCGTCGTCCTGATTTTGCGTCCCAGATGGCCCTGCTTCATCATCCCGTTGCCCATATGGTGGAGGAAAGGGACCAGGATGATGATAACCATGTGAAGCAAAGAATCCAGTCAATGCCCTCTCGAACCAGTTTTTCCTAGTCTCCACGTAATCAAATCGGTCATCCACATGATGAGAAAAAACATCGATACGCTGATATAGCTAACCAATATCGATCTCCAACAGTGGTCCATGTTGGGCTCCTTGTGGAGCAGGTCTACATCTCCCTCGTCTCTCAGGATCTGGCTCAACTACATCCTCCTCGTGAGCATTGTCATTTGATTGTATCCCTAAAATACCATCCTCACCATGCTCAAGTACTCTCATTGACTCCAATATCTACAAACTCCTCTCACTCGTGCCAATAAACACCATCGATCTTGTAGCACCTGGTTTCCGGTATGTGAATTTTATTTGAGCATTGACCTAATTTAGCCTTAGACTCGGCGAGTCATAGGGTCCGACTCGCCGAGTAGGGACGGGACTCAGGACGCGTTTTAAGTAGGCGACTCGACGAGTCCATATCCTGGACTCGGCGAGTCACCGCTGCGGGATGAAACCCTAAGTTTCAAGGGTTTGCACCCTATTTAAACCCTCATTCCGCCCCAACTCGTCCCCATTCACTCCAGAACTCCCCCTACATCGTTTTTCCCTTGTTTTCTTGAGAGTTTGAGGTGCTCTTAGTGTATTCTTGAAGGTTTTGAAGTGTAAAAGGAGTAGATCAAGAAGAGGAGAAGGAGATCAGCCATCCTTGTGTCATTTCAACATTTCCTTTGAGGTATAACACGTTTTCCCCTTGATTCTATGCTTAAAACTTCATTTGGGTCCTTCTTGGTCATTTTCCCAAGTTTGCATGTTCATTATATGTTGTAATAAGGCGTTTGGCCTTTGGATCTATGTAAGATTGAGCTCCAGGAGCTCAGATCTGTTAGCTTTTTGGTCCCATAAGGCTTGTTAGCCCTAGATCTACCATTTTGAGACATTTTGAGCCTTATAATCCTTATTGGTGGATATCCACACGTAAAGTTGGAAACTTTACGTGTGATTCGTGTCCTAGAAGTCCAGATCTATGAATGGCATGGCCTGGAACCGAGCAAATCGGTATATTTAAGGAGTGCATGGCGACGACTCGGCGAGTCGCATAGGTGACTCGGCGAGTCTGGTCGCGAGTCGCAGAATTGGTCCCTTCTTCATGTGTCGAGTTGAGCCTTGAGTCACAGGGGGTGACTCGGTGAGTTGGAAGCTGAACTCACCCATGTTAGGACTCGGCGAGTCAATGCCCTGACTCGGCGAGTCCAAGGCAATCTTCATAGTTCAAGAACAGACTCGGCGAGTTGTTCATACAACTCGGCGAGTCTTAGCATAAAGTGTTCTTCGGATGAAGATGGACTCGACGAGTTGTTCATACAACTCGGCGAGTAGGATGAAGGACTTGAATATTGGTTAAGAAGGTGAACCCGTCGAGTCGTCGCCTAACTCGACGGGTAGGATCGGGATTCAGGGCAGTCGTTTGGTTAGGGACTCGGCGAGTTGGAAAGCCAACTCGACGAGTCGGGTCAACTGAAAGTTGACTCTGACTTTGACTTAGGGCATGGTCATGGGTAAAATGGTCATTTTACCCAAAGGTCAGTGAGCAATGTTTGATTGGGTTTATTGTGGAAATTGCAGCCGGAGGATTTCCGGAGCAGCAGCGGCAGCAGTAGGCAGTCAGTTTCCGATCAGTTCAGCAGCTACTTTGAGGTGAGTTACCTTCCAGTAGCGGTGGGTCTAAGGCCACAATGCCGACCCACCAGTAGGAGATGTATGGTAGATGATTGTCTTTGTGATATCGTCTAAGTTTGCTATTACCGATATGTTATATGCTAGCATGATATGTTGTCTGTGATAGTAGTAAAGTTCGGTCGTTAGGACCGAAGGGTAGTCAGACACCCCAGATACGTCTGACAGTATGTGATGATATGTTTGTATGCTGGCTTGTTATGTTATATGTGATCATAGTAGTAGGGGTTATATAGTCCCCGAGGATCGGTTGTCAGGACCGATGGGTAGTCAGCACCCCAGAATGGCTTGACACGGGTAAGACGGCACCCCAGAATGGCCGTATGGGTAGGTCAGCACCCCAGAATGGCTTGACACGGGTAGGTCGGCACCCCAGAATGGCCGTACCGGGTAGTCAGGCACCCCAGAATAGCCTGGCAGTATATATGTTATGTGTTCGTATGGTATGCGGTACGTTGGGGGAACTCACTAAGCTTGGTGCTTACGTTTACAGTTTTGTTTTCAGGTACCTCTGCATCGAAGGGGAAGGAGCCGGCGCGGTAGCGGCACGTCATACACACACTCTTCGGTTTCCGCATTTAGGAGATTTACTGGGACTGTACTCTGATATTTTGATGGGATGATGGTGTGGATTTTTAGAACATGGTTGCAATGTGTTATGGTGTGAACAAACAACGTTTCTTTTTATTTAGACAATGTTTTTATTCATCAATGTTTCCTAAAGTAATATTTTAAAAATGAAATTTTTGGATGTAAAATTTGGGTCGTTACAAGTTGGTATCAGAGCCCTGGTTTGAGGGATTCGGACACACCCTCGGGAGTGTTTGAACTCAAATCGAGGGATTAAAAGATTTTCTAAAAGAAAATGTTTTCTAAAATTGAGAAAAGAGTTTCGAGAAAGAGTAAAGTGTGTGACGTGCGCGACCGGCCGAGCTCAAGTAAGTATTCCCCATAGTACCCATACAAGTTTATGTTATGTTTATCAGCTTTATGAATAATGCATGCTAGAATAGGACTAAGGATCTAGGAGTGATGCCTTATGTGCCTGCTTTATGTGTTTCAGTTGTATGAGAATTGCATGCTAGATATTGAGTAGACAGTAAGTAGGATAGCCTGATTAGGTTATGCCTGGTAGTATGAGCTTAGCACTAAATGCTAGCTCAATTCCTAAAAGTAGATAGAGTTAATTGAGATTGTTACCCTTATCTGAATGCTGCTTGCTTCGTGCTACGTGGGACTCTGAATAATGGGTGTTAGCCATTAGGCGAATGCGTCACGTCACATGTGATCAGGGTTGAATAATCTTAGAGTGCCGGATTTGATCCTACTGCGCAGCTCTTGTTTGAGTCCAACCGTTGTAGGGACGAGTCGGGTACACGAAGGATTATCTGAGCCTAGTCACATGTGATGGTATTCGGGTAATGGCTAATTGGCATTTCAAGGAGGCCTGCAGCAGCTGAGGACTGGTTAGAGTGGAATTAGAGATTTCCCTAGGGCAAGCCTAGGATGAGTATAGCAGTGATCAGCAGTAGTGAAAGGGATCTGGTGGAGTCGAGGCATTCCTTGAAGAAGGTATGGATAGATGTGGAAGGTAGTATGGGCCCGTACTACTGAAAGCAGAGGATCCGTACCCGAACCAAGGGAGGCCAAGATAAGACCAGGGAACTTGTAAGTAGTTGGGATCCCTCAGGAGGTAGCAGTACCACTAATGATTATTATTGATGTTTTGCAGAATGGTGGTACTTCGATCGAGACCGACAGATGGCGGGTCAGGAGAGGGGTCAGGTTCGGGATCTGGCACCGAGCCGATTGAGGAGAGGCTACGTGAGTTCATCACGTCGGAGATCACTAGGGGCATCCTTGAGTCGACCCCCATCATCTTTGGGTCGATCAAGGAAGGGATCATGGAGATGATGGAGGATCGCCTACGGGCATTCAGGAGCGACTTGGCCTCTAGCCAGACAGGATCTCGCACACTGTCCTTCAAGGACTTCAGGAGCAGTGGTGCGCCGGATTTCCATGGGGTGAAGGACCCCATTGTCGCCAGGCGGTGGATTGCGGATATCGAGTCCGCCCAGTTGATCAGCTTCTGCCCCGAGGGGTCGAAGGTGAGGTACGCAGCAGGGTGTTTACGGGACCGGGCCCGAGATTGGTGGGAGTCAGTGGGTGACTCGATGGGAGCCTCGGCTGTCGAGGCAATGACCTGGTCTGACTTTGTGACTAGGTTCAGGGCAGAGTTTGCGCCAGCGGTCGAGCTTCAGCAGCTGGCCAGGGAGTTCTTAGACATGAGGCAGACGACAGAGACTGTGACGGAGATCACCGCCAAGTTTCGGGAGAGGGCTTTATTGGTGCCCCAGTATGCAGGTGACGAGGATATGAGGAGGACTCGTTACCACGATATGCTACGAGCTGACATTCGGGAGCATGTTAGCTTTTCGGCTTGCCCTACCCTGGACTCCATGATTGCCAGGGCTAGGGAGAGAGAGATAGATTTGGAGCACATCCGGAAACGGAAACTTGAGGACGGTCAGGCATCAGGGGCTTCGGGGAAGAAGCCCAAGGGATCAGATGGGAGGCCGAAAGGCCAGTCGGGACCGAGCCGTTGCAGGAGGTGCGGCAGGCCGCACGAGGGGGCATGCAGGATGGGATCGTCAGGCTGCTACAAGTGCGACAAGTTTGGGCATATCAGCAGGGATTGCACTGCTCCTGCGACCGTTATTCAGACATCGGAGTTGCTGTGTTTCCACTGCAACCAGAGGGGCCACAAGAAGGCCAATTGCCCCATGTTGACAGCTTCAGCGCCAGTGAAGGCGCCAGCTCCAGCGACCCTACGGATCACGGATGGCCGTCAGGGCAAGGCAGAGGCTCCAGTGGTGAGGAGTCGGGCATTTCAGTTGACTGCCGAGGAGGCACGCGCCGCACCCGATGTGGTGACGGGTATGATTTCTTCCTTCTATCTTTTATTTTTCGTTGTTATGATATTGATATGTGCTCTGTGTGTATGCATGTGTATTAGGATCGTTCCATGTGAACGGCATCCCGGTTCAGGTATTGTTCGACTCGGGTGCATCCCGATCGTTCGTTTCTCTTGCTCTTAGCAAGAGATTTCATGAGACTTCAGGCGAGTTAGATTGCCCGTTAGAGGTAGAGATTGCCGATGATCGATCGGTGCGAGCATCGAGGGTGTTTCGAGATTGTGCCCTGCGACTGTTTGAGGAGTGTTACCTGGTAGACTTGGTTCCCATTCCATTGCGTGGGAACAAGGTGATTATTGGTATGGATTGGTTGAGCCCTAATGGGGCAGTGATAGATTGCGCGCAGCAGCTAGTGCGAGTCAAGACCCCAAGTGGGGGAGAGTTGGTGATTCATGGAGAGCGGCCGCAGTGTGGACCCACTGTATGTTCAGCAGCGAGGGCTAGGCGCTACCTTCGGCAGGGATGCGCGGGTTATGTCGCGTACGTGATGGACACCCGGGAGGCGGGTAAGGCGACCGTGAGCGAGGTCCCGGTGGTTCGAGATTTTGCTGATGTTTTCCCGGAGGAACTACCTGGGATACCTCCGGAGCGACAGGTGGAGTTCAGGATTGACCTCGTTCCCGGTGCGGCTCCGATAGCCAAGGCACCGTATCGGTTGGCTCCTCCCGAGATGCAGGAGTTGTCCACGCAGCTGCAGGAGCTGCTGGACAAGGGATTTATTCGGCCGAGCAGTTCGCCCTGGGGAGCCCCGATTCTGTTTGTGAAGAAGAAGGATGGGTCGCATCGGATGTGTATAGATTATCGGGAGCTGAACAAGGTAACGGTGAAGAACCGTTACCCGCTTCCGAGGATTGATGACCTCTTTGACCAGCTTCAGGGCGCATCTTGGTTTTCCAAGATTGATTTGCGTTCGGGTTACCATCAGATGAGGGTCAGGGAGGAGGATATGCAGAAGACCGCGTTTCGGACGCGCTATGGCCATTACGAGTTTGTGGTGATGCCGTTTGGGCTCACCAATGCTCCTGCCGCGTTCATGGACCTCATGAACCGTGTATGCAGACCGATGCTGGATCGGTCTGTGATAGTCTTTATCGATGATATCTTGGTTTATTCCAAGACCCGGGAGGATCATGAGGAGCATTTGAGAGAGGTGTTAGAGACCCTGAGGAGGGAGAGCTTGTATGCCAAGTTCTCCAAGTGTGAGTTTTGGTTGCGCGAGGTGCAATTTCTGGGGCACCTCGTCAACCAGAACGGGATTCTGGTCGATCCGGCCAAGGTCGAGGCCGTGATGAGGTGGGAGGTTCCGAAGTCCCCATCTGAGATTCGGAGCTTCCTAGGATTGGCAGGCTACTATCGGAGATTTATCCAGGATTTCTCCAAGATAGCCGTGCCCCTGACGCGGCTGACGAAGAAAGCCGTGGTCTTTCGGTGGGGACCCGAGCAGCAGGCTGCGTTTGAGACGCTGAGACAGAGATTGTGTGAGGCGCCGATCTTAGCCCTGCCAGAGGGCGTAGAGGATTTCATGGTTTATTGCGATGCGTCCATTCCTGGGTTGGGCGCGGTGTTGATGCAAAGGGGGCATGTCATTGCTTACGCTTCGAGGCAGCTCAAGCCTCACGAGGCGAACTACCCGACGCACAATTTGGAGTTGGGGGCGGTGGTATTTGCCCTCAAGATTTGGCGACATTACCTCTATGGGGTTCGGTGTACCATCTACACGGACCACAAGAGCTTGAGGTACCTCATGGACCAGCCGAATCTGAACATGAGGCAGCGTCGGTGGTTGGATGTGGTGAAGGATTATGATTGCGAGATCCTTTACCACCCGGGAAAGGCCAATGTGGTGGCCGATGCGCTTAGCCGCAAGACGGCGCCGATCAGGGACGCCTGTTTGAGGATGACTGTGGTGACTCCCCTGTTGGAGCAGATTCGGGAAGCTCAACAGGAGGCTATCAAGGAGGAGCATCGGAAGAGCGAGCGCGTAGTAGGTCAGGTTTCCTCCTTCGATTATGATAGCCGAGGGTTATTGACACTACACCGTAGGGTGTGGGTGCCGTATCACGGGGGCGTGCGCCAGATTTTGATGGAGGAGGCGCACAAGTCCCGATTCTCCATTCATCCCGGGGCGACGAAGATGTATAGGGATCTTCGTCTAGACTATTGGTGGCCCTGCATGAAGCGGGATGTGGCATGGTACGTCGAGCGGTGCTTGACCTGCAGGAAGGTCAAGGCCGAACATCAGAGGCCGCATGGCAAGATGCAGCCGTTGGACATTCCACTGTGGAAGTGGGAAGATATCACGATGGATTTTATCACAAAGCTTCCCAGGACCGCACGTGGAGTGGATTCGATTTGGGTCATCGTGGATAGATTGACCAAGAGTGCTCACTTTATTCCGATTCCGGAGAGCATATCGGCCGAGAAATTGGCCGACATTTATATCAGGGAGGTTGTGGCACGGCATGGGGTGCCAGTATCGGTGATCTCAGACAGGGATGTGCGTTTTACTTCCAGGTTTTGGAAGAGATTCCATGACGAGTTGGGCACTCGTCTGCATTTCAGCACCGCCTTTCACCCGCAGACAGATGGACAGAGTGAGCGGACCATCCAGACTTTGGAGGACATGTTGCGGGCATGTGTTCTGGATTTCGGTGGTAGCTGGGATACCTATCTTCCTTTGGCTGAGTTCTCCTACAACAACAGCTATCACGAGAGTATCGACCGCCCTCCCTTCGAGATGTTGTACGGACGGAGGTGTAGGACCCCGATATGCTGGGGTGAGGTTGGCCAGAGAGTTATGGGGAGCACCGAAGTGGTGCTCAAGACGACTGAGAGGATACAGCAGGTCCGGAGCAGGCTTCAGACTGCTCAGAGTCGACAGAAAAGTTATGCCGACAAGCGTCGATCCGATTTAGAGTTCCAGGTCGGAGATATGGTCTTCCTGAAGGTGTCGCCGTGGAAAGGCGTCATCCGATTCAGGAAGCGGGGCAAGTTGGGCCCGCGATTCATCGGACCGTTCAGGGTCTCAGCCCGGGTGGGCAAGGTAGCATATAGGCTGGATCTGCCAGCCGAGCTTAGCCAGATCCACAGCACTTTCCATGTTTCGCAGTTGCGGAAGTGCCTAGTGGACGATTCTGCAGTAGTACCTTTGGAGGATATTCAGGTTGATGACAGCCTGAACTACATCGAGCGCCCAGTCGCAATCCTCGACAGGAAGTCGAAGGATTTAAGGAACAAGAGGGTGGAGCTAGTGAAGGTGCAATGGTAGCACCGCAAGGGTTCAGAGTGGACTTGGGAGCCGGTAGACGAGATGATGGAGCACTACCCCGAGCTGTTTCAGGATCAGGCAGCAGACTTCGAGGACGAAGTCTAAAATAAGTGGGGGAGATTTGTAGCACCTGGTTTCCGGTATGTGAATTTTATTTGAGCATTGACCTAATTTAGCCTTAGACTCGGCGAGTCATAGGGTCCGACTCGCCGAGTAGGGACGGGACTCAGGACGCGTTTTAAGTAGGCGACTCGACGAGTCCATATCCTGGACTCGGCGAGTCACCGCTGCGGGATGAAACCCTAAGTTTCAAGGGTTTGCACCCTATTTAAACCCTCATTCCGCCCCAACTCGTCCCCATTCACTCCAGAACTCCCCCTACATCGTTTTTCCCTTGTTTTCTTGAGAGTTTGAGGTGCTCTTAGTGTATTCTTGAAGGTTTTGAAGTGTAAAAGGAGTAGATCAAGAAGAGGAGAAGGAGATCAGCCATCCTTGTGTCATTTCAACATTTCCTTTGAGGTATAACACGTTTTCCCCTTGATTCTATGCTTAAAACTTCATTTGGGTCCTTCTTGGTCATTTTCCCAAGTTTGCATGTTCATTATATGTTGTAATAAGGCGTTTGGCCTTTGGATCTATGTAAGATTGAGCTCCAGGAGCTCAGATCTGTTAGCTTTTTGGTCCCATAAGGCTTGTTAGCCCTAGATCTACCATTTTGAGACATTTTGAGCCTTATAATCCTTATTGGTGGATATCCACACGTAAAGTTGGAAACTTTACGTGTGATTCGTGTCCTAGAAGTCCAGATCTATGAATGGCATGGCCTGGAACCGAGCAAATCGGTATATTTAAGGAGTGCATGGCGACGACTCGGCGAGTCGCATAGGTGACTCGGCGAGTCTGGTCGCGAGTCGCAGAATTGGTCCCTTCTTCATGTGTCGAGTTGAGCCTTGAGTCACAGGGGGTGACTCGGTGAGTTGGAAGCTGAACTCACCCATGTTAGGACTCGGCGAGTCAATGCCCTGACTCGGCGAGTCCAAGGCAATCTTCATAGTTCAAGAACAGACTCGGCGAGTTGTTCATACAACTCGGCGAGTCTTAGCATAAAGTGTTCTTCGGATGAAGATGGACTCGACGAGTTGTTCATACAACTCGGCGAGTAGGATGAAGGACTTGAATATTGGTTAAGAAGGTGAACCCGTCGAGTCGTCGCCTAACTCGACGGGTAGGATCGGGATTCAGGGCAGTCGTTTGGTTAGGGACTCGGCGAGTTGGAAAGCCAACTCGACGAGTCGGGTCAACTGAAAGTTGACTCTGACTTTGACTTAGGGCATGGTCATGGGTAAAATGGTCATTTTACCCAAAGGTCAGTGAGCGACCGTACACCTAGTGTTCTTGGTGTTCTTGGCTAAAGATGCTACCTTTTATGAAGATCCTCAAGATGATTTGCATGATACTTGAGAGGATTTCGGGTCCTAGCTTTGAAGAAGTGTAGAAAGTGTTCCAAATGGCTAAGTGTTAAATATATAGGAGGGAGTGTGCGGTTGGGATGGGTGTGTGGCCGCACACTCTTGTGTGCGGCCGCACACACCTTGTGTTTGTGTGATTGGCTCAAATGCAAGGCGATAAACCCACAATACTTATCCCACGACTCCTACCTTTCTTATACTAAGCTTTAAACACTCTATTTGACTCCAAACAGTGCTTGAAAAGAGCAAAAATGAGTTTAACTTTGATAAGAAATGAAGAATGTAAGCTAGAAAATTTCGGGTTGCTACAGTTATACATAGAAAAAGTTGTAATCAAGATTTGATTGGTAACTCACGTTTTTTCCAAACATGAACAGTTAAATGTCCATCTGGTCCACAATCTTCAGAGGAATTGTTTTCACCTTCTACACTTCCACTACAGATCCGTTCATGGTTGGTTATGATGGTGATGGGGTAGATTCTGGGATAAGTGTTGTTAATGAAGTATATTATGGGGTAGGTGTTGGGATAGATGTATATGTTGAGGATGTGGTAGTTCCTTTACTTAAGGAGGGTGTGGTAGTTATTGTAGTTGTGGAGGATGGTAGTGTGGATGTAGGTTTTTAGGTTGTGGTAGTAGATATAGGTGTTGATGATGTGGTAGTGGGTGACAGTGTTGAGGATGGTTTAGATGATGTAGGTACTGAAGTTTTGGTTATTGATGTAAGTGTTGAGGATTGTATTTTTCCAGTTTCTGAAGTTTTAGATGTATTTTCTAAGGACGGTGTGGATGTTATAAGTGACGCCGAGGAAGTGGTAGTCATGATTTTTGTTAATGATTTAGGTTTAGGGTTTTTTTGGAAGATGTTATAGGTGTTTTGGATGTGGTTGTTGATATTAGGAAGTCGATTTCTTCATCTTGTAATTCTATGTTTATGAATTTTGCAGCTAAAATCCTGTTACGTTTCATAACCTGTGGTGCAATGAATTTAATTGGCTTCGCATCGGATGCTCCTTTTGCTTTCGATTTCGACATCTCTCTAGCTTAAAAATTAAACAAAAGCTATAGTCAATATCAATGTATTAAAGATGATAAACTACTGATGAGAAGGCATAAACAAACAATAAAAATAAATTATATAGGGAAGGCATTACTATGCATGTAAACTATTGAATACAATCAAAACCAATTTACTTGTAATTTAAGATGATAATATACATGAAGATGATCAGAGAACAAGAAACGATCATCACGATAACAGTATATTAAATAAAAATAAATTTTAGATGAGTAACAACCTATATCGCTAGAGTCAATGTACAAACGTATAATGAACAAAGATTTCGATCAATTAGCCGTCGGAGATGATGATTGCAGAAAATGTAAACGTATTTTGAATCAGTAAAATTACCCTAATATGCAGCCTAAATGTGTGTAGATTGGAGGTTAAGGAATTGCGAAAAATTTTGAAGCTCCGCTAATGAAAAATTCGAACTGTGCTAATTATCGCTAAATATTTAGTAATTCAAATTTATTAAAGTAGTTTCAAATTGATATATAAGGTATATACATCTACCTAACGTCAAGAAAGAACATAGACTAATGAGATGTTCATAGTATAATTTTAATTTAAAATTATAAACGAGGATTAAACATTAATAAATTATACATCTTTATGCTTTTATGTTTAAACCAAAATTTATATATAAAAGAAGTACGGGCCATGTCAATATATATGGTAGTTGCTTATGGTGTCATGGTAACATCCGTGGATGACATATGGATCATTGGTCAACATGGTAGTTGCCTATGGTATCCATAGATGAGATACGACTCATTGGTCGACATGGTAGTTGCTTATGGGGTCCATGGATGACATATGGGTCATTAGTCAACATGGAAGCTACTTATGGTGTGTATAGATGACACATGGGTCATTGGTCAACATGGTAGTTGTTTATGGTGTGATGGTCTCACCCATGGATGACATATGGGTCATTAGTCAACATGTAGTTGCTTATACTGTCCATAGATGACAATGTGTCATTGGTCAACATGGTAGTTGCTTATGGTGTCCATGGATGAAATATGGGTCATTGGTCAACATGGTGTAGTTGCTTATGGTGTCCATGGATGACATATTGGTCATTGGTCAACATGGTAGTTGCTTATGGTGTCCGTGGATGACATATGCCTCATTGGTCAACATGGTGTAGTTACTTATGGTGTCCATTGATAACATATGGGTCATTGGTCACCATGGTAGTTGCTTATGATGTCCATGATGACATATGTCTCATTGGTTAACATGGTGTAGTTACTTATGGTGTGTTTGTATGAAATATGGGTCATTGGTCAACATGGTAGTTGCTTATGGTGTCCATGGATGACATATCGGTCGTTGGTCAACAAGGTGTAGTTGCTTATGGTGTCCATGGATGACATATAGGTCATTGGTCAATATGGTGTAGTTCCTTATGGTGTCCATTGATGACATATGGGTCATTGGTCAATAAGGTGTAGTTGCTTATGGTGTCTATGGACGACATATGGGTCATTGGTCAACATGCAGTTGCTTATGGTGTCCAACGATGACATATGTGTCATTGGTCAACATGGTATCGTTGCTTATGGTGTTCGTGGATGACATATGGGTCATTGGTCAACATGGTGTAGTTGTTTATGGTGTCCATGGATGACATATTGTTCATTGGTCAACATGGTAGTTGCTTATGGTGTGATGGTATCACCCATGGATGACATATGGGCCATTCGTCAACATGTATTTTCTTATGGTGTCCATGGATGACATATGGTAGTTGCTTATGGTGTCCATGGATGCCGTATGTGTCATTAGTCAACATGATGTAGTTGCTTTTGTTGTCGATGGATGACATATGGGTCATTGGTCAACATGGTAGTTGCTTATGGTGTCCATGGATGACTTAAGGGTCATTGGTTAACATGATGTAGTTACTTACGGTGTCCATGGATGACATATGGGTTATTGGTCAACATGGTAGTTTCTTATGGTTTCCATGGATGGCATATCGGTCATTCGTAAACATGGTGTAGTTGCTTATGGTGTCCATGGATTACATATGGGTCATTGGTCAACATGTCGTATTTGCTTATGGTGTCCTTGGATAACATATGGGTCATCGGTCGACAGGGTGCAGTTGCTTATGGTGTCCATGGATGAAATATGGGTCATTGGTCAACATAGTAGTTGCTTATGGTGTCCATGGATGACACATGGGTCATTAGTCAACATGTAGTTGTTTATTGTGTCCATGGATGACGTATAGGTCATTGGTCAACATGGTAGTTGCTTATGGTGTCCATGGATGATATATAGGTCCTTGGTCAACATGTAGTTGTTGATGGTGCCTGACATATGGGTACTTAGTAAACTTGGTGTAATTGCTTATGGTGTCCATGGATGACATATAGGTAATTGGTCAACATGGTAGTTGCTTATGGTGTCCATGAATGACATAAAGGTCATTGGTTAACATGGTGTAGTTACTTATGGTGTCCATGGATGACATATGGGTTATTGGTCGACATGGTAGTTGCTTATGGTGTCCATGGATGACATATGGGTCATTGGTAAACAAGGTGTAATTGCTTATAATGTCCATGGATGACATATAGGTCATTGGTCATCATGGTGTAGTTTCTTATGGTGTCCATGGATAACATATGGGTTATTGGTCAACATGGTGTATTTGCTTATGGTGTCCATGGATGACATATGGGTCATTGGTCAACATGGTGTACTTGCAAATGGTGTCCATGGATGAAATAAGGGTCATTGGTCAACATTGTAGTTGCTTATGGTGCCCATGGATGACATATGGATCATTAGTCAACATGTAGTTGTTTATTGTGTCCATGGATGACATATGGCTCATTGGTCAAAATGGTAGTTACATATGGTGTCCATGGATGACATATAGGTCATTGTTCAACATGTATTTGCTTATGGTGTCTGACATATGGTTAATTAGTAAACTTGGTGTAATTGCTTATGGTGTCCATGGTTGATGACATATGGGTCGTCGGTCAACTTGGTAGTTTCTTATGATGTCCATGGACGACATATGCATCATTGGTTAACATGGTGTAGTTACTTATGGTGTCCATGGATGACGTATGGGTCATTGGTCACCATGGTAGTTGCTTATGGTGTCCATGGATGACATATGTGTTATTGGTCAACATGGTGTAGTTACTTATGGTGTGTTTGGATGAAATATGGGTCATTAGTCAACATGGTAGTTGCTTTTGGTGTCTATGGATGACATATTGGTCGTTGGTCAACATGGTGTAGTTGCATATGGTGTCCAAGGATGACATGTAGGTCATTGGTCAACATGGTGTAGTTCCTTATGGTGTCCATGGATGACATATGGGTCATTGGTCAATAAGGTTTAGTTGCTTATGGTGTCCATGGGTGACATATGGGTCATTAGTCAGCATGTAGTTGCTTATATTGTCCATGGATGACATATGTGTCATTGGTCAACATGTTATCGTTTCTTATGGTGTTCGTGGATGACATATGGGTAATTGGTCAATATGGCATAGTTGCTTATGGTGTCCATGGATGACATACGGTTCATTGGTCGACATGGTAGTTGCTTATGGTGTGATCGTATCACCCATAGGTGACATATGGGCCATTGGTCAACATGTAGTTGCTTATGGTTTCCATGTATGACATATGTGTCATTGGTCAACATGGTAGTTGCTTATGGTGTCCATGGATGACGTATACGTCATTAGTCAACATGGTGTAGTTGCTTTACGTGTCCAATGGAAGACATATAGGTCATTGGTCAACATGGTAGTTACTTATGGTGTCCATGGATGACATAAGGGCATTAGTTAACATGGTGTAGTTACTTATGGTGTCCATGAATGACATATGGGTTATTGGTCAACATGGTAGTTGATTATGGTGTCCATGGATGACATATGGGTCATTGGTCAATAAGGTGTAGTTGCTCATGGTGTCAATGGATGACATATAGGTCATTGGTCAACATGGTGTTATTGATTATGGTGTCCATGGATGACATATGGGTCATTAGTCGACATGGTGTATTTACTTATCGTGTCCATGGATGACATATGGGACATTGGTCAACATAGTGAAGTTGCTTATGGCGTCCATGGATGAAATATGAGTCATTGGTCAAAATGGTAGTTGCTTATGGTGTCTATGGACGACATATTGGTCATTAGTCAAGAGCTAGTTGCTTATGGTGTCCATGGATGACATATGGGTCATTGGTCAACATGGTAGTTACTTATCGTGTCCATGGATGACATATAGGTTATTGGTCAACATGTAGTTGCTTATGGTGTCTGACATATGGGTAATTAGTAAACTTGGTGCAATTGTTTATGATGTCCAGGGATGACATATGGGTCATTGGTCAACATGGTAGTTGCATATGGTATCCATGGATGACATATGGGTTATTGGTCAACATGGTAGTTGCTTATGGTGTCCATGAATGACATATGGGTCATTGGTCAACAATGTGTAGTTGCTTATGGTGTCCATGGATGACATATGGGTCATTGGTCAACATGGTGTAGTTGGTTATGGTGTCCATGGATGACATATCGGTCATTGGTCAACATGGTGTATTTGCTGATTGTTTCCATGGATGACATATGGTTCATTGGTCAACATGGTGAGGTTGCTTATGGTGTCCATGGATGAAATATGGGTCATTGGTCAACATGGTAGTTGCTTATGTTATCCATGGATGACATATGGGTGAGTAGTCAACAGGTATTTGCTTATGGTGTCCATGGATGACATATGGGTCATTGGTCAAAATGGTAGTTACTTATGATGTCCATGGATGACATATAGGTCGTTTGTCAACATGTAGTTGCTTATGGTGTCTGAGATATGGGTAACCAGTAAACTTGGTGTAATTGCTTATGGTGTCCATGGATGACATATGGGTCATTGGTCAACATGGTAGTTCCTTATGGTGTCCATGGATGACAGAAGGGTCTTTGGTTAAGATGACGTAGTTACTTATGGTGTCCATGGACGACATATGGGTTATTGGTCAACATGTTTGTTGCTTATGGTGTCCATGGATGATATATGGGTCATTAGTCAACTTGGTAGTTACTTATGGTGTCCATAGATGACATATAGGTCATTGGTCAACATGTAGTTGCTTATGGTGTATGACATATGGGTAATTAGTAAACTTGGTGTAATTGCTTATGGTGTCCATGGATGACATATGGGTCATTGGTCAACATGGTAGTTGCTTATGGTGTCCATGGATGACAGAAGCGTCATTGGTTAACATGGTGTAGTTACTTATGGTGTCCATGGATGACATATGGGTTATTGGTCAACAAGGTAGTTGCTTATGGTGTCCATGGATGACATATGGGTCATTGGTTAACAAGGTGTGGTTACTTATGGTGTCCATGGATGACATATGGGTCATTAGTCAGCATGGTTTATTTTCTTTATGGTGTCCATTCATGACCTATGGGTCATTGGTCAACATGGTGTAGTTGGTTATGGTGTCCATGGATGAAATATGGGTCATTGGTCAACATGGTAGTTGCTTATTGTGACAACTCGAAATTTTCATTCGGTCAAACCCTAAAAGTCAATCACTCCATATTACAAGTCAAGTTCACTTTTACTTGTTTTTGGGTAAAATAAGTTCAATTGGTTATTTTAATATTATTCTTTAAACGAACGGGTGAAAGAAAGTGTCGTCTCGGGTTTTGAAATTTAAAAACCGCAAACACCTCGTGTCTTAGAAGTTCACGATCAAACTTTTAAGTTTGGGTTGAAAAATTATCCAAAAACGTAAACTCATGCGTTAAGCATGAGTTTACTCCCCAAAAACTAGTCATTTTGTGTTTAGTCCCCATTTACCAAAAGAGTAAACTCCAAAAATCCTCTCAAGTATTATCCAAGTTTTGTTCAATTCTCTTCAATCAAGTAAGTGTTTCTAGCCCTTTCAATTTAGTATATCACTTAATCTGGTGATTGTACATCCTTTAATCGATCCATTTATGTGTTTTGATTAGTTTTTCCAAAACACCAAGAACACATACTAGTGTTCTTGGACTTAAATTTCATTTCAAGCTTCAACAATGTAAGTACTTCTATCCTAGAGTAATTTAAAGCTAGCTATACATGTTTATACCAAGGAAAGGTCCCAAGAACACCAAGAACAAGGTGTTCACGGTTTTGGGAGGCTCCCAAAACCGTAAACACCAAATATAGTGCCTTAGGGTGCTTTAGGGTGTCTAGATGCTTCACAATGCCTTAGGGACTTGTCTAGATCCATCCTTGACGAGTGTATCACACAAAAAGCAAAAAAATCCTACATTTATATGTGTTTACGGTTTGGGGATCTCCCAAAACCATAAACACCTTAAAAGTTGTATAAATGTCCCATAAATGTCCCATGGTTGTTCCTTATGCCTAGAATCCAACCTAGACTAGTGCCATGATTGAGCTAAGGACTTGAAAACCCCCAAATACCAAACTTGTCAGTTTAAGGTAGTAAACTCATGAGTTTATGGTAGTAAACTCATGGAGAAATGTTCCTTGGACCGTAAACTCCATTTAGGAGTGTTTTGATGCCACACAACACTTCCTAAGGCTTAAACATGAAGTAGGAATGTTTGGAATAGCTTAGAAGACTTCAAAACATCAAATGGTCAAAAGGTTAGGAGTTTATGACCGTAAACTCAAGAGTTTACGACCGTAAACTCAAGAGTTTACGACCGTAAACTCAAGGGGTGTTGGTCTTTAGGGAGTAAACTCATTTCAGAAGTGTTCCTTGAACCCAAAACACACTAGCCTTTCCCTACAACACTTAGATGTACTCCTTAGCACTTATAACACTTATACAAAGTGTTTGTCATGTCCCAGAGTGTCTTGACTTGTTTATTAGTTGTTTAAACTAATTGTTTATATACATATGTCCTCATATGTAATTAGGATCTTTGTGTATGTCTAAGTCTTCACTTGACACCAAGCACTTATCCGACACTTCCATCCGATCCACTCGCAACAGGTGAGTTCATACCCCTTAATCAACCTTTTAAATGTTTTTAAATACTTTATGGGGGGATACAAGTAGAATCATGCTACTTATTATATCAATCACTTGTAATTAATAAGCAGCATTCAAATGATTGGCTACTCATTAGCCGTTTTACCAAACAGTTTCCTTCAAATGATTTTCATAAACACTTTATATGTTTAAAACTCCTTATTAAACTATACATTTTACTATGTATGTTTCATTTCAAGCTCATTTACTATTGTGTTTCAAACAAATGTTTCTTTATACTAAACTATTTTATCAAACCCATGCTTCCAACCCGTTTTATAGATTGACATCAAGTCAATCTTTTATTAGATAATAATTATGTCCAAAGGTTTTACAAAACTTATTTTATGCTTTTATGATATCAATTGCATGCCTATATATGTATAGTTATAAAAGATATGTTTAAAAGACTTAGGAAGGTGATCCACCCTATTTCCTTTTCGCGCTTGAGATGTGGTCTGGTGGGATATCGGGTATCCGTCCGAAGGTTGTTTAAATATTAGTTATATATCATATGTACATATATAGTCATAATGGTCCTTCCAGTTCATCCAATGCCCTTGGGTAGCAAGGGTATACATTCCCATGTTCATACGTACCAGTTAAATTACTAGTAAGCTACCATATGGGTAGTTTAGGAAGATACTAGAACTATTACTAGAACGCGATATCATACAATGAGTCAGTTCATTCATGAGTCAATACTTGCTAGATAGAGAGAAAATACATTACGGCTAGTACACACCGTACATTACTATACATGCTAGATAGAAAGAGAACACACATTACAGCTAGCACACGTAGAACATTACAGTACATTACTATACAGGCTACATAGAGGAAGAACACACAATACAGCTAGCACATACATTACATATACATTACAATAGTTACGTGAGCCATTAAACAGGTCATGACACTACCTGCCATGACCGTTTTTGTGTCCAGAATCTCCTTAATTGGGGAGCGTATGAGTTTGCGTATAGATCTATACTGGATTGACTATCCTACACCTTGCTGCTCGCTACAGTGGGACTTGCAAGTCTACGGGTGCCAAATGTCATGTCTTACGGCGTCTTACATCATCGTTTTACTATAGTCGGTAGCAGGATACAGGTCGATCACATGTTCCTTTAAATTACATTAGATTTAAGGTAGTTAGTACGGTTGTAGTTAGATACTACACCATAGTACTGTTTCATTTTCCCATTACATTCACTTCGTGAACATTCACACGATGTGCGGTAATGTAGAAACTATATTTTTGATTAATGATAGTCATATTTGGGAAAATACACACTCTTACAAGAGCCACACATACAGACACTAGATGCCTTGGTAGAAGGATACGATTAGTAGGAAACATAAGGCTTCCTAGGATCATACAAAAAACATTTTAATACTTACAGTTCATACACATTTTCAATACTTACAGTCGGTATACATACAAATACTTACATACAAATTAAGACACTAAAATACTTATGATCTAACCAGCTTTAAAGCTGATACTCTCTTTCAAAATAACTTGTATCCTCAGGTCAACCATAGACAGGTACCGATGCAAGGTTTAGAGAAGATGAAGCTCGTTCAAGACTCATCTTTCCTTTTGTTTATACTTTAGTGTCTATTATAATTTGACATAACACTTGTATTAAAATTATATTATTAATGCAATAGATGATGTTGTTGCTTGTTTACTACTTTTCATTTTTCTGATAATGTACATGGCGTCCTCCGCCCCAGAACGTTTCCATGGATGACAGAAGGGTCATTGGTTAACGTGGTGTAGTTACTTATGGTATCCATGGATGACATATGGGTTATTGGTTAACATGGTAGTTGCTTATGGTGTCCATGGATGACATATGGGTCATTGGTCAACATGGTAGTTACATATGGTGTCCATGGATGACATATAGGTCATTGGTCAACATGTAATTGCGTATGGTGTCTGACATATGGGTAATTAGTAAACTTGGTGTAATTGCTTATGGTGTCCATGGATGACATATGGGTCATTGGTCAACTTGGTAGTTGCTTATGGTGTCCATGGATGACAGAAGGGACATTGGTTAACATGGTGAAGTTACTTATGGTGTCCATGGATGACATATGGGTTATTGGTCAACAAGGTAGTTACTTATGGTGTCCATGGATGATATATGGGTCATTTGTCAACAGTGTGTAGTTGCTTATTGTGTCCATGGATGACATATGGGTCATTAGTCAACACGGTGTATTTGCTTATGGTGTCCATGGATGACCTATGGGTCACTGGTCAACATGGTGTAGTTGCTTATGGTGTCCATGGATGAAATATGGGTCATTGGTCAACATGGTGGTTGCTTATGGTGTGATGGTATCACCCATGGGTGACATATAGGCCATTGGTCAACATGTTATCGTTGCTTATGGTGTTCGTGGATGACATATGGGTCATTGGTCAACATGGTGTAGTTGCTTATGGTGTAAATGGATGACATACGGTTCATTGCTCGACATGGTACTTGCTTATGGTATGATGATATCACCCATGAGTGACATATGGGCCATTGGTCAACATGTAGTTGCTTATGGTATCCATGTATGACATACGTGTCATTGGTCAACATGGTAGTTGCTTATGGTGTTCATAGATGACGTATAGGTCATTAGTCAACATGGTGTACTTGCTTTTGGTCTCCATGGATGACATATAGGTCATTGGTCAACATGGTAGTTGCTTATGATGTCCATGGATGACATAAGGGCATTAGTTAACATGGTGTAGTTACTTATGGTGTTCATGGATGACATATGGGTTATTGGTCAACATTGTAGTTGTTAATTGTGTCCATGGATGACATATGGGTCATTGGTCAACATGGTGTAGGTTCTTATGGTGTCCATGGATGACATATGGTTCATAGGTCAACATGGTGCAGTTGCTTATGGTGTCCATGGATGACATATGCGTCATTGGTCAACATGGTGTATTTTCTTATGGTGTCCATGGATGACATATGGGTCATTAGTCAACATGGTGTATTTGCTTATGGTGTCCATGGATGATCTATGGGTCATTGGTCAACATGGTTTAGTTGCTTATGGTGTCCATGGATGAAATATAGGTCATTGGTCAACATGGTAGTTGCTTATGGTGTGATGGTATCACCCATGGGTGACATATGGGCCATTCGCCAACATGTTAACATTGCTTATGGTGCTCGTGGATGACATATGGGTCATTGGTCAACATGATATAGTTGCTTATGGTGTCCACGGATGACATACAGTTCATTGGTCGACTTGGTAGTTGCTTATGGTGTGATGGTATCACCCACGGGTCACATATGGGCCACAGGTCAACATGTAGTTGCTTATGGTTTCCATGTATGAGATACGGGTCATTGGTCAACATGGTAGTTGCTTATGGTGTCCATGGATGACGTATAGGTCATTAGTCAACATGGTGTCGTTACTTTTGGAGTCCATGGATGACATATAGGTCATTGGTCAACATGGTAGTTGCTTATGGTGTCCATTGATGACATAAGGGCATTAGTTAACATGGTGTAGTTACTTATAGTGTCCATGGATGACATATGGGTTTTTAGTCAACATTATAGTTTCTTATTGTGTTTATGGATGACATATGGGTCATTGGTCAACAAGGTGTAGTTGCTTATGGTGCCCATGGATGACATATGGGTCATTGGTCAACATGGTGTAGTTGCTTATGGTGTCCATGGATGACATATGGGTCATTGGTCAACATGGTGTATTTGCTTATGGTGTCCATGGATGACATATGGGTCATTGGTCCACAAGGTGTAGTTGCTTATGGCGTCCATGGATGAAATATGAGTCATTGGTCAACATGGTAGTTGCTTATGGTGTCCATGAATGACATATTGGTCATTAGTCAAGAGGCAGTTGCTTATGGTGTCTATGGATGACATATGGGTCATTGGTCAACATGGTAGTTATTTATGGTGCCCATGGATGACATATAGGTCATTGGTAAACATGTAGTTGCTTATGGTGTCTGACATAGGGTAATTAGTAAACTCGGTGTAATTGCTTATGATGTCCATGAATGACATATGGGTCATTGGTCAACATGGTAGTTGCTTATGGTGTCCATGGACGACAGAAGGGTCATTGGTTAATGTGGTGTAGTTACTTACGATGTCCATGGATTACATATGGGTCATTGGTCACCAAGGTGTAGTTACTTATGGTGTCCATGGATGACATATCGGTCATTGGTCAATATGGTGTAGTTGCTTATGGTGTCCATGGACGACATATGGGTCATTGGTCAACATGGTGTATTTGCTTATGGTTTCCATAGATGACATATGGGTCATTGGTCAACATGGTGTAGTTGCTTATGGTGTCCACAGATGAAATATGGGTCATTGATCAACATGGTAGTTGCTTATGGTGTCCATGGATGACATTTGGGTCATTGCTCAAAATGGAGGTTACTTATGGTGTCCATGGATGACATACAGGTCATTTGTCAACATGTAGATGCTTATGGTGTTTGAGATATGGGTAATTAGTAAACTTGGTGTAATTGCTTATGGTGTCCATGGATGACATATGGGTCATTGGTCAACTTGGTAGTTGCTTCTGGTGTCCATGGATGACAGAAAGGTCATTGGTTAACGTGGTGTAGTTACTTATGATTTCCATGGATTACATATGTGTTATTGGTCAACATGGTAGCTGCTTATGGTGTCCATGGATGACATATGTATCATTGGTCAACATGTGATCGTTGCTTATGGTGTCCATGGATGACATATAGGTCATTGGTCAACATGTAGTTGCTTATGGTGTCTGACATATGGGTAATTCGTAAACTTGGTGTGATTGCTTATGGTGTCCATCGATGACATATGGGTCATTTGTCAACATGGTAGTTGCTTATGGTGTCCATGGATGACAGTAGGGTCATTGGTTAACATGGTGTAGGTGCTTATGGTGTCCATGGATGACATTTGGGTTATTGGTCAACAAGGTAGTTGCTTATGGTGTCCATGGATGAAATAAGGGTCATTGGTCAATAAGGTGTAGTTGCTTATGGTGTCCATGGATGACATATGGGTCATTAGTCGACATGGTGTATTTGCTTATGGTGTCCATGGATGACCTATGGGTCATTGGTCAACATGGTGTAGCTGCTTATGGTGTCCATGGATGACATATGGGTCATTAGTCAATAGGTAGTTACTTATGGTGTCCATGGATGACATGTAGGTCATGGGTCAACATGGTAGTTACTTATGGTGTCCATGGATGACATATAAGTCGTTGGTCAACATGTAGTCGCTTATGGTGTCTGACATATGGGTAATTAGTAAACCTGGTGTAATTTCTTATTGTGTACATGGACTACATATGGGTCATTGGTCAACATGGTAGTTGCTTATGGTGTCCATGGATGACAGAAGGGTCATTGGTTAAAATGGTGTAGTTACTTATGGTGTCCATGGATAACATATGGGTTATTGGTCAACATGGTAGTTGCTTATGGTGTCCATGGATGATATATGGGTAATTGGTCAACAAGGTGTAGTTGCTTATGGTGTCCACGGATGACATATGGGTCATTGGTCAACATGGTGTAGTTGCTTATGGTGTCCATGGATGACATATGGGTCATTGGTCAACATGGTGTATTTGCTTATGGTGTCCATGGATGACATATGGGTCATTGGTCAACATGGTGTTGTTGCTTATGGTGTCCATGGATCAAAGGTGGGTCATTGGTCAACATAGTAGTTGCTTATGGTGTCTACGGATGACATATGGGTCATTAGTCAACATGTGGTTGTTTATTGTGTCCATGGATGACGTATGGGTCATTGGTCAACATGGTAGTTGCTTATGGTGTCCATGGATGACATATAGATCATTGGTCAACATGTAGTTGCTTATGGTGTCTGACATATGGGTAATTAGTAAACTTGGTATAATTGCTTTTGGTGTCCATGGATGACATATGGGTAATTGGTCAACATGGTAGTTGCTTATGGTGTCCATGGATGACATGAGGGTCATTGGTTAACATGGTGTAGTTACTTATGATTTCCATGGATGATATATGGGTTATTGGTCAACATGGTAGTTGCTTATGGTGTCCATGGATGACATATGGGTCCTTGGTCAAGCAGGTGTAATTGCTTATGATGTCCATGGATGACATATGGGTCATTGGTCAACATGTTGTATTTGCTTATGGTGTCCATGGATGGCATATGGGTCATTGGTAAAGATGGTGTAGTTGCTTATGGTGTCCATGGATGAAATACGGGTCATTGTTCAAGATGGTAGTTGCTAATGGTGTCCATGGATGACATATGGGTCATTAGTCAACATGTACTTATTTATTGTGTCCATGGATGACATATGGGTCATTGGTCAACATGGTAGTTGCTTATGGTGTCCAGGGATGACATATAGGTCATTGGTCAACATGTAGTTGCTTATGGTGTCCGACATATGGGTAATTAGTAAACTTGGTGTAATTGCTTATGGTGTCCATGGATGACATATGGGTCATCGGTAAACTTGGTAGTTGCTTATGGTGTCCATAGACGACTTATGCGTCATTGGTCAACATGGTGTAGTTACTTATGGTGTCCATGGATGACATATGGGTCATTGGTCACCATGGTTGTTGCTTATGGTGTCCATGGATGACATATGTGTTATTGGTCAACATGGTGTAGTTACTTATGGTATGTTTGGATAAAATATGGGTCATTGGTCAACATGGTAGTTGCTTATTGTGTCCATGGATGACATATCGGTCGCTGGTCAACATGGTGTAGTTGCTTATGTTGTCCAAGGATGACATATGGGTCATTGGTCAACGTGGTGTAGTTCCTTATGGTGTCCATGGATGACATATGCGTCAGATGACATATGGGTGATTGGTCAACATGTAGTTGCTTATGTTGTCCATGGATGACATATGTATCATTGGTCAACATGTGATCGTTGCTTATGGTGTTCGTGGATGACATATGAGTCATTGGTCAACATGGTGCAGTTGCTTATGTTGTCCATGGATGACATACGGTTCATTGGTCAACATGGTAATTGCTTATGGTGTGATGGTAATTCCCATGGATGACATATGGGCCATTGGTCAACATGTAGTTGCTTATGGTTTCCATGTATGACATATGTGTCATTGGTCAACATGGTAGTTGCGTATGGTGTCCATGGATGACGTATAGGTCATTAGTCAACATGGTGTAGTTGCTTTTGGTGTCCATGGATAACATATAAGTCATTGGTCAACATGGTAGTTTCTTATGATGTCCATGGATGACATTGTTGGATAAGGTGTCTAAGTCTATAACTATTTCTGGTAAGTACTTGATCCGACCCGACATGGTCCATTTGGGTTGCATGGCACCATGCTATTGGATAGACTAAATGAGATAAATAACACTTGGAGATTATTAATATATTATAAGTTCTAATATATTAATACTATTATTTAATTAGTTTGATCAAGAATTAATTTAGAATTAATTAAGTGATCAAAAGATAACTAATTAAATATATGGGTTGATTATGTAAATCATCCATATCTTGTATAGTGGGCTAAGAGGCTCTATGGATTATCAAGTTGGGTTCCACCCATAGGATGCTCCATGGGAGTTACAAACCCATGGGTCATGGAAATGAAGAGTCGTGACACATTAGGGTTTACATGGTGTAAGATGTGTTAACACTATATAAGAATCCTATTCTCCACCAAAATCGGCTACACATATGATACCAGAGGGCTAGGCCAATTTTAAGAAGTGTGTGTTCTCTCAAAAGTATTTCCAAGAGCATTTGGTGTTGTGTGAAGTATTAGAGGCATCACACTTGGGGTGCTAGGCTCACCAGGTTTCAAGGAATACTTTCAACCACAAGGTATGTAGTTCTATCTTTCATTCAAGTTAAAAATTGTACCCCATGTATGCTAGATAGGTTCATAACCTTGGAAAACAACTTTGTATGATTATTAGACAAACATAGATCCAAGGTTATTAGGTTTGCATGTACACTTAGGAAGTGTTAGAATGCTCTAAACCTATCAGTGGTATCTGAGACTAGGCTTGCTTGTTTGATTTTTGTGCAAATTGCTTGAAAAATCGAGTTTTCTGCTTTCTGCCCATATGAACTCGCCGAGTCTATAGGGGGACTCGACGATTCCATGACCAAATGCAAGCTACTCGTCGAGTCAGTTCATGCACTCGACGAGTAGAGGCTGCAGTTTTCAGAATTTCGATTTTTGTTGCTGGAAATGGACTAGGAACATTACCCTAAATTGTTTTGGTGTTTTAAAACTTTCTTTAGTTGGTGTAATGTTCATGTTAATCCATTTACAATGACAAATTATCAAAATTACAAGTTTTTAGGTGTAATTTTTTATTCATGAAAGTGTTCATATTCATGTTCTTGATCTTATGATGTTTAGATGATCATAGGAATTGTTTGTAACCTATGTGGTAGATTAATTCATGATCATTATGTGTTTTAATGGAGTCCATAACTTGTCCTCAAGTTATGGAAAACCAAAAGTCACTTTGTTTTTAAAACCATTAAAAGAACACATGGGTTATAAAAATGAAGAGTCTTCAGTTTTAATACTCTAATTAACTCATAAGTTACAAGAAATGAAAACTTTTGAAAGTTTACAAAACATGCCCTCAGGTTTTGGAACAAGTAAAGTCTTGATAAAAACTTTAGTTCCAACCCTTAGAATTTTAAAAGTTAAAATTCAACCCTTATACTTTTTAATATTATAAGTTAATATATATATATATATATATATATATATATATATATATATATATATATATATATATATATATATATATATATGTATGTATAAGAGCAAGTCGTCTTACTGCTAGTACGGCTCATTCACGAAGCCGGTCTATAAGGGGGGTATAAGGTTGTTTCCTATAAAATGACAACTTAATGGGTGTCCACTCTCACCCACCGCTTCCTTGATCGGTGGAGGGTCGTTAGCTGAACCGGTAGGACAAGGACTTATATATTCTCATAAAAAGTTTGATGAATATTATAAAGTAACTAAATGCTTTTATTAAATTCACAATCTTAGTTACTTTGTTTAAGTCGTTGGTGGAGTGTGTGTGGTTAACCGGCACACTAACTTGGACTTAACAAGGTAGGTAAAGGGTGACTTAAGGTTTATCATAGTATCGGTGGAGCGTGTGTGGTTTACCAGCACATCGATTGAGTGATAAACTTTAAGGGTACCAAGTTATTTGCATCGTTACTTCACACCTCGTTTTGTGATCCTTGGTATCCGAGTCACAAAACCTGGAGGGCACACTCGAGATTGAAACATGCCTTTGAAAAGTTCAGTGAGTCTCAAAAGAATCTAGGAATTTCTAAGAACCAATCAAAAACCTAATATTTAATATTTCGTTTTTCATGGTGGAAATTGGTGAATCATATAGCTTGGATTACAGCATACCTCTTCGAAGTTATAATATATTGTGATTGGATCCTAGCCTTAATATTACATTTGGGTGTTTTATTAAGGACTCTTTTAATATCTAAACTAATCTTGTCCTCTTCCTTCAGATGTCTTCAAACAATGTTGCTTCTGGCTCGAATCCTAATGGCTCCTTTACCCTTATGAACTTGTGTGGGAAAGTCACTTTTGATGGATCCAACTTCAATGAATGGATCAGAAACATCAGGATGATTACTCGCTACGAGGACAAAGAATATGTCCTCGACAGGGAGCTTAAGGAGATTGATGAGACCACTGCAACTCCCCAAGAGATCGCTGACTTCCAGGCACATGAAAGGGATACTACCAAAGTGGCATGCATCATGATGGCCACAATGACAACGGAACTCCAAAAGTCCTATGAGGACTTCTACCCTTTTGAAATGCACCAAGATCTGATGGAAAGATACCATGAAAGTGCATGAAAAGAGAGGTATGAAATCATCTACTCCATGATAACAACCATGATGAAGGACGGGGAATCCGTCACGAGCCACATGCAGAAAATGCAAAGGTATGTGGATCAGTTGCTGAAGCTTAATGTGAACTTCCCTGAGGAGCTTGAAATAGATATCATTTTTCACTCCTTACCATCGTGCTATGATCAATTCCGCATGACATATCACATGAATAAGGAAGAGGTCACACTCAACAAACTTTAGGGTCTTCTCAAGACCGCAAAAACAGGTCTTAAGGGGCAGTCG
This sequence comes from Lactuca sativa, assembly GCF_002870075.4. NCBI lineage: Eukaryota > Viridiplantae > Streptophyta > Magnoliopsida > Asterales > Asteraceae > Lactuca > Lactuca sativa. The sequence continues at coordinate 268,678,701 of NC_056630.2, read as the reverse complement.
GTTGTTAACACTCCTACTCCAAACTCCACCCTGGTTTTGGCAATCGGGAAAAGTCGAGGGAAGAAGAGAAAGAGCTCTTCGAAGGGTACGAAGGCTAGGACCCTTGATGGCTCTTCTTCAAGTGGAACCAAGAAAGGTTTCATCACTCCTTCTTCTGACCCAAAAGAGGCTGAATGCTTCTATTGCTATGATAAATCACATTGGAAGCGGAATTGCCCAAAATACCAGCAAGATGTGAAGGATGGGAAAGTTAAAACCAACCATGCAGGTATTTACACTATCTTATCTAATAACTCACCCCATTCTAACTCTTGGGTCCTTGATACCGGTTGTGGCATTCATATCTGTTCTGATTTGCAGGGACTAAGAAGAAGTGAGAATGTGGAGCAAGGAAGGATAAACTTAATCATGGGGAATAAGAAAGCTTTACCTGTCACCAAGATTGGAGTTTATACTTTATCGCTATGTAGTGGGTTTAGTTTAGATTTGAGTAAGTGTTGTTATTCGCCAGAAATGGCAAGAAATATTATTTCCTTTCATGCATTGTATAAACAAGGTTTCACCTTTTCATTTGATAATGAAGTTGGTTCGATTAATGCTTTCTTTAATAATGTTCTTTATTTTAAACCATTACCTTGTGATGGCGTGTATGAAACAGTATCTGTGGTTGATAACTTAGGAAATAATGTATTGTGTATTGATTCTGTTAATAATAACATGGATAAAGCATCATTATGGCATTGTCTTCTTGGACATATAAGCAAGAAACACATAGGCCAACTCCAAAAAGATGGAGTCTTGGAGTCATTTGACCTAAAGTCAGATGATAGTTGCGAATCATGCTTACTTGGAAAAATGACAAAGTCACCCTTCACAAGTTCTTGTGAGAGGGGTGAAGGTTTGTTGGATCTTGTTCACACGGACGTGTGTGGGCCCTTCAAACATGCCACAAGGGATGCTAATCGTTATTATTTGACTTTTACTGATGATTACAGTAGATATGGATATGTCTACTTAATCAAGCATAAGTCAGAGACTTTCGAAAATTTTAAGGAATTTAAACAGGAAGTCGAGAATCAATTGGGCAGGAAGATTAAGATGCTTCGATCCGATCGAGGCGGTGAGTATCTTAGTTCAGAGTTCCTTGACTATCTTAGGGAATGTGGGATTGTTTCACAATTGACACCTCATAGGACACTGCAGTTGAATGGTGTGGCTGAGAGGCGTAATCGAACCTTGTTGGATATGGTTCGTTCCATGATGAGTCGAGTTTCGCTACAAATCTCATTTCGGGGGTATGCCTTAGAGACTACCGCCCATATCCTTAATCTAGTCCCTACAAAGAAAGTTGCCAAAACTCCTCATAAGACGTGGACTGGTAAAGTACCCAAACTAGACCACATCAAGATTTAGGGTTGCGAGGTTTTCGTGAGACGCGAGACTCATGATAAGCTCGAACCTTGAAGCGAGAGGTGTATTTTCATCGACTACCCAAAGCAATCCTTTGGTTACCTCTTCTACAGACCGAGTGAAAATGTAGTCTTTGTAGCTAGGAGGGCTTTCTTTAGAGAGAGAGAGAGAGTTCATAAGCCAAGGAAACAGTGGGAGGCAAGTTGACCTTGAAGAAATTCAAGAGTTAAGTGGTGAAGGAACTTCAAACCCTAGCACTCAACTTGAGGAGGAAACTCTTGTTGAGCCAATTGACAAGTCTGTACCTCTGAGGCGTTCCACAAGGGTTAGGAATGCACCTGAGCATTACTATGGATTCCATATTACTGTGAAATTTGATACACTTATCAGTGATGAGACACTGATAAGTTTGGATGAATCTAACAGTTACGCGGAAGCCATGGCATGCCCTGAGTCAGCCAAGTGGAAAGAGACAATGGACAGCGAGATATAGTCCATGTATGACAATCAAGTTTGGAACTTGGTTGAGAATGTACCAGGTCGTAAGATAGTAGGGTGCAAATGGATCTTCACGAAAAAGACCGACATGGATGGTAAAGTACACACTTATAAGGCACGACTGGTTGCAAAGGGTTTCTCACAAACTCTAGGAGTTGATTATGATGAGACCATTTCTCAAGTGGCCAAGATTAAGTCTATTAGGGTTCTGTTAGCCATAGCCGCATTTCATGACTATGAAATATGGCAAATGGATGTGAAAACCGCTTTCCTTAATGGAAAGTTGGCTGAAGATCTCTACATGAGTCAGCCAGAGGATTTTCTCAATACAGAGTAACCTAATAGAGTGTGTAAGATTGAGAAATCCATTTATGGGTTAAAGCAAGCACCTCACAGATGGAATCTTTGGTTTGATGAGAAAGTCAAGGAATTTGGCTTTTCTAGGAGTGAAGATGAATCTTGTGTATATGTCAAGGCTAGTGGGAGTATAGTTAGCTTTTTGGTATTGTATGTGGATGACATACTACTCATAGGAAATGACATCCCAACTCTACAGGAAGTTAAGTCCTGGCTTGGGAAGTGTTTCTCTATGAAGGACCTAGGAGAAGCTGCCTATATTCTAGAGATAAGGATCTTGAGAGATCGGAGTAAAAGACTAATTGGACTTAGTTAGAATACCTACTTGGATAAGGTGCTGAAGAGATTCAGCATGCAGGACTCCATGAAAGGAGAGTTACCCATCCAGAGTAATGCCAGATTGTGTAAGACACAAAGCCCTAGTACTGATGCTGAGATAGCAGAAATGAGTCGAATACCTTATGCTTCGGCTGTAGGATCGATCATGTATGCTATGACGTGTACTCGACCTGATGTAGCCTTTGCCTTGAGCATGGTTAGTAGGTACCAGGGAAACCCTGGCAAGGCACGCTGGACTGCGCTAAAGAATATCCTCAAGTACCTACGGAGGACTAAGGACTGGGTCGTCACCCTCGGTGGGAGTGATGACTTGAGAGTTGTAGGGTATAGTGATGCTAGCTTTCAGACTAATAGGGATAATTTCCGCTCTCAGTCAGGCTGGGTCTTTACTCTAAATGGAGGAGCAATTTCTTGGAAGAGTTCCAAGCAAGAGACAGTGGCTGATTCAACTTGTGAATCAGAGTATATTGCAACTAGCGAGGCAGCAAAGGAGGTGATATGGCTGAACAACTTCATTGGAGACCTTGGAGTTGTACCAGCTATTAAAGAGCCAATAGATTTTTTTTGTGATAGTGAAAGCGCTGTTGCCTTAGCCAAGGAACCAAGGGATCACGGAAGATCCAGACACATCGACAGAAAATACCATTTTATCATACATCAAATAGAAGAAGGACTCCTCGTGGCAAAGAGGGTATCATCGGATGAGAATCCAGCGGATCCCCTCACGAAGGGACTGACTCGGGTTAAGCATCTCCAGCATGCTCGAAGCATAGGGCTGGAGGATGATATGAGATTTAGTAGTTAGATAACCTCGAAATTTGTAAAGTGTAATTGACATTAGATGATGAATAAAGGGTGTTTTATTTATTAGTAAAGTGTTGCTATCTCTTGTCGATCGTTTACTATGTTTCTTTTGCATGTTTTGACTTCCAGAATAATTATGTTTGGTATATCATATTATTCGAACCTCCACAGTCGGTCATATGTCGGAAGTAGGTATGAATCAAGACTGTCATGATTGGTTGCAGAGGTCTAAAGTGTTGGACATGGCTACAACAATCATGAGTGCTCATAAGTTTTGAGCATTGGACTCAACCCACGCTCACTGGAATCACTTCATGGAATTTATCTCAAGTGATTGTGAGACGGTAATATCATATAAGTCTTCAAACCTAGAGATATGATTTGTTATTTACGAGTTGGTTATGCATTGATTGTACGAAAACGCATTGGTAACTCGATGTTATAAAACGTGATTTTGTGTATAATTCAATGAGTGGTAGAACAAACATATGAGTCGAAGTTTATCTGTTCCTTCTTGGATTAGTAGCTGATATCTGGGCCCCTCGATGATTTTGTTTTGACCTATGTACCGGGCCCAATCAGAACTAAGTTGATGTGTTCAATTAAGTTCTTTGTCAAACAAATCGGAAATCAGGAAACAAACTGTTGGACAATAAGTAAGACATTGTTCCATGTATTTGTCCAGCTGATATCTAGAACAGAGGATTATATGATCACTTATCTTAAATGGCGTATCATCATTTTCTCAGTTCCGAGAGACCTTGAAAGAGCTACAATTGCCGATCGGTTCCTGAAGTACTGCAGTTATAGTTATCAGACTTATCCAAGTGGGAGAAAGTTGGATCAGGTGTCCAAGTCCATAACTATTTCTGGTAAGTACTTGACCCGACCCGGCATGGTCCATTTGGGTTGCATGGCACCATGCAATTGGATAGACTAAATGAGAGAAATAAGACTTGGAGATTATTAATATATTATAAGTTCTAATATATTAATAATATTATTTAATTAGTTTGATCAAGAATTAATTTAGAATTAATTAAGTGATCAAAAGATAACTAATTAAATATATGGGTTGATTATGTAAATCATCCATATCTTGTATAGTGGGCTAAGAGGCTCCATGGATTATCAAGTTGGGTTCCACCCATAGGATGCTCCATGGATGCTCCATGGGAGTTACAAACCCATGGGTCATGGAAATGAAGAGTCATGACACATTAGGGTTTACATGGTGTAACCCTAGATGTGTCAACACTATATAAGAATCCTATTCTCCACCAAAATTGGCTACACATATGAAATAAGAGGGCTAGGGCGATTTTAAGAAGTGTATGTTCTCTCAAAAGTCATTCCAAGAGCATTTGGTGTTGTGTGAAGCATATGAGGCATCACACTTGGGGTGCTAGGCTCACAAGGTTTCAAGGAACACTTTCAAAAACAAGGTATGTAGTTCTATCTTTCATTCAAGTTAAAAATTGTACCCCATGTATGCTACATAGGGTCATAACCTTGGAAAACAACTTTGCATGATCATTAGACAAACATAGATCCAAGCTTATTAGGGTTGCGTGTACACTTAGGAAGTGTTAGAATGCTCTAAACCCATCATAGATAAGGGTCATTAGTTAACATGGTGTAGTTACTTATGGTGTCCATGGATGACATATGGGTTATTGGTCAACATGGTAGTTGCTTATGGTGTCCATGGATGACATATGGGTCATTGGTCAACAAGGTGTAGTTGCTTATGGTGTCCATGGATGACATATGGGTCATTGGTCAACATGGTGTAGTTGCTTATGGTGTCCATGGATGAAATATGGGCCATTGGTCAACATGGTAGTTGCTTATGGTGTCCATGGATGACATATGGGTCATTAGTCAACAGTGTGACAACCCGATATTTCAACTCTATGTAATGACCTAAAAAGTCAAGTATTGTAACCACTTTTGATATAATGAAATTAACTTCTAAAATATAATGTCCAAAAGTCTGTAATTAATTACCTACTATGTTAGATGTCATTAAACCATGATCGTACGTAAAAAGAACGCCCAAATCTGACTTCGTATAAGGAAGTTATGATTTTTCCAAGTTCGGCTTAGTGACAGACAGCTAAAAACTCGAAATGGAGATCGAGCGACTTTTGGCCGGAATGACCTAAATGAGAATCAAAGGTCTCGACAATGGTTTTTCAACGGTAAAAAGTCTGGCAAAAACAGACTTCAGATAATGAAGTTATGAATTTCTAACGAAATTTTCTTACCGCGACCTTTTAAAAATAAAAAAATAAAAATAATTTCAATATTTGTCAACGGAGTATAAACGAAAGTTGTAGAGCGTAGTCTCACCTACGCGCAGATATAAAGAACGTCGAAAACGGAGTTTGTATGAAGAAGATATGAATTTTTTAAGTTTATTAAATAATAAAAATTTAAATTTAAATCAAATTTCGGTATTATCCGAAGGAGGAGTCACCAGGCCAATCCGAGTTACGCCTAGCGTACTCGAGGACTAGGCCTTGGATCGTCCACGTCGCCTCCTATGCGAGGCTCTGCCCCGTCCCATCCGAAGCTCCGAGGCAGTCGAGGAGGCGGTTACGCATGATGCACGCGTACGCCGAGCGTACCGAGGCAGTTCCAGCCCCTATAAAAGGGATGCGAGGGTTCCGACGAAATGGCTCAATTCCTCTCATCTTTCTTGAGTTTTTGCCTCGTTTTCCATGCACGTGATATCCCGAAGTCCAGGTTTCCTTGCTCAAGTCCCGAAGGTCGTTTGTGCTCCCGAGATTCCCGAGAATCCCGAGAAAATCCGCTTTCTCGAGTCAAAATTCTGCTCGGTTTTCATCTCGCCTTCTTCGATCTTTCAAGTGAGTTCATACCCCTATAATCCACACTTTTAAATGTTTTATAAATGCTTTTATATGCTTTTTAAGGGGGGGGGGGGGGAATACAGGTAAAACACACGATTATTATCGTGTGTTATATAAAGATTCATTATATACTTTTTTTTATCAATGGAATCATATGTGATTTATAACTATTATAGGGAAACTTTCGTATGCAAAATGTATCACGATAACATCTTGTCTTTTGAAATGAAAAATGTTGTTATATATATAAATCAAACACTATGCTTATACTGTATGTATATGTGTCCATTTTTGGCACTACAAAAGTTATACTTTTCATAACAAGTCAGCATTTCACTACGGTTTACTATACAAACGAGACACACTTTTAGAAAACTATATTAGGTATAGTTTTACAAGAACATCACGAACTTTTTCGTACTAGAAACACTATTTCAAGGAGATACATTCATATACAAGAACAAACAAACATTTTCATACGTAAATCTGTTTTATACTAAGTTTTGTGAGACATTAAACTTCACGTACGTTCGAGTACACATTTCAAGTCCTGTATTATATACCAGAATCCCTTGGAGGGGGAGCATGGTGTTTGTGTATAGATCTATACGGGATTGAAAACCCCGCGCCCTGACTGTTAGCTACAGTACACCATTTGGGGTGACAAACGTTAGAACATTCCAACGCCTGAAGAACGTTGTGTATAGGCATTTCTAGTCAATAGCATGGTTATAAAACTCACATGGAGTATTAAAAACACGTTGATTTACGGGGTTTTTCAGACGTGTTGGCAATTTTATACGTACATAAATTAACTACTTTAGGCATGAAAAACCTTATTGTGATACAATTTTGGAACTTCTAAACCACTACCCACATACGGAAAAACATCAATTTTCTAGAAACAAACATTGGTCTTGATAGAAGGCTACATTTATACTAGTAGAAAATATGGGATTTTCTAGCAACAAACAAACAAAAACAAAACATTTCATTTTAGTTCATACAAACATTGTCATTTAATACTTATGAAACTCACCAGCTTAAATGCTGTTCTACTCTTTCAAAACTACTTGTATGTCCTCGGGATTCAGTAATTACAGGTAACAAACAGCTTTTGAAGAAGGGACGCTGCGGCGCCAGTTTAAATTCATATTTTGGCATCATATTGTAATTGGTTTTGAACATGTACCTTTTAACAATGTAAACTTTCAATTAAATATATGATGGTTATATTGCTTTTTTTACTATTATTCAATTGTTATGGTACTACATGAAGTCATCCGCCCACAAACGTTTCCGCCGTTCCGGTTTGGGGGTGTGCCAGATTGGTATCAGAGCAATGTTTATAGTGAACTAAGTATATCGAACCACATAAGATATACAAACTATAAACGCTTAAGGGACTAATACTCTCTGACAAAACATTTTTTTGTTTTACGCCTAATTCGCGTTTCGTTTAACTTAAATTGTTAGTTCATTTAAGTGCAAATACATGCATACAACAACTTATTTTCATGATTATAACTATACAAGAAGTATTTAGACAAGTTGGACACTACGATTAAGACTCGATATATGTAATCAGATTTGGGCCAAATATAGCATGATCAAATATATTTGTCCGAGATCGGACCAATGTATATCGAGGAATACTCGTAGTGAGCAACAAGTCAAAAGTTACCAAAACATCACAAGAATCAAACACACGAATTTAAATACTATAGGAGTATTTGTTACATAAAATAGCTTAACTTACATGTTTAGTCTTACATATTCCAAATTTTATTCAATTCTTATAACCCTATTCTCGTACAGTCAAATGGCTGGATTTCACAACCCCGGCGACCCCTACTATCACAACCAAGGCAATGGGGGATGGATCGGAGAGGATCCTGAGGAGGACGAAGAACCCATAGAATTGGATGAAGAGGAGGACTCTGGTATCGACTCAGAGCCGGAAGTAATCAACCCACCACCCGCACAACCTCTCGTATTCGTGAGAAACTTTCAAGGACCGAATCCTGTTTGGAAAAGTCACCTCCACCATTGGATCCAACAACAAAGTCTACACCCTCCTTATGGCATGTGTCGAGATTTCTACGATGTCCGCAGCGGAGGTTCAGCCGATCGAGCACTCACAGTCATGGTGCGCAAACTAGCCAACCAGTTCTACCAATCCGGAGTTCAAGCTAGCCGGATTCGGGAAGTCAACGTGGAAGTACAGGTTCACACTCCCGAAATCCGTAGGCTGGACAGAGCTCAGGAGAATACCCAACTCCAAACCGAAGCATTCCAAGCGCAAATGATTTCGGCCCTCTCCGAATTGAGGGAACAACAAGCCGCCTTCAATTGGCGTCTTATGGAATCAAAGCAATCGGATGCGGAGTCAAACTCCAAGCGCAACCTACGTCGCAAGTAGTTCTTGCCAAAATCCCAAATTTTGTTATAAGTTAGGACCTCGACTAAAAGTTTTATTTTTCTTAAACTTTGTAACCGGAGACCCTTATAGGGGTCAAATTTTCATGATCGTTGTATCAACTATTATATTAATATAATTGGCACGCTATTATTACTACATTAAGTATTTCGTTCAATCCTCAAAATATTATGGAGAAACCATACGCTTGTTTCATATATTCAGATTTACGAATAACTTCCATTCTTTTATCTTTGAAACTCATACTATCATCTGTTGTTGATCTATAGCGATTTAGTTCATGAGGCACATTCATTTTCTATGCTATGGAATTCTTATCTTTATCTTCTCAACCTGTAGTTGGAGGATGCCTCCGCGTAGAAACCCGAGACGAAACAACGTTGGGGAAGCACCAATACCACCACCGCCTCCACCTCCTCAATTTGATGTTGTCATGTTCCAAACAGCAGTTACAGTAGCTGTGGTGTCTGCCATGTCACAAATCAATACCCCTGTTACTACTGGTTCGGGAATTGGCACACTTCCTTCCATCCATGGCGAGAGTCATGGGCAACCCCGAGAGTGCACCTATAAAGACTTTACGAATGCCAAGCCCCAGATGTTTAATGGAACTAGTGGTGTGATGATTTTGAGGCAATGGGTTGAAAGGACAGGATCAGTCTTTGAAATCTGCTCCTGTCCCGAGCACAGCAAAGTTAAGTTTGCCGCTTTCACACTTACTGATAGGGCTTTAACTTGGTGGAATGGCCGCGTTAAGGTACTTAATCTGATAGCGGCGAATGCAATAAGCAGGGAGAGCATAAAAATCATGCTGATGAGAGAATACTGTCCACGAGGAGAGATTCAAAAACTCGAGCACGAACTCTGGACTCTTGGAATGATTGGTACCGATATAGCAACTTATACCAACAAATTCTGCGATCTGGCAGTCCTTTGCCCAGATATGATTGCTCCTGAGAGCAAGAAAATAGAGAAATACATTTGGGGACTGTCGCCCCAAATTTAGTCAAGCGTGTTAGCTTCAAAACCTATCACTTTTGAAAGTGCCAAAGAGCTGGCACAATCTCTTACTGATCACAGAAGTCATTAGAACTCAACAATTTCTGCACCAGAACCACAAAAGGGAAACAACAACAACAATAACAAGAAGAGATGATGGAATAAGGGGAAGGGTGGGTCTTCCCAAGAATCCTCGAAGGAACAACAACTAGTTACAGTGAATGCTGCTACTGTACCTACTACCGTTCCTACAAATCTCTACCCAACAAAGCCTTATGTGGGTAACCTTCCAAAGTGCACCAAATGCACTTACCATCACCATGGACCTTGTCGGGAAATGCAGTGCTCCAACTGCAAAAGAAAGGGACACACTGTCCGTTTCTGCAAGGCCCCCATAAAGCCGATCACTCAAGTTCCCAATGTTGGTGTAGGCCAAGCGTGCTACGGTTGTGGCGAGGTGGGCCACTACAAAAGAAACTGCCCGAAGGCAGCGAATACCGGCGGGGTGGGACGAGTTTTGGCTATTGGCCACGAAGAAGCCATAGCTGATCCTACAGTAGTTGCTAGTACATTTCTTCTCGATAATTCATACGCATGCATACTATTCGATAGTGGAGCAGAGAGAAGCTTCGTAAGCCAAAACTTTATTCACTTACTTAAGCATAAACCTAGCATGTTAGAAAAATCATTCACTGTAGAAATGGCAAACGGAAGAACGAAAACCACTAACTGCATATACATGAGTTGTACATTAACTTTAGACGGTCATTCTTTCCCAATCAACCTCATGCTGGTCCAAATTAAAAGTTTCGATGTCATAGTTGGCATGGATTGGTTAAGTCTTATTCGTGGGTAACCTTCCAAAGTGCACCAAATGCACTTACCATCACCATGGACCTTGTCGGGAAATGCAGTGCTCCAACTGCAAAAGAAAGGGACACACTGTCCGTTTCTGCAAGGCCCCCGTAAAGCCGATCACTCAAGTTCCCAACGCTGGTGTAGGCCAAGCGTGCTACGGTTGTGGCGAGGTGGGCCACTACAAAAGAAACTGCCCGAAGGCAGCGAATACCGGCCGGGTGGGTGTCACACCCCCGAACCAGACGGCGGAAACGTCCGGGGGCTGTTGTGACTCAATTGAATACCATAACATTGAATATATATGAAACATAACAACATTCGTCACCATGCATTAATATAGTACAACCAGTAGCGTTTACATGAAATACACTGTTTAAATATTACATTCCCAAAAATAAATTGTTCGATTCGTACATAAATAAACTGCAAGCCATCACTGAATATGATTTCCTTTGATTCACTGGTTCCCTGAGAATACAAGTATTTTGAAAAACGTCAACATATGAAATGTTGGTGAGTTCATAAGTAGTGTTTTGAAATCCAATGTTTCGTATTGTTTTGAAAATCACCAGAAAATCCGATATTTTCTGAAAATAGTATAGTCAAAAAGGTGTGAAGATCCATAGGTATGCTTGTTTGTTTCTATACTTAAAAAAAATTGTTCGTTAAAATCGTATGCATTTCCAATCCGATATGTATTGAGAAACCTAGGAAAACCCGATGTTTTCCTAATCCTTTGAGTTCCATGAAGTTGCGTTGAAACCATTGCAAAAATAGTAGTCTCATTCCCAGGCGACGTTGGATTATTTTTTGAGCATGATTAATTACTACAAACCCGCATTACACAAACGCCCAGTTTACAGCTATACTAACGATCCCGAAGGCGTCGTCCGTACTAATCACGTTATCCAGCCGCCCTGACTACGTGTCGTCCCACATCCGAAGAGAAAGAGGACACGAAGGCCTCGATGACTTTATTAGCCGGTTGGGGATAAAATGTGTACGAGGGGTCCCCGACCCGCCTCGCAAAAAAATGTAGACTTTACTAGCAATACCAAAGGACCCTTGGGGACCAGTAGTATACAAGCCATTGAAAGTCCCTCTACGTTGTGCCAAGTCGGTGAAACCCAACACTTCGTAGAAAAAAAAAGTCTTCGGGCCTTAAGATCAGGTCATTGGGCTAGCTAGGCCCAACAAGCAAGATTTTACACTTTTGGGGCCCAAAGATGGTGCGTAGACGTCTGTCCACACTCGCATGTATATTAAATTCCCAAACGTTATTTGTATGAATCGTAGTGTCGTCGTGTTAGTAGTTTCGGATTTTCATTGGTTCGAGACCGAACCAATTCGTTTCACAACGATTTTGGTATTGTAGTGTATTGTATTTCGTCGACAGTCGCAGTACCATTGTTTGATCAAATTTCATGTATTGAATTAGCCTTGAAAGTTTTCTGTTTTCAGCCCCTCATTGTTTGTAAAATTTACTTTTTCAACCCTTTGGTTAATTACTTTCCGGTTTGGTCCTTAAATCATTTTTCTTGACATTTTAACACCAAAAATCATTGAAGTTGAGGTTTTTCAGCATATTTTTCAATGAAAACAGTTTAAGTCCCTGAAATTTCAGTTTTCTCGGTTATACCCCTTCTTTTTCGAAACTTGACAATTTTGGCCCAAATTGTAAAATTTTTGCAACTTTGGTCCTTTTTAAATTTAAAAAGCATTTTAAACCTTTGAAAAGGATTTGGAACACTTATAGTCTACTGTTTTACAGAAAAATACAGTTTTGGCCCTCCAAAACAGAAAATCTCGCATAATGGGCCTCATTGGGCCGAAAATGTCATTTTTAGCCCATTAAGCTTGAAATTTATGTTTTTAATCCTCTAAATGAGTAAATTTCCAGAAATTATTTTATTGAAACTGTTTTGGCACACCTCATCCATCAGAATTCGTGATATGTCAATTTGGACCCTTAATTTTGTATTTTTCACATTTTAGGCCCAAAATTTGTGTTTTTAGCCCAAAGAAAATTGTTACTAAACCACTTAGCCATTTTTCTTGAAACACTTTGTATGTAGAAATATATTTGATGCAAAAATCATTTAACATAAGATATATCTCGGTTTTGAGGGGTTTTATGGCTAGATCCAACATTTTAGCACACAAAAGCATACATGTAAGCATGGAAATCATACAAGGCATACAAAACACATATAGATCTACACTTTCACTTGTATTCCCCCCCCCCCCCCACAAAACTCATAAAAACAGAAAATAGGGGGTATGAAGCTCACCTTGTTTGAAGCTTTCGGTTTTTGGAAGAAAAGATGGAAGAAAATGAAGTGATTTTCGGCCTTAGCACCTTTCCTTGGTAGATCTCGAATTTGATGACTTCTAAGGTGCATGATCACAAGTTGGAATAGATTTAGAAGAGGTTTTTGATGGAATGAAGTAGTTAGATCATGGATATAAGTAAAAACTTACCTAAGATGATGATTAACTTGCAAGATCCTCTTGAAAGCTCCTAATTTTCGAGATTTTTGGAGTGGGGAGGAAGGAGTGTTCTTGAGTGATCTAGAGAGAATGGGATGGATTTTTGTGAGTGTGTGTGTGTTGTGTTCGGCCGAGAGTGAGAGAGAGGAGAGAAGAGAAGTGATTTTGAAGTGATGTGCATACATGGAAGTATGAGATGTTGCATGGATGTCCTATGGATAACAATGATGTGGCACAACAAGTCAACTCTTCCATCCTCTTGGGCTTGTGCATTTGGGCCGAGAATTTGGAAAGAAAAGGAAAAATTTGGGCCTTTGCCCCTAAGCCCAATATTAGTGTTAATCTTGAGTATGTTTTAAGCCTAAAAGAATGTGGTAGGATTTTCATATTTTTATTGGACTAGTTTAGGTTATTCATGTATCAAGGCTTTTAATTCATTTCCTTCTAGGTCCAACATGGCCCAAAATGTTGAAATAAATTAGTGTGGGTCCAATTAGAGCTTAATTAGGGTTCTAAGCCCATGATAGTCTAATTGTAAGCTTATTGGTCCACTTGGATCCAATAAGGGAGTCCTAGTCCGAAATGGACATTAAACAAGGACTTCTAGGGTTTCCAATTGTTTGATGACTATTTGTAGTACTTGTATAATGTATTTGGTTGAAGTTTTTGAAGTCATAATCATAGGTGTCAATCATGTTCTTAAGTTTTTGATTCACATTAGCTTGAATGTATAGATTACATGACACAAAATTTCCAGTTGTGACATCATCCCCCCGTTAGAGGGAATTTCGTCCCAAAATTCTGTTTGAAAGCTAGATTTGAGAATGCTAGAATAGGTGAGGGTACTTCTGCTTCATTTGATCTTCGCGTTCCCACGTGAATTCTGGCCCACGCTTTGCGTTCCACCGTACTTTCACGATCGGGATGCGACTTTGCTTAGTACGCTTCACCTCCCTGTCCATGATTTCGATTGGTTCTTCGACGAACAGGAGATTCTCATTGATTTCGATTTCGTCAAGAGGAATGACAAGGGTTTCATCTGATAGGCACTTTTTCAGATTAGAGACATGAAACACGGGGTGTACACCGTTTAGCTCCGCGGGTAGTTGTAGTCTGTATGCTACTGGGCCTATTCGGGCGACGATTTCGAAACGTCCAATGTATCGCGGGTTCAGCTTTCCCCGTTTTCCGAAACGTATATCCCCTTTCCAGGGTGAGACCTTCAACAGTACTCGATCACCAACCTGGAATTCTAAGGGTTTTCGCCGTTTATCGGCGTAGCTCTTTTGTCTGTCACGCGATGCTTACAATCGAGCTCTAATCTGAACGATCTTTTCTGTGGTTTTGCGAATGATCTCCGGTCCTGTTAGTGCCCTGTCTGACGTATGCGTTCGTGCTAGTTGGGCGTCACCTACTTCAGCCCAACATAACGGTGATCTACATTTACGCCCGTACAGTGCTTCGAAATGAGCCACCTTGATGCTCGAATGGTAACTATTGTTATATGAGAATTCGATCAACGGTAGGTGGGTATCCCAAGACTTTCCAAAGTCTATCACACATGCACGAAGCATGTCTTCAAGCGTTTGAATGGTTCGTTCACTTTGACCGTCCGTTTGTGGGTGATATGCGGTACTCATATCGAGATGAGTTCCCATTGCCTTGTGGAGTGATTGCCAAAAGCGCGATGTGAACCTACTGTCCCTATCCGAGATGATAGATTTTGGCACTCCATTGAGTCTTACGATTTCTTGTAGGTACAACCGCGTCAGTCTCTCCATCTTGTAGGATTCTTTGATTGGCAGGAAGTGGGCAGATTTCGTCAGTCGGTCGATTATTACCCATATGGTGTCCAGTCCGTCCGACGTCTTGGGCAGCTTGGTCACGAAATCCATAGAAATCCCCTCCCATTTCCACTCAGGGATAGCTGGTTGCTGTAACAATCCGGAAGGTTTCTGGTACTCCACCTTTACTTTGGCGCACGTAAGGCACTTACTAACATAGGTCGCGGTTTCCGCCTTCATGTTAGGCCACCAATAGTGTTGTTTAATGTCCAAGTACATGTTGTCCGAACCGGGATGAATGGAGTATCGTGTCTTGTGAGCCTCCTTCATAACGGTCTCCCTAAATCCTCCGATTTTTGGGACCCAAATACGGTTCATGAAGTAGTATACCCCATTCTCTTTGGCTTCTAGGTTCTTCTCCATCCCGCGTAATGCCTCGCTAGTTCTATTTTCCGCTTTCATAGCCTCTGCCTGGGCTGATGCAATTTGAGTGGCCAGATGAGATTGAATGGTTATCGAGTGTGTTTTCGTACGGCGATTAGAGTACTCCTTCCGACTTAATGCGTCAGCTACCACGTTGGCCTTGCCTGGATGGTACTTGATCTCGCATTCATAGTCGTTTAGCAATTCCACCCATCTTCGTTGTCTCATGTTCAGCTCTTTCTGATTCAAGATGTGCTGGAGGCTCTTGTGGTCCGTGAAGATGGTGCACTTTGTACCGTACAGGTAGTGCCTCCAAATTTTTAGAGCGAAGACCACGGCTCCCAGTTCTAGGTCATGGGTTGTGTAATTCACTTCGTGCGTCTTTAGCTGGCGGGACGCATATGCTATCACTCTTCCACGTTGCATGAGAACGCAACCTAAGCCTTGATTCGACGCGTCACAGTAGACTACAAAATCTTCCGTTCCTTCGGGTAGAGATAGCACAGGAGCGCTACAGAGAGCTTGCTTCAAGGTTCGAAACGCAATCTCTTGTCGGTCTGTCCACTTGAATGGCACGCCCTTTTGCGTAAGCAAGGTAAGCGGCTTGGCGATCTTAGAGAAGTTTTGGATGAACCTCCTATAGTAGCCTGCTAGGCCTAAGAACTGACGAATTTCTGTGGGTGTAGTCGGAGTTGCCCATCCTTCCACAGCTTTGACCTTAGAGGGATCCACATGAATTCCATCTTGGCTAACTACGTGACCTAGAAAATTCACGCTCCGTAGCCAAAACTCACACTTAGAGAGTTTGGCATAAAGCTTTTCCGATCGCAGCGTCTCTAGGACTTGTCGGAGATGTTGGCCATGCTCCTCTTTGCTTCGAGAATAGACGAGAATGTCATCGATAAACACAATGACGAAGTTGTCCAGGAACGGTCGACAGATTCGATTCATTAGGTCCATGAACGCGGCAGGTGCATTTGTTAGACCGAAGGGCATTACGACGAATTCATAATGTCCGTAGCGAGTTCGGAAAGCGGTTTTAGGAATATCTTCTTCTCGGACTTTGAGTTGGTGGTATCTGGACCGTAAATCTATTTTAGAAAAATAACTAGCTCCTTGGAGCTGGTCGAATAGATCATCGATTCGCGGGAGTGGGTAGCGGTTTTTAACAGTGAGCTTATTTAACTCTCTGTAATCGATGCACATTCTGAAAGATCCGTCCTTCTTTTTGACAAAGAGCACCAGAGCTCCCCATGGCGAGTAGCTAGGTCGGATAAATCCTTTGTCCAGAAGCTCACTGAGTTGGCTGGACAATTCCTGCATTTCAGCAGGAGCCAACCGATATGGTGATTTAGCGAGAGGAGTTGCTCCTGGAACGAGGTCGATTCGGAACTCAACCTGTCTCTCTGGGGGTACTCCTGGAAGATCTTCAGGAAACACGTCTGGAAATTCACACGCTACCGGAATATCTTGGATGTTAGTTTCTTCTTTGGTCTTGTCCACTATGTGAGCCAAGAACGCCAAATTGTTCTTTCGCAGATGTTTTTGTGCTTTGATGCACGAGATAAGACGAAGATTCGTGCTAGGTTTGTCTCCGTAAATTACTAGGGTTTTGTGATTCGGGAGACGAAGGCGAACGGCCTTCTCGTGGCACATAATCTCAGCATGGTGGGGGCTTAACCAATCCATGCCGATAATCACATCGAAACTCCTAATTGATACTGGCATTAGATCTATTCGAAAAACGTGTTGGTTGAGGGTTAGGGTACATCCGATGTAGACTTCCCTAGTGGATTCGGTTTTCCCATTGGCCATTTCCACCGTATAGGTTTCATTTAGCTTCTGGGGTTGTTGTTTCGATAAATGTTTAAACTTCTCGCTTACGAAACTTCGCTCCGCTCCGGTATCAAATAAGATGCATGCATAAGTGTGGTTTAGGGGAAACGTACCGGTCACAACTGCGGGGTCCTGAACTGCATCACTCTGACCCATAGTCAGCATTCTTCCTGCTCCCCTGTTTCCTGAGTTGTTGTTAGGGCAATCTCGGCGGAAATGCCCCGTCCTTCCGCACCCGAAACAGGTGTGGCTAGGCCCTGCATTGTTGCCGCCGGCATTGGTGTTGTTGTTATTGCGGTGGTTGTTGTTGTTGTTCTGGTTGTTTCCCTGACTCTGGTTCTGAGAAGGATAAGTCCTGCAGAACCTTGCAGTGTGTCCCCTTCGGTTGCAACTGGTGCAATGGAACTCCCTACATTCTCCTTGGTGATGGAAACCGCACTTGTTGCACTTGGGAAAATTACCGGAATAAGGTCTTGAAGCATTTGAAGCAGCTGAGGCTGGAGCATGTGGTGTGGCTGGAACTGGTGCGGTGACAGCGTTAACTGCCACTGTCTGCTGCTTTTTAGAGGTCTCGGGGCCCTGACGCCCCTTTCTCTTGTTGTTCCATCCTTTCTTACCATCACCCTCCTTCTTCTTCTCAGTCTCCACTGGTTTCTCGCCCTTCTTGTTGTTATGATCATATAGCCTCTTTGCCAATCTCTTCGCACTGTCAAACGTTTCGGGGTTTGCAGCTATCACATTCCCCTGAATGGGAGGTGTCAGTCCCTAGATGAATCGTTCGATCTTCTTTCCTTCTGATGTGATCATACCCGGGCACAACAGAGATAGTTCGCTAAATCTCGATATGTAGGCATCGATGTTCGCGTTCTGCACAGTGAGGTTCCATAGCTCCTGCTCCATCTTTTGTATTTCGCCTCGGGGGCAGTACTCAGCCGTTAACATCTCTTTCATTTCTGCCCATGGAATAGAGTTGGCGACAGGGAGCGTCATAGCTTCCACGTGTCCGTTCCACCAAGTGAGTTCTTGGTCCACAAAAGTACAGGCCGCGAACTTCACCTTCATCTGCTCGGGGCACTCGCATATCTCGAATACCGACTCTACCTTCTCAATCCATCGCTTCAGGGTAATCACTCCTCCAGTGCCGTTGAAAGTTCGGGGTTTAGCGTTCGCAAAGTCCTTGTAGGTGCATGTTTTAGTGGGTCCTTGATTCGTCCCGTTGTTCGAACTTCCAGATCCTTGCCCGTTACCTCCTCCGTTGTTCCCTCGGTGAAGTTGTGCCATAGCTGCTGTGACCGCAGCAGACACGGCTGCCTGGAAAGCAGTGGTGTCAACTTCGGGCGGGGTTGGTTCGGGATTTCTGCGAGTAGCTCGGCGAGGCATCTTTCCGTCATGAAACGGAAAGATGTTGAGTGTACGTGGTTTTGGTGAGGTTGTGATCCTACTAACTAGGTGTATGATACGAACCTAAACATTACTACCATCGAGCATACAATCATAACGTCTCAACACATAACAACTGATAATATCATAGCAAAACACACAAAAGTTCATTAATATTATCCGCATGTAATACAAGAAAATTTGCTCGTAAGAGCATACATGAGTGACACTAATCCGACAGCATGACGGCTCCATGAGTAGTGTAGTCACTTAAACATAGAGCCGGAGTACATAACATAGTTCCTAATGACCTACTATGATAAGTCTATCCCTAACCGCGATGAGCTGCGTCAGGAGGTGGTGCCGAGGTCATATGCCGAAATGTTGTGCCAGTAGCTGCGCCATCTCTGCCATGTCTCCAATAACCTCATCCCTCTCATGCTCTGCTTGCACTGCCCGAGCCTCCATAGCATACAGCTGTTGTCGCAGTGCGGCGATCTCAGCTTCGAGGGAACGGTTCTCTCTTGGGGGGTTCGCTGGTGGAGCGGGGTGATCTGGTTGTGCCTCGTCCTCGCATGGCGGGATGGGGTCCTGGTCCCCGACCTGACCTTCCTCGTCGTCATCGTCGATCTCTCCAAATTCGTAGTCAGTGTCTACGTATTCGTCGGGTCCGACATCGTGTGCTTCCCCTGGATTCTCTCCCGGCTCATCCACAAGCATCCCGTGAGCTACTAAGACCTGATGAAACTGGATACCCTGCTGCTCCTCCTCAGGCTCCTCCTCCTCTAGCCACCCGTTGTTTCCCTGATTAGGGAAGTAGGGGTCTCCAGGGTGATGAAAACCAGCCATGCTGTCTGCGCGAGTACGTAAATATGCTAACATTATTCCTATGTGTTATGACTATTGCACAGACTAAGCGAACGTTCTCTTTCTGGTGATAAAGGTATAGTTTTAGGTTCCCTAGCTGTCCCGATCTCATCAAGACGTGTGTTAGTTTTACTTTGGAGGGAATGTAGTTGATCAGGCTACATTCACTCCTTGGTATCACTATGAACAGTCCCGAATTTACCGAGATGCCAGCATTATTGTGTTTGATTCGGCGTTAGGTCCTTATTTCTAATGCAAGCAAGTGTGTTTTATTTACTTGTTTTGTTCAGAGTTATGTTAGTCCCTCTTTTGGTTTATAGTTGCATATCAATGTGTGGCTCGACATGCTAGTTCACTATAAACAAAGCTCTGATACCAACCTGTCACACCCCCGAACCAGACGGCGGAAACGTCCGGGGGCTGTTGTGACTCAATTGAATACCATAACATTGAATATATATGAAACATAACAACATTCGTCACCATGCATTAATATAGTACAACCAGTAGCGTTTACATGAAATACACTGTTTAAATATTACATTCCCAAAAATAAATTGTTCGATTCGTACATAAATAAACTGCAAGCCATCACTGAATATGATTTCCTTTGATTCACTGGTTCCCTGAGAATACAAGTATTTTGAAAAACGTCAACATATGAAATGTTGGTGAGTTCATAAGTAGTGTTTTGAAATCCAATGTTTCGTATTGTTTTGAAAATCACCAGAAAATCCGATATTTTCTGAAAATAGTATAGTCAAAAAGGTGTGAAGATCCATAGGTATGCTTGTTTGTTTCTATACTTAAAAAAAATTGTTCGTTAAAATCGTATGCATTTCCAATCCGATATGTATTGAGAAACCTAGGAAAACCCGATGTTTTCCTAATCCTTTGAGTTCCATGAAGTTGCGTTGAAACCATTGCAAAAATAGTAGTCTCATTCCCAGGCGACGTTGGATTATTTTTTGAGCATGATTAATTACTACAAACCCGCATTACACAAACGCCCAGTTTATAGCTATACTAACGATCCCGAAGGCGTCGTCCGTACTAATCACGTTATCCAGCCGCCCTGACTACGTGTCGTCCCACATCCGAAGAGAAAGAGGACACGAAGGCCTCGATGACTTTATTAGCCGGTTGGGGATAAAATGTGTACGAGGGGTCCCCGACCCGCCTCGCAAAAAAATGTAGACTTTACTAGCAATACCAAAGGACCCTTGGGGACCAGTAGTATACAAGCCATTGAAAGTCCCTCTACGTTGTGCCAAGTCGGTGAAACCCAACACTTCGTAGAAAAAAAAAGTCTTCGGGCCTTAAGATCAGGTCATTGGGCTAGCTAGGCCCAACAAGCAAGATTTTACACTTTTGGGGCCCAAAGATGGTGCGTAGACGTCTGTGCACACTCGCATGTATATTAAATTCCCAAACGTTATTTGTATGAATCGTAGTGTCGTCGTGTTAGTAGTTTCGGATTTTCATTGGTTCGAGACCGAACCAATTCGTTTCACAACGATTTTGGTATTGTAGTGTATTGTATTTCGTCGACAGTCGCAGTACCATTGTTTGATCAAATTTCATGTATTGAATTAGCCTTGAAAGTTTTCTGTTTTCAGCCCCTCATTGTTTGTAAAATTTACTTTTTCAACCCTTTGGTTAATTACTTTCCGGTTTGGTCCTTAAATCATTTTTCTTGACATTTTAACACCAAAAATCATTGAAGTTGAGGTTTTTCAGCATATTTTTCAATGAAAACAGTTTAAGTCCCTGAAATTTCAGTTTTCTCGGTTATACCCCTTCTTTTTCGAAACTTGACAATTTTGGCCCAAATTGTAAAATTTTTGCAACTTTGGTCCTTTTTAAATTTAAAAAGCATTTTAAACCTTTGAAAAGGATTTGGAACACTTATAGTCTACTGTTTTACAGAAAAATACAGTTTTGGCCCTCCAAAACAGAAAATCTCGCATAATGGGCCTCATTGGGCCGAAAATGTCATTTTTAGCCCATTAAGCTTGAAATTTATGTTTTTAATCCTCTAAATGAGTAAATTTCCAGAAATTATTTTATTGAAACTGTTTTGGCACACCTCATCCATCAGAATTCGTGATATGTCAATTTGGACCCTTAATTTTGTATTTTTCACATTTTAGGCCCAAAATTTGTGTTTTTAGCCCAAAGAAAATTGTTACTAAACCACTTAGCCATTTTTCTTGAAACACTTTGTATGTAGAAATATATTTGATGCAAAAATCATTTAACATAAGATATATCTCGGTTTTGAGGGGTTTTATGGCTAGATCCAACATTTTAGCACACAAAAGCATACATGTAAGCATGGAAATCATACAAGGCATACAAAACACATATAGATCTACACTTTCACTTGTATTCCCCCCCCCCCCCCCCACAAAACTCATAAAAACAGAAAATAGGGGGTATGAAGCTCACCTTGTTTGAAGCTTTCGGTTTTTGGAAGAAAAGATGGAAGAAAATGAAGTGATTTTCGGCCTTAGCACCTTTCCTTGGTAGATCTCGAATTTGATGACTTCTAAGGTGCATGATCACAAGTTGGAATAGATTTAGAAGAGGTTTTTGATGGAATGAAGTAGTTAGATCATGGATATAAGTAAAAACTTACCTAAGATGATGATTAACTTGCAAGATCCTCTTGAAAGCTCCTAATTTTCGAGATTTTTGGAGTGGGGAGGAAGGAGTGTTCTTGAGTGATCTAGAGAGAATGGGATGGATTTTTGTGAGTGTGTGTGTGTTGTGTTCGGCCGAGAGTGAGAGAGAGGAGAGAAGAGAAGTGATTTTGAAGTGATGTGCATACATGGAAGTATGAGATGTTGCATGGATGTCCTATGGATAACAATGATGTGGCACAACAAGTCAACTCTTCCATCCTCTTGGGCTTGTGCATTTGGGCCGAGAATTTGGAAAGAAAAGGAAAAATTTGGGCCTTTGCCCCTAAGCCCAATATTAGTGTTAATCTTGAGTATGTTTTAAGCCTAAAAGAATGTGGTAGGATTTTCATATTTTTATTGGACTAGTTTAGGTTATTCATGTATCAAGGCTTTTAATTCATTTCCTTCTAGGTCCAACATGGCCCAAAATGTTGAAATAAATTAGTGTGGGTCCAATTAGAGCCCAATTAGGGTTCTAAGCCCATGATAGTCTAATTGGAAGCTTATTGGTCCACTTGGATCCAATAAGGGAGTCCTAGTCCGAAATGGACATTAAACAAGGACTTCTAGGGTTTCCAATTGTCTGATGACTATTTGTAGTACTTGTATAATGTATTTGGTTGAAGTTTTTGAAGTCATAATCATAGGTGTCAATCATGTTCTTAAGTTTTTGATTCACATTAGCTTGAATGTATAGATTACATGACACAAAATTTCCAGTTGTGACAGTGGGACGAGTTTTGGCTATTGGCCACGAAGAAGCCATAGCTGATCCTACAGTAGTTGCTAGTACATTTCTTCTCGATAATTCATACGCATGCATACTATTCGATAGTGGAGCAGAGAGAAGCTTCGTAAGCCAAAACTTTATTCACTTACTTAAGCATAAACCTAGCATGTTAGAAAAATCATTCACTGTAGAAATGGCAAACGGAAGAACGAAAACCACTAAATGCATATACATGAGTTGTACATTAACTTTAGACGGTCATTCTTTCCCAATCAACCTCATGCTGGTCCAAATTAAAAGTTTCGATGTCATAGTTGGCATGGATTGGTTAAGTCTTATTTGTGCTGACATCATGTGCTTTGAAAAAGCAGTTCGTCTTAATCTCCCTAATGATGAAACATTACTGATTTATGGCGACAAATCAAGTACAAACCTTCACATCATTTCATGCATCCAAGCTCGAAAGTGTTTGCGGAAGGATTATTATGCATTTCTTGCTCACATCGTCGATACGAGTCAGGAAGTAAAGGATACTAAGAGCATTCCAGAAGTACGCGACTTTCCCGATATATTTCCAGAAGAACTACCGGGATTACCACCGCGTCGTCTAGTCGACTTTAGAATCAACTTAGTTCCAGGGGCTACCGTAGTTGCAAAATCGCCTTATCGCCTGGCACCAACAAAGATGCAAGAATTTTCCAGTCAGCTTAACGAACTCCACCAAAAAGGATTCATTAGACCAAGCTTCTCACCTTGGGGAGCACCGGTCTTGTTTGTAATGAAGAAAGATGGATCGTTCCATATACGCATTGACTACAGAGAACTGAACAAACTTACTGTCAAAAATCGTTACCCTGTGCCCCGCATTGAAGACGTATTTGATCAACTTCAAGGAGAAAACTACTTCTCGAAGATAGATCTACGATCCGGATATCACCAATTGCGAGTACTAGAGGAGGATATTCCCAAGACAACCTTTCGAACCCGTTATGGACACTACGAATTTGTAGTGATGCCGTTCGGATTAACCAACGCACCAGCGGTATTCATGGACCTAATGAATACGGTGTGCCGTCCTTACTTAGATCAGTTTGTCATCGTATTCATCGATGATATACTTATCTACTCCCGAAGTAAGGAAGAGCATAGTCAGCACCTACGAAAAGTCTTAGAAACATTATGATCGGAGAAGCTCTATGCGAAGTTCTCAAAATGCGAATTTTGGATTCGAAGAGTCGAATTTTTGGGCCACGTTGTTAGCGAAAAGGGGATACACGTGGACCCCTCTAAAATTAAGGCCATTGAGAACTGGTCGGCACCAAAGACGCCTACAAAGATTCATCAATTTCTAGGTCTCGCTGGCTACTATCGCAGATTCATAAAGAACTTCTCTAGCATTGCGAAACCTCTTACTACATTAACCCAGAAAGGCGTGGCCTTTGACTGGGAAGCAAAACTAGAGAAGGCGTTCCAAACACTGAAACAGGCCTTGTGCACCGCACCGATACTATCCCTCCCCGAAGGGATAGAAGATTTCGTAGTGTATTGCGATGCATCAAATCAAGGACTTGGTTGGGTTCTTATGCAAAGAGGGAAGGTTATTGCCTATGCCTCCCGTCAGCTTAAGATACACAAAGTAAACTATACAACACACGTTCTTGAGTTAGCAGCAGTGGTATTTGCTCTGAAGATCTGGAGACACTACCTGTATGGAACAAAGAGTACTATTTTCATCGACCATAAGAGCCTTCAACACATTTTCGATTAGAAGGAGCTCAACATGCGACAACGACGATGGGTCGAGCTACTCAATGACTACGAATGCAAAATTCATTATCATCCTAGCAAGGCCAATGTAGTAGCTGATGCCCTCAGTCGAAAAGAATACACTGGTCGGAGAGTCAAATCTCTGACTATGACTATCCATTCCCACTTATCCACACAAATTAAGGAGGTTCAACTGGAAGCTTTGCAACCTGAACATGTGGCGGGTGAATCCCTGAGAGGAATGGAAAAGAATCTAGAAATCAAGCATGGCGGAGCATATTATCTCATGGACCTTATCTGGACACCGAGACATGGTGGCTTTAGAGACGTGGTCATGACCGAAGAACACAACACGAGGTATTCCGTTCACCCAGGTTCAGATAAAATGTATCTAGATCTTAAGAAAATGTACTGGTGGCCTAACATGAAAGCAGAAATTGCTACCTTCGTAAGTAAATGTCTTAGTTGCGCTAAGGTTAAGGTCGAGTATCAGAAACCTTCAGGATTACTACAACAACCGGAGATACCAGAATGGAAATGGGAACAGATTACTGTGGACTTCATAACTAAGTTGCCCAAGACAACGGGTGGACTCGATACCATATGCGTCATCATCGACAGATTGACCAAATCCGTGCATTTTCTACCAATCAAGGAGACTGACAAGATGGAAAGGCTTACAAGAACTTAAATAAGGGAAATAGTGTGACTGCATGGTCTTCCGATATCCATTATCTCCGATAGAGATAGTAGATTCACTTCAAGGTTCTGGCAGTCACTACAAAGTTCCATGGGGACTAGGCTAGACATGAGTATAGCCTACCATCCACAAACAGACGGGCAAAGTGAGAGAACGATACAAACTTTGGAAGATATGATGAGAGCCTATGTGATTGACTTTGGAAAGGCATGGGATATCCATTTACCCCTTGTCGAATTTTCATACAATAATAGTTATCATACGAGCATAAAGGCTGCTCCATTTGAAGCCCTCTATGGCCGTAAGTGCAGGTCCCCTCTGTGTTGGACTGAAGTTGGCGACACACAATTAGCTAAAGGACGAGTTCCTGAAAGCACTTTCACCGGTCCGGAAATCATACGGGAAACGATAGAGAAGATCGTTCAGATTCGTGAACGGTTTAAAGCCTCTAGAGACCGACAGAAAAGCTACGCTGACCAAAGGAGGAAATCTTTGGAATTCCAAGTAGGAGACCACGTACTATTGAAGGTCTCACCGTGGAAAGGCTTAATATGCTTTGGAAAGGGTGGAAAGCTAAATCCAAGATACATAGGGCCTTTCGAGATTCTCACCAGAATCGGCCCTGTAGCTTACAAACTCAATCTACCACGTGAACTTAGTAACATACACCCAAGACAACGGGTGGACTCGATACCATATTGGTTTTGAACATGTACCTTTTAACAATGTAAACTTTCACTTATATATATGATGGTTATATTGCTTTCTTTACTATGTATTCAATTGTCATGGTACTAAATGAAGATATCCGCCCCCGAACGTTTCCGCCATTCTGGTTTGGGGGTGTGACAAACAGGTAGTTGCTTATGGTGTCCATGGATGATATATGGGTCATTTGTCAACATGGTAGTTACTTACGGAGTCCATGAATGACATGTAGGTCATTGGTCAACATGTAGTTGCTTATGGTGTCTGACATATGGGTAATTAGTAAACTTGGTGTAATTGCTTATGGTGTCCATGGATGACATATGGGTCATTGGTCAACATGAAAGTTGCTTATGGTGTCCATGGATGACAAAAGAGCCATTGATTAACATGGTGTAGTTACTTATGATGTCCATGGATGACATATGGGTTATTGGTCAACATGGTAGTTGCTTATGGTATCCATGGATGACATATGAGTCATTGGTCAACAAGGTGTAGTTGCTTATGGTGTCCATGGATGACATATGGGTCATTGGTAAACATGGTGTAGTTTCTTATAGTATCTATGGATAACATATGGCTCATTGGTCAACATGGTGTATTTGCTTATGGTGTCCATGGATGACATATGGGTCATTGGTTAACATGGTGTAGTTGCTTATGGTGTCCATGGATGAAATATGGGTCATTGGTCAACATAGTAGTTCCTTATGGTGTCCACGGATGACATATGGATCATTAGTCAACATGTAGTTGTCTATTGTGTCCATGGATGACGTATGGGTCAATGGTCAACATGGTAGTTGCTTATGGTGTCCATAGATGACATATAGGTCATTGGTCAACATGTAGATGCTTATGGTGTCTGACATATGGGTAATTATTAAACTTTGTGTAATTGCTTTTGGTGTCCATGGATGACATATAGGTAACTGGTCAACATGTTAGTTGCTTATGGTGTCCATGGATGACATAAGGGTCATTGGTTAACATGGTGTAGTTACTTATGATGTCCATGGATGATATATGGGTTCTTGGTCAACATGGTAGTTCCTTATGGTGTCCATGGATGACATATGGGTCATTAGTCAACAAGGTGTAGTTGCTTATGATGTCCTTGGATGACATATGGGTCATTGGTCAACATGGTGTAGTTGCTTATGGTGTCCATTCATGACATATGGGTCATTGGTCAGCATGGTGTATTTGCTTATGGTGTCCATGGATGACATATGGGTCATCGGTCAACATGGTGTGTAGTTGCTTATGTTGTCCGTGGATGAAATATGGGTCAACATGGCAGTTGCTTATGGTGTCCATGGATGACATATGGGTCATTGGTCAACAAGGTGTAGTTTCTTATGATGTCCATGGATGACATATGGGTCATTGGTCAACATGGTGTAGTTGCTTATGGTGTCCATTGATAACATATGGGTCATTAGTCAACATGGTGTATATGCTTATGGTGTCCATGGATGACATATAGGTCATTGGTCAACATGGTGGGTAGTTGCTTATGTTGGTCAACATGGTGTAGTTGCTTATGGTGTCCATGGATGAGATACGGTTCATTGGTCAACATGGTAGTTGCTTATGGTGTGATGGTATCACCCATGGATAACATATAGGCAATTCGTCAACATGTAGTTGCTTATGGTTTCCACGTATGCAATATGTGTCATTGGTCAACATGGTAGTTGGTTATGGTGTCCATGGATGACGTATAGGTCATTAGTCAACATGGTGTAGTTGCTTTTGGTGTCCATGGATGACATATAGGTCATTGGTCAACATGGTAGTTGCTTATGGTGTCGATGTATGACATAAGGGTCATTAGTTAACATGGTGTAGTTACTTATGGTGTCCATGGATGACATATGGGTTATTGGTCAACATGGTAGTTGCTTATAGTGTCCATGGATGACATATGGGTCATTGGTCAACAAGGTGTAGTTGCTTATGGTGTCCATGGATGACATATGGTTCATTGGTCAACATGGTGTAGTTTCTTATGGTGTCCATGAACGACATATGGGTCATTGGTCAACATGGTGTAGTTGCTTATGGTGTCCATGGATGACATATAGGTCATTGGTCAACATGTAGTTGCTTATGGTGTCTGACATATGGGTAATTAGTAAACTTGGTGTAATTGGTTTTGGTGTCCATGGATGACATATGGGTAATTGGTCAACATGGTAGTTGCTTACTGTGTCCATGGATGACATAAGGGTTATTGGTTAAAATGGTGTAGTTACTTATGATGTCCACGGATGATATTTAGGTTATTGGTCAACGTGGTAGTTGCTTATGTTGTCCATGGATGAAATATGGGTCATCATGGTAGTTGCTTATTTTGTCCATGGATGACATATGGTTCATTGTTCAACAAGGTGTAGTTGCGTATGATGTCCATGGATGACATATGGGTCATTGGTCAACATGGTGTAGTTGCTTATGGTGTCCAATGATGACATATGGGTCATTAGTCAACGTGGTGTATTTGCTTATGGTGTCCATGGATGACATATGGGTCATTGGTTAACATGGTGTGTAGTTGCTTATGTTGGTCAACAAGGTGTAGTTGCTTATGGTGTCCATGGATGACATTTGTGTCATTAGTCAACATGTTGTAGTTTCTTATGGTGTCTATGGATGACATATGGGACATTGGTCAACATTATGTAGTTGCTTATGGTGTCCTCGGATGAAATATGGGTCATTGGTCATCATAGTAGTCGCTTATGGTGTCCACGGATGACATATGGATCATTAATCAACATGTAGTTGTTTATTGTGTCCACGGATGACGTATGGGTCATTGGTCAAAATGGTAGTTGCTTATGGTGTCCATGGATGACATATAGGTCATTGGTCAACATGTAGATGCTTATGGTGTCTAACATATGGGTAATTAGTAAACTTGGTGTAATTGCTTTTGGTGTCCATGGATGACATATGGGTAACTGGTCAACATGGTAGTTGCTTATGGTGTCCATGGTTGACATAGGGGTCATTAGTCAACAAGGTGTAGTTGCTTATGATGTCCATGGATGACATATGAGTCATTGGTCAACATGGTGTAGTTGCTTATTGTGTCCATTGATGACATATGGGTCATTGGTCAACATGGTGTATTTGCTTATGGTGTCCATGGATGACATATGGGTCATTGGTCAACATGGTGTGTAGTTGCTTATGTTGTCCGTGGTTGAAATATGGGTCAACATGGCAGTTGCTTATGGTGTCCATGGATGACATATGGGTCATTGGTCAACAAGGTGTAGTTGCTTATGATGTCCATGGATGACATATGGGTCATTGGTCAACATGGTGTAGTTGCTTATGGTGTCCATTGATAACATATGGGTCATTGGTCAACATGGTGTAGTTGCTTATGGTGTCCATTGATAACATATGGGTCATTAGTCAACATGGTGTATATGCTTATGGTGTCCATGGATGACATATAGGTCATTGGTCAACATGGTGGGTAGTTGCTTATGTTGGTCAACATGGTGTAGTTGCTTATGGTGTCCATGGATGACATATGGCTAACTGGTCAACATGGTAGTTGCTTATGGTGTCCATGGTTGACATATGGGTCATTAGTCAACAAGGTGTAGTTGCTTATGATGTCCATGGATGACATATGAGTCATTGGTCAACATGGTGTAGTTGCTTATTGTGTCCATTGATGACATATGGGTCATTGGTCAACATGGTGTAGTTGCTTATGGTGTCCATTGATAACATATGGGTCATTAGTCAACATGGTGTATATGCTTATGGTGTCCATGGATGACATATAGGTCATTGGTCAACATGGTGGGTAGTTGCTTATGTTGGTCAACATGGTGTAGTTGCTTATGGTGTCCATGGATGACATACGGTTCATTGGTCAACATGGTAGTTGCTTATGGTGTGATGGTATCACCCATGGATAATATATAGGCAATTGGTCAACATGTAGTTGCTTATGGTTTCCACGTATGCAATATGTGTCATTGGTCAACATGGTAGTTGGTTATGGTGTCCATGGATGACGTATAGGTCATTAGTCAACATGGTGTAGTTGCTTTTGGTGTCCATGGATGACATATAGGTCATTGGTCAACATGGTAGTTGCTGATGGTGTCCATGTATGACATAAGGGTCATTAGTTAACATGGTGTAGTTACTTATGGTGTCCATGGATGACATATGGGTTATTGGTCAACATGGTAGTTGCTTATAGTGTCCATGGATGACATATGGGTCATTGGTCAACAAGGTGTAGTTGCTTATGGTGTCCATGGAAGACATATGGTTCATTGGTCAACATGGTGTAGTTTCTTATGGTGTCCATGAACGACATATGGGTCATTGGTCAACATGGTGTAGTTGCTTATGGTGTCCATGGATGACATATAGGTCATTGGTCAACATGTAGTTGCTTATGGTGTCTGACATATGGGTAATTAGTAAACTTGGTGTAATTGGTTTTGGTGTACATGGATGACATATGGGTAATTGGTCAACATGGTAGTTGCTTACTGTGTCCATGGATGACATAAGGGTTATTGGTTAAAATGGTGTAGTTACTTATGATGTCCACGGATGATATTTAGGTTATTGGTCAACGTGGTAGTTGCTTATGTTGTCCATGGATGAAATATGGATCATCATGGTAGTTGCTTATTTTGTCCATGGATGACATATGGTTCATTGTTCAACAAGGTGTAGTTGCGTATGATGTCCATGGATGACATATGGGTCATTGGTCAACATGGTGTAGTTGCTTATGGTGTCCAATGATGACATATGGGTCATTAGTCAACGTGGTGTATTTGCTTATGGTGTCCATGGATGACATATGGGTCATTGGTTAACATGGTGTGTAGTTGCTTATGTTGGTCAACAAGGTGTAGTTGCTTATGGTGTCCATGGATGACATTTGTGTCATTAGTCAACATGTTGTAGTTTCTTATGGTGTCTATGGATGACATATGGGACATTGGTCAACATTATGTAGTTGCTTATGGTGTCCTCGGATGAAATATGGGTCATTGGTCATCACAGTAGTCGCTTATGGTGTCCACGGATGACATATGGATCATTAATCAACATGTAGTTGTTTATTGTGTCCACGGATGACGTATGGGTCATTTGTCAAAATGGTAGTTGCTTATGGTGTCCATGGATGACATATAGGTCATTGGTCAACATGTAGATGCTTATGGTGTCTAACATATGGGTAATTAGTAAACTTGGTGTAATTGCTTTTGGTGTCCATGGATGACATATGGGTAACTGGTCAACATGGTAGTTGCTTATGGTGTCCATGGTTGACATAGGGGTCATTAGTCAACAAGGTGTAGTTGCTTATGATGTCCATGGATGACATATGAGTCATTGGTCAACATGGTGTAGTTGCTTATTGTGTCCATTGATGACATATGGGTCATTGGTCAACATGGTGTATTTGCTTATGGTGTCCATGGATGACATATGGGTCATTGGTCAACATGGTGTGTAGTTGCTTATGTTGTCCGTGGTTGAAATATGGGTCAACATGGCAGTTGCTTATGGTGTCCATGGATGACATATGGGTCATTGGTCAACAAGGTGTAGTTGCTTATGATGTCCATGGATGACATATGGGTCATTGGTCAACATGGTGTAGTTGCTTATGGTGTCCATTGATAACATATGGGTCATTAGTCAACATGGTGTATTTGCTTATGGTGTTCATGGATGACATATAGGTCATTGGTCAACATGGTGTGTAGTTGCTTATGTTGGTAACCATGGTGTAGTTACTTATGGTGTCCATGGATGACATACGGTTCATTGGTCAACATGGTAGTTGCTTATGGTGTGATGGTATCACCCATGGATAACATATAGGCAATTGGTCAACATGTAGTTGCTTATGGTTTCCACGTATGACATATGTGTCATTGGTCAACATGGTAGTTGGTTATGGTGTCCATGGATGACGTATAGGTCATTAGTCAACATGGTGTAGTTGCTTTTGGTGTCCATGGATAACATATAGGTCATTGGTCAACATGGTACTTGCTTATGGTGTCCATGTATGACATAAGGGTCATTAGTTAACATGGTGTAGTTACTTATGGTGTCCATGGATGACATATAGGTTATTGGTCAACATGGTAGTTGCTTATAGTGTCCATGGATGACATATGGGTCATTAGTCAACAAGATGTAGTTGCTTATGATGTCCATGGATGACATATGGGTCATTGGTCAACATGGTGTAGTTGCTTATGGTGTCCATGAATGACATATGGGTCATTGGTCAACATGGTGTAGTTGCTTATGATGTCCATGGATGACATATGGGTCATTGGTCAACATGGTGTAGTTGCTTATGCTGTCCATGGATGAAATATAGGTCATTGGTCAACATGTAGTTGCTTATGGTGTCTGACATATGGGAAATTAGTAAACTTGGTGTAATTGGTTTTTGTGTCCATGGATGACATATGTGTCATTGGTCAACATGGCGGTTGCTTATGGTGTCCATGTATGACATAAGGGTCATTAGTGAACATGGTGTAGTTACTTATGGTGTCCATGGACGACATATCGGTTATTGGTCAACATGGTAGTTGCTTATATTGTCCATTGATGACATATGGGTCATTGGTCAACAAGGTGTAGTTGCTTATGGTGTCCATGGATGACATATGGTTCATTGGTCAACATGGTGTAGTTTCTTATGGTGTCCATGAATGACATATGGGTCATTGGTCAACATGGTGTAGTTGCTTATGGTGTCCATGGATGACATATCGGTCATTGGTCAGCATGGTGTGTAGTTGCTTATGTTGTCCATGGATGAAATATGGGTCAACATGGTAGTTGCTTATGGTGTCCATGGATGACATATGGTTCATTGGTCAACAAGGTGTAGTTGCTTATGATGTCCATGGATGACATATGGGTCACTGGTCAACATGGTGTAGTTGCTTATGGTGTCCATTGATGACATATGGGTCATTGGTCAACATGGTGTATTTACTTATGGTGGCCATGGATGACATATGGGTCATTGGTTAACATGGTGTGTAGTTGCTAATGTTGGTCAACTAGGTGTAGTTGCTTATGGTGTCCATGGATAACATAAGGGTCATTAGTTAACATGGTGTAGTTACTTATGGTGTCCATGGATGACATATGGGTTATTGGTCAATATGGTAGTTGCTTATGGTGTGATGGTATCACCCATGGATAACATATAGGCAATTGGTCAACATGTAGTTGCTTATGGTTTCCACGTATGACCTATGTGTCATTGGTCAACATGGCAGTTGCTTATGGTGTCCATGTATGACATAAGGGTCATTAGTTAACATAGTGTAGTTACTTATGGTGTCCATGGATGACATATGGGTTATTGGTCAACATGGTAGTTGCTTATAGTGTCCATGGATGACATATGGGTCATTGGTCAACAAGGTGTAGTTGCTTATGGTGTCCATGGATGACATATGGTTCATTGGTCAACATGGTGTAGTTTCTTATGGTGTCCATGAATGACATATGGGTCATTGATCAACATGGTGTAGTTGCTTATGGTGTCCATGGATGACATATAGGTCATTGGTCAACATGTAGTTGCTTATGGTGTCCATTGATAACATATGGGTCATTAGTCAACATGGTGTATTTGCTTATGGTGTTCATGGATGACATATAGGTCATTGGTCAACATGGTGTGTAGTTTCTTATGTTGGTAACCATGGTGTAGTTGCTTATGGTGTCCATGGATGACATACGGTTCATTGGTCAACATGGTAGTTGCTTATGGTGTGATGGTATCACCCATGGATAACATATAGGCAATTGGTCAACATGTAGTTGCTTATGGTTTCCACGTATGACATATGTGTCATTGGTCAACATGGTAGTTGGTTATGGTGTCCATGGATGACGTATAGGTCATTACTCAACATGGTGTAGTTGCTTATGGTTTCCACGTATGACATATGTGTCATTGGTCAACACGGTAGTTGCTTATGGTGTCCATGTATGACATAAGGGTCATTAGTTAACATGGTGTAGTTACTTATGGTGTCCATGGATGACATATGGGTTATTGGTCAACATGGTAGTTGCTTATAGTGTCCATGGATGACATATGGGTCATTGGTCAACATGGTAGTTGCTTACTGTGTCCATGGATGACATAAGGGTTATTGGTTAAAATGGTGTAGTTACTTATTATGTCCACGGACGATATTTAGGTTATTGGTCAACGTGGTAGTTGCTTATGTTTTCCATGGATGAAATATGGGTCATCATGGTAGTTGCTTATTTTGTCCATGGATGACATATGGTTCATTGTTCAACAAGGTGTAGTTGCGTATGATGTCCATGGATGACATATGGGTCATTGGTCAACATGGTGTAGTTGCTTATGGTGTCCAATGATGACATATGGGTCATTAGTCAACGTGGTGTATTTGCTTATGGTGTCCATGGATGACATATAGGTCATTGGTTAACATGGTGTGTAGTTGCTTATGTTGGTCAACAAGGTGTAGTTGCTTATGGTGTCCATGGATGACATTTGTGTCATTAGTCAACATGTTGTAGTTTCTTATGGTGTCTATGGATGACATATGGGTCATTGGTCAACATTATGTAGTTGCTTATGGTGTCCTCGGATGAAATATGGGTCATTGGTCATCATAGTAGTCGCTTATGGTGTCCACGCATGACATATGGATCATTAATCAACATGTAGTTGTTTATTGTGTCCACGGATGACGTATGGGTCATTGGTCAAAATGGTAGTTGCTTATGGTGTCCATGGATGACATATAGGTCATTGGTCAACATGTAGATGCTTATGGTGTCTAACATATGGGTAATTAGTAAACTTGGTGTAATTGCTTTTGGTGTCCATGGATGACATATGGGTAACTGGTCAACATGGTAGTTGCTTATGGTGTACATGGTTGACATATGGGTCATTAGTCAACAAGGTGTAGTTGCTTATGATGTCCATGGATGACATATGAGTCATTGGTCAACATGGTGTAGTTGCTTATTGTGTCCATTGATGACATATGGGTCATTGGTCAACATGGTGTATTTGCTTATGGTGTCCATGGATGACATATGGGTCATTGGTCAACATGGTGTGTAGTTGCTTATGTTGTCCGTGTTTGAAATATGGGTCAACATGGCAGTTGCTTATGGTGTCCATTGATGACATATGGGTCATTGGTCAACATGGTGTATTTACTTATGGTGGCCATGGATGACATATGGGTCATTGGTTAACATGGTGTGTAGTTGCTAATGTTGGTCAACTAGGTGTAGTTGCTTATGGTGTCCATGGATAACATAAGGGTCATTAGTTAACATGGTGTAGTTACTTATGGTGTCCATGGATGACATATGGGTTATTGGTCAATATGGTAGTTGCTTATGGTGTGATGGTATCACCCATGGATAACATATAGGCAATTGGTCAACATGTAGTTGCTTATGGTTTCCACGTATGACCTATGTGTCATTGGTCAACATGGCAGTTGCTTATGGTGTCCATGTATGACATAAGGGTCATTAGTTAACATGGTGTAGTTACTTATGGTGTCCATGGATGACATATGGGTTATTGGTCAACATGGTAGTTGCTTATAGTGTCCATGGATGACATATGGGTCATTGGTCAACAAGGTGTAGTTGCGTATGGTGTCCATGGATGACATATGGTTCATTGGTCAACATGGTGTAGTTTCTTATGGTGTCCATGAATGACATATGGGTCATTGGTCAACATGGTGTAGTTGCTTATGGTGTCCATGGATGACATATAGGTCATTGGTCAACATGTAGTTGCTTATGGTGTCCATTGATAACATATGGGTCATTAGTCAACATGGTGTATTTGCTTATAGTGTTCATGGATGACATATAGGTCATTGGTCAACATGGTGTGTAGTTGCTTATGTTGGTAACCATGGTGTAGTTGCTTATGGTGTCCATGGATGACATACGGTTCATTGGTCAACATGGTAGTTGCTTATGGTGTGATGGTATCACCCATGGATAACATATAGGCAATTGGTCAACATGTAGTTGCTTATGGTTTCCACGTATGACATATGTGTCATTGGTCTACACGGTAGTTGGTTATGGTGTCCATGGATGACGTATAGGTCATTAGTCAACATGGTGTAGTTGCTTTTGGTGTCCATGGATAACATATAGGTCATTGGTCAAGATGGTAGTTGCTTATGGTGTCCATGTATGACATAAGGGTCATTAGTTAACATGGTGTAGTTACTTATGGTGTCCATGGATGACATATGGGTTATTGGTCAACATGATAGTTACTTATAGTGTCCATGGATGACATATGGGTCATTGGTCAACAAGGTGTAGTTGTTTATGGTGTCCATGGATGTCATATGGTTCATTGGTCAACATGGTTTTGTTTCTTATGGTGTCCATGAATGACATATGGGTCATTGGTTAACATGGTGTAGTTGCTTATGCTGTCCATGGATGACATATAGGTCATTGGTCAACATGTAGTTGCTTATGGTGTCTGACATATGGGAAATTAGTAAACTTGGTGTAATTGGTTTTTGTGTCCATGGATGACATATGGGTAATTGGTCAACATGGTAGTTGCTTACTGTGTCCATGGATGACATAAGGGTTATTGGTTAACATGGTGTAGTTACTTATGATGTCCATGGATGATATTTAGGTTATTGGTCAACGTAGTAGTTGCTTATGGTGTCCATGGTTGACGTATGGGTCATTAGTCAACAAGGTGTAGTTGCTTATGATTTCCATGGATGACATATGGGTCATTGGTCAACATGGTGTAGTTGCTTATGGTGTCCATTGATGACATATGGGTCATTGGTCAACATGGTGTATTTGCTTATGGTGTCCATGGATGACATATGGGTCATTGGTCAACATGGTGTGTAGTTACTTATGTTGTCCATGGATGAAATATAGGTCAACATGGTAGTTGCTTATGGTGTCCATGGATGACATATGGTTCATTGGTCAACAAGGTGTAGTTGGTTATGATGTCCATGGATGACATATGGGTCATTGTTCAACATGGTGTAGTTGCTTATGGTGTCCATTGATGACATATGGGTCGTTGGTCAACATGGTGTATTTACTTATGGTGGCCATGGATGACATATGGGTCATTGGTCAAAAGGTGTGTAGTTGCTAATGTTGGTCAACTATGTGTAGTTGCTTATGGTGTCCATGGATAACATAAGGGTCATTAGTTAACATGGTGTAGTTACTTATGGTGTCCATGGATGACATATGGGTTATTGGTCAATATGGTAGTTGCTTATGGTGTGATGGTATCACCCATGGATAACATATAGGCAATTGGTCAACATGTAGTTGCTTATGGTTTCCACGTTTGACATATGTGTCATTGGTCAACATGGCAGTTGCTTATGGTGTCCATGTATGACATAAGGGTCATTAGTTAACATGGTGTAGTTACTTATGGTGTCCATGGATGACATATGGGTTATTGGTCAACATGGTAGTTGTTTATAGTGTCCATGGATGACATATGGGTCATTGGTCAACAAGGTGTAGTTGCTTATGGTGTCCATGGATGACATATGCTTCATTGGTCAACATGGTGTAGTTTCTTATGGTGTCCATGAATGACATATGGGTCATTGGTCAACATGGTGTAGTTGCTTATGGTGTCCATGGATGACATATAGGTCATTGGTCAACATGTAGTTGCTTATGGTGTCTGACATATGGGTAATTAGTAAACTTGGTGTAATTGGTTTTTGTGTCCATGGATGACATACGGGTAATTGGTCAACATGGTAGTTGCTTACTGTGTCCATGGATGACATAAGGGTTATTGGTTAACATGTTGTAGTTACTTATGATGTCCATGGATGATATTTAGGTTATTGGTCAACGTGGTAGTTGCTTATGGTGTCCATGGTTGACATATGGGTCATTAGTCAACAAGGTGTAGTTGCTTATGATGTCCATGGATGACATATGGGTCATTGGTCAACATGGTGTAGTTGCTTATGGTGTCCATTGATGACATATGGGTCATTCGTCAACATGGTGTATTTGCTTATGGTGTCCATGGATGACATATGGGTCATTGGTCAACATGGTGTGTAGTTGCTTATGTTGTCCATGGATGAAATATGGGACAACATGGTAGTTGCTTATGGTGTCCATGGATGACATATGGTTCATTTGTCAACAATGTGTAGTTGCTTATGATGTCCATGGATGACATATGGGTCATTGGTCAACATGGTGTAGTTGCTTATGGTGTCCATTGATGACAAATGGGTCATTGGTCAACATGGTGTATTTACTTATGGTGGCCATGGATGACATATGGGTCATTGGGCAACATGGTGTGTAGTTGCTAATGTTGATCAACTAGGTGTAGTTGCTTATGGTGTCCATGGATAACATAAGGGTCATTAGTTAACATGGTGTAGTTACTTATGGTGTCCATGGATGACATATGGGTTATTGGTCAATATGGTAGTTGCTTATGGTGTGATGGTATCACCCATGGATAACATATAGGCAATTGGTCAACATGTAGTTGCTTATGGTTTCCACATATGACATATGTGTCATTGCTCAACATGGTAGTTGCTTATGGTGTCCATGTATGACATAAGGGTCATTAGTTAACATGGTGTAGTTACTTATGGTGTCCATGGATGACATATGGGTTATTGGTCAACATGGTAGTTGTTTATAGTGTCCATGGATGACATATGGGTCATTGGTCAACAAGGTGTAGTTGCTTATGGTGTCCATGGATGACATATGCTTCATTGGTCAACATGGTGTAGTTTCTTATGGTGTCCATGAATGACATATGGGTCATTGGTCAACATGGTGTAGTTGCTTATGGTGTCCATTGATGACATATGGGTCATTGGTCAACATGTAGTTGCTTGTGGTGTCCATTGATAACATATGGGTCATTAGTCAACATGGTGTATTTGCTTATGGTGTTCATGGATGACATATAGGTCATTGGTCAACATGGTGTGTAGTTGCTTATGTTGGTAACCATGGTGTAGTTGCTTATGGTGTCCATGGATGACATACGGTTCATTGGTCAACATGGTAGTTGCTTATGGTGTGATGGTATCACCCATGGATAACATATAGGCAATTGGTCAACATGTAGTTGCTTATGGTTTCCACGTATGACATATGTGTCATTGGTCAACATGGTAGTTGGTTATGGTGTCCATGGATGACGTATAGGTCATTAGTCAACATGGTGTAGTTGCTTTTGGTGTCCATGGATAACATATAGGTCATTGGTCAACATGGTAGTTGCTTATGGTGTCCATGTATGACATAAGGGTCATTAGTTAACATGGTGTAGTTACTTATGGTGTCCATGGATGACATATGGGTTATTGGTCAACATGGTAGTTGCTTATAGTGTCCATGGATGACATATGGGTCATTGGTCAACAAGGTGTAGTTGTTTATGTTGTCCATGGATGTCATATGGTTCATTGGTCAACATGGTGTTATTTCTTATGGTGTCCATGAATGACATATGGGTCATTGGTCAACATGGTGTAGTTGCTTATGCTGTCCATGGATAACATATAGGTCATTGGTCAACATGTAGTTGCTTATGGTGTCTGACATATGGGAAATTAGTAAACTTGGTGTAATTGGTTTTTGTGTCCATGGATGACATATGGGTAATTGGTCAACATGGTAGTTGCTTACTGTGTCCATGGATGACATAAGGGTTATTGGTTAACATGGTGTAGTTACTTATGATGTCCATGGATGATATTTAGGTTATTGGTCAACGTAGTAGTTGCTTATGGTGTCCATGGTTGACGTATGGGTCATTAGTCAACAAGGTGTAGTTGCTTATGATTTCCATGGATGACATATGGGTCATTGGTCAACATGGTGTAGTTGCTTATGGTGTCCATTGATGACATATGGGTCATTGGTCAACATGGTGTATTTGCTTATGGTGTCCATGGATGACATATGGGTCATTGGTCAACATGGTGTGTAGTTACTTATGTTGTCCATGGATGAAATATAGGTCAACATGGTAGTTGCTTATGGTGTCCATGGATGACATATGATTCATTGGTCAACAAGGTGTAGTTGCTTATGATGTCCATGGATGACATATGGGTCATTGGTCAACATGGTGTAGTTGCTTATGGTGTCCATTGATGACATATGGGTCGTTGGTCAACATGGTGTATTTACTTATGGTGGCCATGGATGACATATGGGTCATTGGTCAAAAGGTGTGTAGTTGCTAATGTTGGTCAACTATGTGTAGTTGCTTATGGTGTCCATGGATAACATAAGGGTCATTAGTTAACATGGTGTAGTTACTTATGGTGTCCATGGATGACATATGGGTTATTGGTCAATATGGTAGTTGCTTATGGTGTGATGGTATCACCCATGGATAACATATAGGCAATTGGTCAACATGTAGTTGCTTATGGTTTCCACGTATGACATATGTGTCATTGGTCAACATG
Organism: Lactuca sativa; assembly: GCF_002870075.4. Taxonomy (NCBI): domain Eukaryota; kingdom Viridiplantae; phylum Streptophyta; class Magnoliopsida; order Asterales; family Asteraceae; genus Lactuca; species Lactuca sativa. The sequence goes on along the minus strand of NC_056630.2, from coordinate 268,638,172 downwards.
ACAGTTGCTTATGGTGTCCATGTATGACATAAGGGTCATTAGTTAACATGGTGTAGTTACTTATGGTGTCCATGGATGACATATGGGTTATTGGTCAACATGGTAGTTGCTTATAGTGTCCATGGATGAGATATGGGTCATTGGTCAACAAGGTGTAGTTGCTTATGGTGTCCATGGATGACATATGGTTCATTGGTCAACATGGTGTAGTTTCTTATGGTGTCCATGAATGACATATGGGTCATTGGTCAACATGGTGTAGTTGCTTATGGTGTCCATGGATGACATATAGGTCATTGGTCAACATGTAGTTGCTTATGGTGTCTGACATATGGGTAATTAGTAAACTTGGTGTAATTGGTTTTTGTGTCCATGGATGACATACGGGTAATTGGTCAACATGGTAGTTGCTTACTGTGTCCATGGATGACATAAGGGTTATTGGTTAACATGTTGTAGTTACTTATGATGTCCATGGATGATATTTAGGTTATTGGTCAACGTGGTAGTTGCTTATGGTGTCCATGGTTGACATATGGGTCATTAGTCAACAAGGTGTAGTTGCTTATGATGTCCATGGATGACATATGGGTCATTGGTCAACATGGTGTAGTTGCTTATGGTGTCCATTGATGACATATGGGTCATTCGTCAACATGGTGTATTTGCTTATGGTGTCCATGGATGACATATGGGTCATTGGTCAACATGGTGTGTAGTTGCTTATGTTGTCCATGGATGAAATATGGGTCAACATGGTAGTTGCTTATGGTGTCCATGGATGACATATGGTTCATTTGTCAATAATGTGTAGTTGCTTATGATGTCCATGGATGACATATGGGTTATTGGTCAATATGGTAGTTGCTTATGGTGTGATGGTATCACCCATGGATAACATATAGGCAATTGGTCAACATGTAGTTGCTTATGGTTTCCACGTATGACATATGTGTCATTGGTCAACATGACAGTTGCTTATGGTGTCCATGTATGACATAAGGGTCATTAGTTAACATGGTGTAGTTACTTATGGTGTCCATGGATGACATATGGGTTATTGGTCAACATGGTAGTTGCTTATAGTGTCCATGGATGAGATATGGGTCATTGGTCAACAAGGTGTAGTTGCTTATGGTGTCCATGGATGACATATGGTTCATTGGTCAACATGGTGTAGTTTCTTATGGTGTCCATGAATGACATATGGGTCATTGGTCAACATGGTGTAGTTGCTTATGGTGTCCATGGATGACATATAGGTCATTGGTCAACATGTAGTTGCTTATGGTGTCTGACATATGGGTAATTAGTAAACTTGGTGTAATTGGTTTTTGTGTCCATGGATGACATACGGGTAATTGGTCAACATGGTAGTTGCTTACTGTGTCCATGGATGACATAAGGGTTATTGGTTAACATGTTGTAGTTACTTATGATGTCCATGGATGATATTTAGGTTATTGGTCAACGTGGTAGTTGCTTATGGTGTCCATGGTTGACATATGGGTCATTAGTCAACAAGGTGTAGTTGCTTATGATGTCCATGGATGACATATGGGTCATTGGTCAACATGGTGTAGTTGCTTATGGTGTCCATTGATGACATATGGGTCATTCGTCAACATGGTGTATTTGCTTATGGTGTCCATGGATGACATATGGGTCATTGGTCAACATGGTGTGTAGTTGCTTATGTTGTCCATGGATGAAATATGGGTCAACATGGTAGTTGCTTATGGTGTCCATGGATGACATATGGTTCATTTGTCAATAATGTGTAGTTGCTTATGATGTCCATGGATGACATATGGGTCATTGGTCAACATGGTGTAGTTGCTTATGGTGTCCATTGATGACATATGGGTCATTGGTCAACATGGTGTATTTACTTATGGTGGCCATGGATGACATATGGGTCATTGGTCAACATGGTGTGTAGTTGCTAATGTTGATCAACTAGGTGTAGTTGCTTATGGTGTCCATGGATAACATAAGGGTCATTAGTTAACATGGTGTAGTTACTTATGGTGTCCATGGATGACATATGGGTTATTGGTCAATATGGTAGTTGCTTATTGTGTGATGGTATCACCCATGGATAACATATAGGCAATTGGTCAACATGTAGTTGCTTATGGTTTCGACATATGACATATGTGTCATTGGTCAACATGGTAGTTGCTTATGGTGTCCATGTATGACATAAGGGTCATTAGTTAACATGGTGTAGTTACTTATGGTGTCCATGGATGACATATGGGTTATTGGTCAACATGGTAGTTGCTTATAGTGTCCATGGATGTTATATGGGTCATTGGTCAACAAGGTGTAGTTGCTTATGGTGTCCATGGATGACATATGCTTCATTGGTCAACATGGTGTAGTTTCTTATGGTGTCCATGAATGACATATGGGTCATTGGTCAACATGGTGTAGTTGCTTATGGTGTCCATTGATGACATATGGGTCATTGGTCAACATGTAGTTGCTTGTGGTGTCCTTTGATAACATATGGGTCATTAGTCAACATGGTGTATTTGCTTATGGTGTTCATGGATGACATATAGGTCATTGGTCAACATGGTGTGTAGTTGCTTATGTTGGTAACCATGGTGTAGTTGCTTATGGTGTCCATGGATGACATACGGTTCATTGGTCAACATGGTAGTTGCTTATGGTGTGATGGTATCACCCATGGATAACATATAGGCAATTGGTCAACATGTAGTTGCTTATGGTTTCCACGTATGACATATGTGTCATTGGTCAACATGGTAGTTGGTTATGGTGTCCATGGATGACGTATAGGTCATTAGTCAACATGGTGTAGTTGCTTTTGGTGTCCATGGATAACATATAGGTCATTGGTCAACATGGTAGTTGCTTATGGTGTCCATGTATGACATAAGGGTCATTAGTTAACATGGTGTAGTTACTTATGGTGTCCATGGATGACATATGGGTTATTGGTCAACATGGTAGTTGCTTATAGTGTCCATGGATGACATATGGGTCATTGGTCAACAAGGTGTAGTTGTTTATGGTGTCCATGGATGTCATATGGTTCATTGGTCAACATGGTGTTATTTCTTATGGTGTCCATGAATGACATATGGGTCATTGGTCAACATGGTGTAGTTGCTTATGCTGTCCATGGATAACATATAGGTCATTGGTCAACATGTAGTTGCTTATGGTGTCTGACATATGGGAAATTAGTAAACTTGGTGTAATTGGTTTTTGTGTCCATGGATGACATATGGGTAATTGGTCAACATGGTAGTTGCTTACTGTGTCCATGGATGACATAAGGGTTATTGGTTAACATGGTGTAGTTACTTATGATGTCCATGGATGATATTTAGGTTATTGGTCAACGTAGTAGTTGCTTATGGTGTCCATGGTTGACGTATGGGTCATTAGTCAAAAAGGTGTAGTTGCTTATGATTTCCATGGATGACATATGGGTCATTGGTCAACATGGTGTAGTTGCTTATGGTGTCCATTGATGACATATGGGTCATTGGTCAACATGGTGTATTTGCTTATGGTGTCCATGGATGACATATGGGTCATTGGTCAACATGGTGTGTAGTTACTTATGTTGTCCATGGATGAAATATAGGTCAACATGGTAGTTGCTTATGGTGTCCATGGATGACATATGATTCATTGGTCAACAAGGTGTAGTTGCTTATGATGTCCATGGATGACATATGGGTCATTGGTCAACATGGTGTAGTTGCTTATGGTGTCCATTGATGACATATGGGTCGTTGGTCAACATGGTGTATTTACTTATGGTGCCCATGGATGACATATGGGTCATTGGTCAAAAGGTGTGTAGTTGCTAATGTTGGTCAACTATGTGTAGTTGCTTATGGTGTCCATGGATAACATAAGGGTCATTAGTTAACATGGTGTAGTTACTTATGGTGTCCATGGATGACATATGGGTTATTGGTCAATATGGTAGTTGCTTATGGTGTGATGGTATCACCCATGGATAACATATAGGCAATTGGTCAACATGTAGTTGCTTATGGTTTCCACGTATGACATATGTGTCATTGGTCAACATGACAGTTGCTTATGGTGTCCATGTATGACATAAGGGTCATTAGTTAACATGGTGTAGTTACTTATGGTGTCCATGGATGACATATGGGTTATTGGTCAACATGGTAGTTGCTTATAGTGTCCATGGATGAGATATGGGTCATTGGTCAACAAGGTGTAGTTGCTTATGGTGTCCATGGATGACATATGGTTCATTGGTCAACATGGTGTAGTTTCTTATGGTGTCCATGAATGACATATGGGTCATTGGTCAACATGGTGTAGTTGCTTATGGTGTCCATGGATGACATATAGGTCATTGGTCAACATGTAGTTGCTTATGGTGTCTGACATATGGGTAATTAGTAAACTTGGTGTAATTGGTTTTTGTGTCCATGGATGACATACGGGTAATTGGTCAACATGGTAGTTGCTTACTGTGTCCATGGATGACATAAGGGTTATTGGTTAACATGTTGTAGTTACTTATGATGTCCATGGATGATATTTAGGTTATTGGTCAACGTGGTAGTTGCTTATGGTGTCCATGGTTGACATATGGGTCATTAGTCAACAAGGTGTAGTTGCTTATGATGTCCATGGATGACATATGGGTCATTGGTCAACATGGTGTAGTTGCTTATGGTGTCCATTGATGACATATGGGTCATTCGTCAACATGGTGTATTTGCTTATGGTGTCCATGGATGACATATGGGTCATTGGTCAACATGGTGTGTAGTTGCTTATGTTGTCCATGGATGAAATATGGGTCAACATGGTAGTTGCTTATGGTGTCCATGGATGACATATGGTTCATTTGTCAACAATGTGTAGTTGCTTATGATGTCCATGGATGACATATGGGTCATTGGTCAACATGGTGTAGTTGCTTATGGTGTTCATTGATGACATATGGGTCATTGGTCAACATGGTGTATTTACTTATGGTGGCCATGGATGACATATGGGTCATTGGTCAACATGGTGTGTAGTTGCTAATGTTGATCAACTAGGTGTAGTTGCTTATGGTGTCCATGGATAACATAAGGGTCATTAGTTAACATGGTGTAGTTACTTATGGTGTCCATGGATGACATATGGGTTATTGGTCAATATGGTAGTTGCTTATGGTGTGATGGTATCACCCATGGATAACATATAGGCAATTGGTCAACATGTAGTTGCTTATGGTTTCCACATATGACATATGTGTCATTGGTCAACATGGTAGTTGCTTATGGTGTCCATGTATGACATAAGGGTCATTAGTTAACATGGTGTAGTTACTTATGGTGTCCATGGATGACATATGGGTTATTGGTCAACATGGTAGTTGCTTATAGTGTCCATGGATGTTATATGGGTCATTGGTCAACAAGGTGTAGTTGCTTATGGTGTCCATGGATGACATATGCTTCATTGGTCAACATGGTGTAGTTTCTTATGGTGTCCATGAATGACATATGGGTCATTGGTCAACATGGTGTAGTTGCTTATGGTGTCCATTGATGACATATGGGTCATTGGTCAACATGTAGTTGCGTGTGGTGTCCATTGATAACATATGGGTCATTAGTCAACATGGTGTATTTGCTTATGGTGTTCATGGATGACATATAGGTCATTGGTCAACATGGTGTGTAGTTGCTTATGTTGGTAACCATGGTGTAGTTGCTTATGGTGTCCATGGATGACATACGGTTCATTGGTCAACATGGTAGTTGCTTATGGTGTGATGGTATCACCCATGGATAACATATAGGCAATTGGTCAACATGTAGTTGCTTATGGTTTCCACGTATGACATATGTGTCATTGGTCAACATGGTAGTTGGTTATGGTGTCCATGGATGACGTATAGGTCATTAGTCAACATGGTGTAGTTGCTTTTGGTGTCCATGGATAACATATAGGTCATTGGTCAACATGGTAGTTGCTTATGGTGTCCATGTATGACATAAGGGTCATTAGTTAACATGGTGTAGTTACTTATGGTGTCCATGGATGACATATGGGTTATTGGTCAACATGGTAGTTGCTTATAGTGTCCATGGATGACATATGGGTCATTGGTCAACAAGGTGTAGTTGTTTATGGTGTCCATGGATGTCATATGGTTCATTGGTCAACATGGTGTTATTTCTTATGGTGTCCATGAATGACATATGGGTCATTGGTCAACATGGTGTAGTTGCTTATGCTGTCCATGGATAACATATAGGTCATTGGTCAACATGTAGTTGCTTATGGTGTCTGACATATGGGAAATTAGTAAACTTGGTGTAATTGGTTTTTGTGTCCATGGATGACATATGGGTAATTGGTCAACATGGTAGTTGCTTACTGTGTCCATGGATGACATAAGGGTTATTGGTTAACATGGTGTAGTTACTTATGATGTCCATGGATGATATTTAGGTTATTGGTCAACGTAGTAGTTGCTTATGGTGTCCATGGTTGACGTATGGGTCATTAGTCAAAAAGGTGTAGTTGCTTATGATTTCCATGGATGACATATGGGTCATTGGTCAACATGGTGTAGTTGCTTATGGTGTCCATTGATGACATATGGGTCATTGGTCAACATGGTGTATTTGCTTATGGTGTCCATGGATGACATATGGGTCATTGGTCAACATGGTGTGTAGTTACTTATGTTATCCATGGATGAAATATGGGTCAACATGGTAGTTGCTTATGGTGTCCATGGATTACATATGGTTCATTGGTCAACAAGGTGTAGTTGCTTATGATGTCCATGGATGACATATGGGTCAATGGTCAACATGGCGTAGTTGCTTATGGTGTCCATTGATGACATATGGGTCGTTGGTCAACATGGTGTATTTACTTATGGTGGCCATGGATGACATATGGGTCATTGGTCAAAAGGTGTGTAGTTGCTAATGTTGGTCAACTATGTGTAGTCGCTTATGGTGTCCATGGATAACATAAGGGTCATTAGTTAACATGGTGTAGTTACTTATGGTGTCCATGGATGACATATGGGTTATTGGTCAATATGGTAGTTGCTTATGGTGTGATGGTATCACCCATGGATAACATATAGGCAATTGGTCAACATGTAGTTGCTTATGGTTTCCACGTATGACATATGTGTCATTGGTCAACATGGCAGTTGCTTATGGTGTCCATGTATGACATAAGGGTCATTAGTTAACATGGTGTAGTTACTTATGGTGTCCATGGATGACATATGGGTTATTGGTCAACATGGTAGTTGCTTATAGTGTCCATGGATGACATATGGGTCATTGGTCAACAAGGTGTAGTTGCTTATGGTGTCCATGGATGACATATGGTTCAATTGTCAACATGGTGTAGTTTCTTATGGTGTCCATGAATGACATATGGGTCATTGGTCAACATGGTGTAGTTGCTTATGGTGTCCATGGATGACATATAGGTCATTGGTCAACATGTAGTTGGTTATGGTGTCTGACATATGGGTAATTAGTAAACTTGGTGTAATTGGTTTTTGTGTCCATGGATGACATACGGGTAATTGGTCAACATGGTAGTTGCTTACTGTGTCCATGGATGACATAAGGGTTATTGGTTAACATGGTGTAGTTACTTATGATGTCCATGGATGATATTTAGGTTATTGGTCAATGTGGTAGTTGCTTATGGTGTCCATGGTTGACATATGGGTCATTAGTCAACAAGGTGTAGTTGCTTATGATGTCCATGGATGACATATGGGTCATTGGTCAACATGGTGTAGTTTGTTATGGTGTCCATTGATGACATATGGGTCATTGGTCAACATGGTGTATTTGCTTATGGAGTCCATGGATGACATATGGGTCATTGGTCAACATGGTGTGTAGTTGCTTATGTTGTCCATGGATGAAATATGGGTCAACATGGTAGTTGCATATGGTGTCCATGGATGACATATGGTTCATTGGTCAACAAGGTGTAGTTGCTTATGATGTCCATGGATGACATATGGGTCATTGGTCAACATGGTGTAGTTGCTTATGGTGTCCATTGATGACATATGGGTCATTGGTCAACATGGTGTATTTACTTATGGTGGCCATGGATGACATATGGGTCATTGGTCAACATGGTGTGTAGTTGCTAATGTTGGTCAACTAGGTATAGTTGCTTATGGTGTCCATGGATGACATAAGGGTCATTAGTTAACATGGAGTAGTTACTTATGGTGTCCATGGATGACATATGGGTTATTGGTCAATATGGTAGTTGCTTATGGTGTGATGGTATCACCCATGGATAACATATAGGCAATTGGTCAACATGTAGTTGCCTATGGTTTCCACGTATGACATATGTGTCATTGGTCAACATGGTAGTTGCTTATGGTGTCCATGTATGACATAAGGGTCATTAGTTAACATGGTGTAGTTACTTATGGTGTCCATGGATGACATATGGGTTATTGGTCAACATGGTAGTTGCTTATAGTGTCCATGGATGACATATGGGTCATTGGTCAACAAGGTGTAGTTGCTTATGGTGTCCATGGATGACATATGGTTCATTGGTCAACATGGTGTAGTTTCATATGGTGTCCATGAATGACATATGGGTCATTGGTCAACATGGTGTAGTTGCTTATGGTGTCCATGGATGACATATAGGTCATTGGTCAACATGTAGTTGCTTATGGTGTCTGACATATGGGTAATTAGTAAACTTGGTGTAATTGGTTATTGTGTCAATGGATGACATACGGGTAATTGGTCAACATGGTAGTTGCTTACTGTGTCCATGGATGACATAAGGGTTATTGGTTAACATGGTGTAGTTACTTATGATGTCCATGGATGATATTTAGGTTATTGGTCAACGTGGTAGTTGCTTATGGTGTCCATGGTTGACATATGGGTCATTAGTCAACAAGGTGTAGTTGCTTATGATGTCCATGGATGACATATGGGTCATTGGTCAACATGGTGTAGTTGCTTATGGTGTCCATTGATGACATATGGGTCATTCGTCAACATGGTGTATTTGCTTATGGTGTCCATGGATGACATATGGGTCATTGGTCAACATGGTGTGTAGTTGCTTATGTTGTCCATGGATGAAATATGGGTCAACATGGTAGTTGCTTATGGTGTCCATGGATGACATATGGTTCATTTGTCAACAATGTGTAGTTGCTTATGATGTCCATGGATGACATATGGGTCATTGGTCAACATGGTGTAGTTGCTTATGGTGTCCATTGATGACATATGGGTCATTGGTCAACATGGTGTATTTACTTATGGTGGCCATGGATGACATATGGGTCATTGGTCAACATGGTGTGTAGTTGCTAATGTTGATCAACTAGGTGTAGTTGCTTATGGTGTCCATGGATAACATAAGGGTCATTAGTTAACATGGTGTAGTTACTTATGGTGTCCATGGATGACATATGGGTTATTGGTCAATATGGTAGTTGCTTATGGTGTGATGGTATCACCCATGGATAACATATAGGCAATTGGTCAACATGTAGTTGCTTATGGTTTCCACATATGACATATGTGTCATTGGTCAACATGGTAGTTGCTTATGGTGTCCATGTATGACATAAGGGTCATTAGTTAACATGGTGTAGTTACTTATGGTGTCCATGGATGACATATGGGTTATTGGTCAACATGGTAGTTGCTTATAGTGTCCATGGATGTTATATGGGTCATTGGTCAACAAGGTGTAGTTGCTTATGGTGTCCATGGATGACATATGCTTCATTGGTCAACATGGTGTAGTTTCTTATGGTGTCCATGAATGACATATGGGTCATTGGTCAACATGGTGTAGTTGCTTATGGTGTCCATTGATGACATATGGGTCATTGGTCAACATGTAGTTGCTTGTGGTGTCCATTGATAACATATGGGTCATTAGTCAACATGGTGTATTTGCTTATGGTGTTCATGGATGACATATAGGTCATTGGTCAACATGGTGTGTAGTTGCTTATGTTGGTAACCATGGTGTAGTTGCTTATGGTGTCCATGGATGACATACGGTTCATTGGTCAACATGGTAGTTGCTTATGGTGTGATGGTATCACCCATGGATAACATATAGGCAATTGGTCAACATGTAGTTGCTTATGGTTTCCACGTATGACATATGTGTCATTGGTCAACATGGTAGTTGGTTATGGTGTCCATGGATGACGTATAGGTTATTAGTCAACATGGTGTAGTTGCTTTTGGTGTCCATGGATAACATATAGGTCATTGGTCAACATGGTAGTTGCTTATGGTGTCCATGTATGACATAAGGGTCATTAGTTAACATGGTGTAGTTACTTATGGTGTCCATGGATGACATATGGGTTATTGGTCAACATGGTAGTTGCTTATAGTGTCCGTGGATGACATATGGGTCATTGGTCAACAAGGTGTAGTTGTTTATGGTGTCCATGGATGTCATATGGTTCATTGGTCAACATGGTGTTATTTCTTATGGTGTCCATGAATGACATATGGGTCATTGGTCAACATGGTGTAGTTGCTTATGCTGTCCATGGATAACATATAGGTCATTGGTCAACATGTAGTTGCTTATGGTGTCTGACATATGGGAAATTAGTAAACTTGGTGTAATTGGTTTTTGTGTCCATGGATGACATATGGGTAATTGGTCAACATGGTAGTTGCTTACTGTGTCCATGGATGACATAAGGGTTATTGGTTAACATGGTGTAGTTACTTATGATGTCCATGGATGATATTTAGGTTATTGGTCAACGTAGTAGTTGCTTATGGTGTCCATGGTTGACGTATGGGTCATTAGTCAACAAGGTGTAGTTGCTTATGATATCCATGGATGACATATGGGTCATTGGTCAACATGGTGTAGTTGCTTATGGTGTCCATTGATGATATATGGGTCATTGGTCAACATGGTGTATTTGCTTATGGTGTCCATGGATGACATATGGGTCATTGGTCAACATGGTGTGTAGTTGCTTATGTTGTCCATGGATGAAATATGGGTCAACATGGTAGTTGCTTATGGTGTCCATGGATGACATATGGTTCATTGGTCAACAAGGTGTAGTTGCTTATGATGTCCATGGATGACATATGGGTCATTGGTCAACATGGCGTAGTTGCTTATGGTGTCCATTGATGACATATGGGTCGTTGGTCAACATGGTGTATTTACTTATGGTGGCCATGGATGACATATGGGTCATTGGTCAAAAGGTGTGTAGTTGCTAATGTTGGTCAAGTATGTGTAGCTGCTTATGGTGTCCATGGATAACATAAGGGTCATTAGTTAACATGGTGTAGTTACTTATGGTGTCCATGGATGACATATGGGTTATTGGTCAATATGGTAGTTGCTTATGGTGTGATGGTATCACCCATGGATAACATATAGGCAATTGGTCAACATGTAGTTGCTTATGGTTTCCACGTATGACATATGTGTCATTGGTCAACATGGCAGTTGCTTATGGTGTCCATGTATGACATAAGGGTCATTAGTTAACATGGTGTAGTTACTTATGGTGTCCATGGATGACATATGGGTTATTGGTCAACATGGTAGTTGCTTATAGTGTCCATGGATGACATATGGGTCATTGGTCAACAAGGTGTAGTTGCTTATGGTGTCCATGGATGACATATGGTTCATTGGTCAACATGGTGTAGTTTCTTATGGTGTCCATGAATGACATATGGGTCATTGGTCAACATGGTGTAGTTGCTTATGGTGTCCATGGATGACATATAGGTCATTGGTCAACATGTAGTTGGTTATGGTGTCTGACATATGGGTAATTAGTAAACTTGGTGTAATTGGTTTTTGTGTCCATGGATGACATACGGGTAATTGGTCAACATGGTAGTTGCTTACTGTGTCCATGGATGACATAAGGGTTATTGGTTAACATGGTGTAGTTACTTATGATGTCCATGGATGATATTTAGGTTATTGGTCAACGTGGTAGTTGCTTATGGTGTCCATGGTTGACATATGGGTCATTAGTCAACAAGGTGTAGTTGCTTATGATGTCCATGGATGACATATGGGTCATTGGTCAACATGGTGTAGTTGCTTATGGTGTCCATTGATGACATATGGGTCATTGGTCAACATGGTGTATTTGCTTATGGTGTCCATGGATGACATATGGGTCATTGGTCAACATGGTGTGTAGTTACTTATGTTATCCATGGATGAAATATGGGTCAACATGGTAGTTGCTTATGGTGTCCATGGATGACATATGGTTCATTGGTCAACAAGGTGTAGTTGCTTATGATGTCCATGGATGACATATGGGTCATTGGTCAACATGGTGTAGTTGCTTATGGTGTCCATTGATGACATATGGGTCATTGGTCAACATGGTGTATTTACTTATGGTGGCCATGGATGACATATGGGTCATTGGTCAACATGGTGTGTAGTTGCTAATGTTGGTCAACTAGGTGTAGTTGCTTATGGTGTCCATGGATAACATAAGGGTCATTAGTTAACATGGAGTAGTTACTTATGGTGTCCATGGATGACATATGGGTTATTGGTCAATATGGTAGTTGCTTATGGTGTGATGGTATCACCCATGGATAACATATAGGCAATTGGTCAACATGTAGTTGCCTATGGTTTCCACGTATGACATATGTGTCATTGGTCAACATGGTAGTTGCTTATGGTGTCCATGTATGACATAAGGGTCATTAGTTAACATGGTGTAGTTACTTATGGTGTCCATGGATGACATATGGGTTATTGGTCAACATGGTAGTTGCTTATAGTGTCCATGGATGACATATGGGTCATTGGTCAACAAGGTGTAATTGCTTATGGTGTCCATGGATGACATATGGTTCATTGGTCAACATGGTGTAGTTTCTTATGGTGTCCATGAATGACATATGGGTCATTGGTCAACATGGTGTAGTTGCTTATGGTGTCCATGGATGACATATAGGTCATTGGTCAACATGTAGTTGCTTATGGTGTCTGACATATGGGTAATTAGTAAACTTGGTGTAATTGGTTATTGTGTCAATGGATGACATACGGGTAATTGGTCAACATGGTAGTTGCTTACTGTGTCCATGGATGACATAAGGGTTATTGGTTAACATGGTGTAGTTACTTATGATGTCCATGGATGATATTTAGGTTATTGGTCAACGTGGTAGTTGCTTATGGTGTCCATGGTTGACATATGGGTCATTAGTCAACAAGGTGTAGTTGCTTATGATGTCCATGGATGACATATGGGTCATTGGTCAACATGGTGTAGTTGCTTATGGTGTCCATTGATGACATATGGGTCATTCGTCAACATGGTGTATTTGCTTATGGTGTCCATGGATGACATATGGGTCATTGGTCAACATGGTGTGTAGTTGCTTATGTTGTCCATGGATGAAATATGGGTCAACATGGTAGTTGCTTATGGTGTCCATGGATGACATATGGTTCATTTGTCAACAATGTGTAGTTGCTTATGATGTCCATGGATGACATATGGGTCATTGGTCAACATGGTGTAGTTGCTTATGGTGTCCATTGATGACATATGGGTCATTGGTCAACATGGTGTATTTACTTATGGTGGCCATGGATGACATATGGGTCATTGGTCAACATGGTGTGTAGTTGCTAATGTTGATCAACTAGGTGTAGTTGCTTATGGTGTCCATGGATAACATAAGGGTCATTAGTTAACATGGTGTAGTTACTTATGGTGTCCATGGATGACATATGGGTTATTGGTCAATATGGTAGTTGCTTATGGTGTGATGGTATCACCCATGGATAACATATAGGCAATTGGTCAACATGTAGTTGCTTATGGTTTCCACATATGACATATGTGTCATTGGTCAACATGGTAGTTGCTTATGGTGTCCATGTATGACATAAGGGTCATTAGTTAACATGGTGTAGTTACTTATGGTGTCCATGGATGACATATGGGTTATTGGTCAACATGGTAGTTGCTTATAGTGTCCATGGATGTTATATGGGTCATTGGTCAACAAGGTGTAGTTGCTTATGGTGTCCATGGATGACATATGCTTCATTGGTCAACATGGTGTAGTTTCTTATGGTGTCCATGAATGACATATGGGTCATTGGTCAACATGGTGTAGTTGCTTATGGTGTCCATTGATGACATATGGGTCATTGGTCAACATGTAGTTGCTTGTGGTGTCCATTGATAACATATGGGTCATTAGTCAACATGGTGTATTTGCTTATGGTGTTCATGGATGACATATAGGTCATTGGTCAACATGGTGTGTAGTTGCTTATGTTGGTAACCATGGTGTAGTTGCTTATGGTGTCCATGGATGACATACGGTTCATTGGTCAACATGGTAGTTGCTTATGGTGTGATGGTATCACCCATGGATAACATATAGGCAATTGGTCAACATGTAGTTGCTTATGGTTTCCACATATGACATATGTGTCATTGGTCAACATGGTAGTTGGTTATGGTGTCCATGGATGACGTATAGGTCATTAGTCAACATGGTGTAGTTGCTTTTGGTGTCCATGGATAACATATAGGTCATTGGTCAACATGGTAGTTGCTTATGGTGTCCATGTATGACATAAGGGTCAGTAGTTAACATGTGTAGTTACTTATGGTGTCCATGGATGACATATGGGTTATTGGTCAACATGGTAGTTGCTTATAGTGTCCATGGATGACATATGGGTCATTGGTCAACAAGGTGTAGTTGTTTATGGTGTCCATGGATGTCATATGGTTCATTGGTCAACATGGTGTTATTTCTTATGGTGTCCATGAATGACATATGCGTCATTGGTCAACATGGTGTAGTTGCTTATGCTGTCCATGGATAACATATAGGTCATTGGTCAACATGTAGTTGCTTATGGTGTCTGACATATGGGAAATTAGTAAACTTGGTGTAATTGGTTTTTGTGTCCATGGATGACATATGGGTAATTGGTCAACATGGTAGTTGCTTACTGTGTCCATGGATGACATAAGGGTTATTGGTTAACATGGTGTAGTTACTTATGATGTCCATGGATGATATTTAGGTTATTGGTCAACGTAGTAGTTGCTTATGGTGTCCATGGTTGACGTATGGGTCATTAGTCAACAAGGTGTAGTTGCTTATGATTTCCATGGATGACATATGGGTCATTGGTCAACATGGTGTAGTTGCTTATGGTGTCCATTGATGACATATGGGTCATTGGTCAACATGGTGTATTTGCTTATGGTGTCCATGGATGACATATGGGTCATTGGTCAACATGGTGTGTAGTTGCTTATGTTGTCCATGGATGAAATATGGGTCAACATGGTAGTTGCTTATGGTGTCCATGGATGACATATGGTTCATTGGTCAACAAGGTGTAGTTGCTTATGATGTCCATGGATGACATATGGGTCATTGGTCAACATGGCGTAGTTGCTTATGGTGTCCATTGATGACATATGGGTCGTTGGTCAACATGGTGTATTTACTTATGGTGGCCATGGATGACATATGGGTCATTGGTCAAAAGGTGTGTAGTTGCTAATGTTGGTCAACTATGTGTAGTTGCTTATGGTGTCCATGGATAACATAAGGGTCATTAGTTAACATGGTGTAGTTACTTATGGTGTCCATGGATGACATATGGGTTATTGGTCAATATGGTAGTTGCTTATGGTGTGATGGTATCACCCATGGATAACATATAGGCAATTGGTCAACATGTAGTTGCTTATGGTTTCCACGTATGACATATGTGTCATTGGTCAACATGGCAGTTGCTTATGGTGTCCATGTATGACATAAGGGTCATTAGTTAACATGGTGTAGTTACTTATGGTGTCCATGGATGACATATGGGTTATTGGTCAACATGGTAGTTGCTTATAGTGTCCATGGATGACATATGGGTCATTGGTCAACAAGGTGTAGTTGCTTATGGTGTCCATGGATGACATATGGTTCATTGGTCAACATGGTGTAGTTTCTTATGGTGTCCATGAATGACATATGGGTCATTGGTCAACATGGTGTAGTTGCTTATGGTGTCCATGGATGACATATAGGTCATTGGTCAACATGTAGTTGGTTATGGTGTCTGACATATGGGTAATTAGTAAACTTGGTGTAATTGGTTTTTGTGTCCATGGATGACATACGGGTAATTGGTCAACATGGTAGTTGCTTACTGTGTCCATGGATGACATAAGGGTTATTGGTTAACATGGTGTAGTTACTTATGATGTCCATGGATGATATTTAGGTTATTGGTCAACGTGGTAGTTGCTTATGGTGTCCATGGTTGACATATGGGTCATTAGTCAACAAGGTGTAGTTGCTTATGATGTCCATGGATGACATATGGGTCATTGGTCAACATGGTGTAGTTGCTTATGGTGTCCATTGATGACATATGGGTCATTGGTCAACATGGTGTATTTGCTTATGGAGTCCATGGATGACATATGGGTCATTGGTCAACATGGTGTGTAGTTGCTTATGTTGTCCATGGATGAAATATGGGTCAACATGGTAGTTGCTTATGGTGTCCATGGATGACATATGGTTCATTGGTCAACAAGGTGTAGTTGCTTATGATGTCCATGGATGACATATGGGTCATTGGTCAACATGGTGTAGTTGCTTATGGTGTCCATTGATGACATATGGGTCATTGGTCAACATGGTGTATTTACTTATGGTGGCCATGGATGACATATGGGTCATTGGTCAACATGGTGTGTAGTTGCTAATGTTGGTCAACTAGGTGTAGTTGCTTATGGTGTCCATGGATAACATAAGGGTCATTAGTTAACATGGAGTAGTTACTTATGGTGTCCATGGATGACATATGGGTTATTGGTCAATATGGTAGTTGCTTATGGTGTGATGGTATCACCCATGGATAACATATAGGCAATTGGTCAACATGTAGTTGCCTATGGTTTCCACGTATGACATATGTGTCATTGGTCAACATGGTAGTTGCTTATGGTGTCCATGTATGACATAAGGGTCATTAGTTAACATGGTGTAGTTACTTATGGTGTCCATGGATGACATATGGGTTATTGGTCAACATGGTAGTTGCTTATAGTGTCCATGGATGACATATGGGTCATTGGTCAACAAGGTGTAGTTGCTTATGGTGTCCATGGATGACATATGGTTCATTGGTCAACATGGTGTAGTTTCTTATGGTGTCCATGAATGACATATGGGTCATTGGTCAACATGGTGTAGTTGCTTATGGTGTCCATGGATGACATATAGGTCATTGGTCAACATGTAGTTGCTTATGGTGTCTGACATATGGGTAATTCGTAAACTTGGTGTAATTGGTTATTGTGTCAATGGATGACATACGGGTAATTGGTCAACATGGTAGTTGCTTACTGTGTCCATGGATGACATAAGGGTTATTGGTTAACATGGTGTAGTTACTTATGATGTCCATGGATGATATTTAGGTTATTGGTCAACGTGGTAGTTGCTTATGGTGTCCATGGTTGACATATGGGTCATTAGTCAACAAGGTGTAGTTGCTTATGATGTCCATGGAAGACATATGGGTCATTGGTCAACATGGTGTAGTTGCTTATGGTGTCCATTGATGATATATGGGTCATTGGTCAACATGATGTATTTGCTTATGGTGTCCATGGATGACATATGGGTCATTGGTCAACATGGTGTGTAGTTGCTTATGTTGTCCATGGATGAAATATGGGTCAACATGGTAGTTGCTTATGGTGTCCATGGATGACATATGGTTCATTGGTCAACAAGGTGTAGTTGCTTATGATGTCCATGGATGACATATGGGTCATTGGTCAACATGGTATAGTTGCTTATGGTGTCCATTGATGACATATGGGTCATTGGTCAGCATGGTGTATTTACTTATGGTGGCCATGGATGACATATGGGTCATTGGTCAACATGGTGTGTAGTTGCTAATGTTGGTCAACTAGGTGTAGTTGCTTATGGTGTCCATGGATAACAAAAGGGTCATTAGTTAACATGGTGTAGTTACTTATGGTGTCCATGGATGACATATGGGTTATTGGTCAATATGGTAGTTGCTTATGGTGTGATGGTATCACCCATGGATAACATATAGGCAATTGGTCAACATGTAGTTGCTTATGGTTTCCACGTATGACATATGTGTCATTGGTCAACATGGCAGTTGCTTATGGTGTCCATGTATGACATAAGGGTCATTAGTTAACATGGTGTAGTTACTTATGGTGTCCATGGACGACATATCGGTTATTGGTCAACATGGTAGTTGCTTATAGTGTCCATGGATGACATATGGGTCATTGGTCAACAAGGTGTAGTTGCTTATGGTGTCCATGGATGACATATGGTTCATTGGTCAACATGGTGTAGTTTCTTATGGTGTCCATGAATGACATATGCGTCATTGGTCAACATGGTGTAGTTGCTTATGGTGTCCATGGATGACATATAGGTCATTAGTCAACATGTAGTTGCTTATGGTGTCTGACATATGGGTAATTAGTAAACTTGGTGTAATTGGTTATTGTATCCATGGATGACATACGGGTAATTGGTCAACATGGTAGTTGCTTACTGTGTCCATGGATGACATAAGGGTTATTGGTTAATATGGTGTAGTTACTTATGATGTCCATGGATGATATTTAGGTTATTGGTCAACGTGGTAGTTGCTTATGGTGTCCATGGTTGACATATGGGTCATTGTCAACAAGGTGTAGTTGCTTACGATGTCCATGGATGACATATGGGTCATTGGTCAACATGGTGTAGTTGCTTATGGTGTCCATTGATGACATATGGGTCATTGGTCAACATGGTGTATTTGCTTATGGTGTCCATGGATGACATATGGGTCATTGGTCAACATGGTGTGTAGTTGCTTATGTTGTCCATGGATGAAATATGGGTTAACATGGTAGTTGCTTATGGTGTCTATGGATGACATATGGTATTGGTCAACAAGGTGTAGTTGCTTATGATGTCCATGGATGAGATATGGGCCATTGGTCAACATGGTGTAGTTGCTTATGGTGTCCAGATGACATATGGGTCATCGGTCAACATGGTGTATTTACTTATGGTGGCCATGGATGACATATGGGTCATTGGTCAACATGGTGTGTAGCTGCTAATGTTGGTCAACTAGGTGTAGTTGCTTATGGTGTCCATGGATAACATAAGGGTCATTAGTTAAGATGGTGTAGTTACTTATGGTATCCATGGATGACATATGGGTTATTGGTCAATATGGTAGTTGCTTATGGTGTGATGGTATCACCCATGGAAAACATATAGGCAATTGGTCAACATGTAGTTGCTTATGGTTTCCAGGCATGACATATGTGTCATTGGTCAACATGGTAGTTGCTTATGGTGTCCATGTATGACATAAGGGTCATTAGTTAACATGGTGTAGTTACTTATGGTGTCCATGGATGACATATGGGTTATTGGTCAACATGGTAGTTGCTTATAGTGTCCATGGATGACATATGGGTCATTGGTCAACAAGGTGTAGTTGCTTATGGTGTCCATGGATGACATATGGTTCATTGGTCAACATGGTGTAGTTTCTTATGGTGTCCATGAATGACATATGGGTCATTGGTCAACATGGTGTAGTTGCTTATGGTGTCCATGGATGACATATAGGTCATTGGTCAACATGTAGTTGCTTATGGTGTCTGACATATGGGTAATTAGTAAACTTGGTGTAATTGGTTTTTGTGTCCATGGATGACATACGGGTAATTGGTCAACATGGTAGTTGCTTACTGTGTCCATGGATGACATAAGGGTTATTGGTTAACATGGTGTAGTTACTTATGATGTCCATGGATGATATTTAGGTTATTGGTCAACGTGGTTGTTGCTTATGGTGTCCATGGTTGAAATATGGGTCAATGTCAACAATGTATAGTTGCTTATGATGTCCATGGATGACATATGGGTCATTGGTCAACATGGTGTAGTTGCTTATGGTGTCCATTGATGACATATGGGTCATTGATCAACATGGTGTATTTGCTTATGGTGTCCATGGATGACATATGGGTCATTGGTCAACATGGTGTGTAGTTGATTATGTTGTCCATGGATGAAATATGGGTTAAGATGGTAGTTGCTTATGGTGTCCATGGATTACATATGGTTCATTGGTCAACAAGGTGTAGGTTCTTATGATGTCCATGGATGAGATATGGGCCATTGGTCAACATGGTGTAGTTGCTTATGGTGTCCATTGATGACATATGGGTCATTGGTCAACATGGTGTATTTACTTATGGTGGCCATGGATGACATATGGGTCATTGGTCAACATGGTGTGTAGTTGCTTATGTTGGTCAACTAGGTGTAGTTGCTTATGGTGTCCATGGATGACATAAGGCTCATTAGTTAACATGGTGTAGTTACTTATGGTGTCCATGGATGACATATGGGTTATTGGTCAATATGGTTGTTGCTTATGGTGTGATGGTATCACCCATGGATAACATATAGGCAATTGGTCAACATGTAGTTGCTTATGGTTTCCACGTATGACATATGTGTCATTGGTCAACATGGTAGTTGCTTATGGTGTCCATGTATGACATAAGGGTCATTAGTTAACATGGTGTAGTTACTTATGGTGTCCATGGATGACATATGGGTTATTGGTCAACATGGTAGTTGCTTATAGTGTCCATGGATGACATATGGGTCATTGGTCAACAAGGTGTAGTTGCTTATGGTGTCCATGGATGACATATGCTTCATTGGTCAACATGGTGTAGTTTCTTATGGTGTCCATGAATGACATATGGGTCATTGGTCAACATGGTGTAGTTGCTTATGGTGTCCATGGATGACATATAGGTCATTGGTCAACATGTAGTTGCTTATGGTGTCTGACATATGGGTAATTAGTAAGCTTGATGTAATTGGTTTTGGTGTCCATGGATGACATATGGGTAATTGGTCAACATGGTAGTTGCTTACTGTGTCCATGGATGACATCACGGTTATTGGTTAAAATGGTGTAGTTACTTATGATGTCCATGGATGATATTTAGGTTATTGGTCAACGTGGTAGTTGCTTATGTTGTCCATGGATGAAATATGGGTCATCATGGTAGTTGCTTATGGTGTCCATGAATGACATCTGGTTCATTGTTCAACAAGGTGTAGTTGCTTATGATGTCTATGGATGACATATGGGTCATTGGTCAACATGGTGTAGTTGCTTATGGTGTCCATTGATGACATATGGGTCATCGGTCAACATGGTGTATTTACTTATGGTGGCCATGGATGACATATGGGTCATTGGTCAACATGGTGTGTAGTTGCTAATGTTGGTCAACTAGGTGTAGTTGCTTATGGTGTCCATGGATGACATAAGGGTCATTAGTTAACATGGTGTAGTTACTGATGGTGTCCATGGATGACATATGGGTTATTGGTCAATATGGTAGTTGCTTATGGTGTGATGGTATCACCCATGGATAACATATAGGCAATTGGTCAACATGTAGTTGCTTATGGTTTCCACGTATGACATATGTGTCATTGGTCAACATGGTATTTGCTTATGGTGTCCATGTATGACATAAGGGTCATTAGTTAACATGGTGTAGTTACTTATGGTGTCCATGGATGATATATGGGTTATTGGTCAACATGGTAGTTGCTTATAGTGTCCATGGATGACATATGGGTCATTGGTCAACAAGGTGTAGTTGCTTATGGTGTCCATGGATGACATATGGTTCATTGGTCAACATGGTGTAGTTTCTTATGGTGTCCATGATTGACATATGGGTCATTGGTCAACATGGTGCAGTTGCTTATGGTGTCCATGGATGACATATAGGTCATTGGTCAACATGTAGTTGCTTATGGTGTCTGACATATGGGTAATTAGTAAACTTGGTGTAATTGGTTTTTGTGTCCTTGGATGACATATGGGTAATTGGTCAACATGGTAGTTGCTTACTGTGTCCATGGATGACATAAGGGTTATTGGTTAACATGGTGTAGTTACTTATGATGTCCATGGATGATATTTAGGTTATTGGTCAACGTAGTAGTTTCTTATGGTGTCCATGGTTGACATATGGGTCATTGGTCAACAAGGTGTAGTTGCTTATGATGTCCATGGATGACATATGGGTCATTGGTCAACATGGTGTAGTTGCTTATGGTGTCCATTGATAACATATGGGTCATTAGTCAACATGGTGTATATGCTTATGGTGTCCATGGATGACATATAGGTCATTGGTCAACATGGTGGGTAGTTGCTTATGTTGGTCAACATGGTGTAGTTGCTTATGGGGTCTATGGATGACATACGGTTCATTGGTCAACATCGTAGTTGCTTATGGTGTGATGGTATCACCCATGGATAACATATAGGCAATTGGCCAACATGTAGTTGCTTATGGTTTCCACGTATGCAATATGTGTCATTGGTCAACATGGTAATTGGTTATGGTGTCCATGGATGACGTATAGGTCATTAGTCAACATGGTGTAGTTGCTTTTGGTGTCCATGGATGACATATAGGTAATTGGTCAACATGGTAGTTGCTTATGGTGTCCATGTATGACATAAGGGTCATTAGTTAACATGGTGTAGTTACTTGTGGTGTCCATGGATGACATATGGGTTATTGGTCAACATGGTAGTTGCTTATAGTGTCCATGGATGACATATGGGTCATTGGTCAACAAGGTGTAGTTGCTTACGGTGTCCATGGATGACATATGGTTCATTGGTCAACATGGTGTAGTTTCTTATGGTGTCCATGAACGACATATGGGTCATTGGTCAACATGGTGTAGTTGCTTATGGTGTCCATGGATGACATATAGGTCATTGGTCAACATGTAGTTGCTTATGGTGTCTGACATATGGGTAATTAGTAAACTTGGTGTAATTGGTTTTGGTGTCCATGGATGACATATGGGTAATTGGTCAACATGGTAGTTGCTTACTGTGTCCATGGATGACATAACGGTTATTGGTTAAAATGGTGTAGTTACTTATGATGTCCATGGATGATATTTAGGTTATTGGTCAACGTGGTAGTTGCTTATGTTGTCCATGGATGAAATATGGGTCATCATGGTAGTTGCTTATGGTGTCCATGAATGACATAAGGGTCATTAGTTAACATGGTGTAGTTACTGATGGTGTCCACGGATGACATATGGGTTATTGGTCAATATGGTAGTTGCTTATG
Organism: Lactuca sativa; assembly: GCF_002870075.4. NCBI lineage: Eukaryota > Viridiplantae > Streptophyta > Magnoliopsida > Asterales > Asteraceae > Lactuca > Lactuca sativa. The sequence goes on along the minus strand of NC_056630.2, from coordinate 268,614,843 downwards.
GTGTGATGGTATCACCCATGGATAACATATAGGCAATTGGTCAACATGTAGTTGCTTATGGTTTCCACGTATGACATATGTGTCACTGGTCAACATGGTAGTTGCTTATGGTGTCCATGTATGACATAAGGGTCATTAGTTAACATGGTGTAGTTACTAATGGTGTCCACGGATGACATATGGGTTATTGGTCAATATGGTAGTTGCTTATGGTGTGATGGTATCACCCATGGATAACATATAGGCAATTGGTCAACATGTAGTTGCTTATGGTTTCCACGTATGACATATGTGTCACTGGTCAACATGGTAGTTGCTTATGGTGTCCATGTATGACATAAGGGTCATTAGTTAACATGGTGTAGTTACTTATGGTGTCCATGGATGACATATGGGTTATTGGTCAACATGGTAGTTGCTTATAGTGTCCATGGATGACATATGGGTCGTTGGTCAACAAGGTGTAGTTGCTTATGGTGTCCATGGATGACATATGGTTTATTGGTCAACATGGTGTAGTTTCTTATGGTGTCCATGAATGACATATGGGTCATTGGTCAACATGGTGTAGTTGCTTATGGTGTCCATGGATGACATATAGGTCATTAGTCAACATGTAGTTGCTTATGGTGTCTGACATCTGGGTAATTAGTAAACTTGGTGTAATTGGTTTTTGTGTCCATGGATGACATACGGGTAATTGGTCAACATGGTAGTTGCTTACTGTGTCCATGGATGACATAAGGGTTATTGGTTAACATGGTGTAGTTACTTATGATGTCCATGGATGATATTTGGGTTATTGGTCAACGTGGTAGTTGCTTATGGTGTCCATGGTTGACATATGGGTCATTGTCAACAAGGTGTAGTTGCTTATGATGTCCATGGATGACATATGGGTCATTGGTCAACATGGTGTAGTTGCTTATGGTGTCCATTGATGACATATGGTTCATTGGTCAACATGGTGTATTTGCTTATGGTGTCCATGGATGACATATGGTTCATTGGTCAACATGGTGTGTAGTTGCGTATGTTGTCCATGGATGAAATATGGGTCAACATGGTAGTTGCTTATGGTGTCCATGGATGACATATGGTTCATTGGTCAATAAGGCGTAGTTGCTTATGATGTCCATGGATGAGATATGGGCCATTGGTCAACATGGTGTAGTTGCTTATGGTGTCCATTGATGACATATGGGTCATTGGTCAACATGGTGTATTTACTTATGGTGGCCATGGAGTACATATGGGTCATTGGTCAACATGGTGTGTAGTTGCTTATGTTGGTCAACTAGGTGTATTTGCTTATGGTGTCCATGGATGACATAAGGGTCATTAGTTAACATGGTGTAGTTACTTATGGTGTCCATGGATGACATATGGGTTATTGGTCAATATGGTAGTTGCTTATGGTGTGATGGTATCACCCATGGATAACATATAGGCAATTGGTCAACATGTAGTTGCTTATGGTTTCCACGTATGACATGTGTCATTGGTCAACATGGTAGTTGCTTATGGTGTCCATGTATGACATAAGGGTCATTAGTTAACATGGTGTAGTTACTTATGGTGTCCATGGATGACATATGGGTTATTGGTCAACATGGTAGTTGCTTATAGTGTCCATGGATGAGATATGGGTCATTGGTTAACAAGGTGTAGTTGCTTATGGTGTCCATGGATGACATATGGTTCATTGGTCAACATGGTGTAGTTTCTTATGGTGTCCATGAATGACATATGGGTCATTGGTCAACATGGTGTAGTTGCTTATGGTGTCCATGGATGACATATAGGTCATTGGTCAACATATAGTTGCTTATGGTGTCTGACATATGGGTAATTAGTAAACTTGGTGTAATTGGTTTTTGTGTCCATGGATGACATATGGGTAATTGGTCAACATGGTAGATGCTTACTGTGTCCATGGATGACATAAGGGTTATTGGTTAACATGGTGTAGTTACTTATGATCTCTATGGATGATATTTAGGTTATTGGTCAACGTAGTAGTTGCTTATGGTGTCCATGGTTGACATATGGGTCATTGGTCAACACGTTGTAGTTGCTTATGATGTCCATGGATGACATATGGGTCATTGGTCAACATGGTGTAGTTGCTTATGGTGTCCATTGATAACATATGGGTCATTAGTCAACATGGTGTATATGCTTATGGTGTCCATGGATGACATATAGGTCATTGGTCAACATGGTGGGTGGTTGCTTATGTTGGTCAACATGGTGTAGTTGCTTATGGTGTCCATGGATGACATACGGTTCATTGGTCAACATGGTAGTTGCTTATGGTGTGATGGTATCACCCATGGATAACATATAGGCAATTGGTCAACATGTAGTTGCTTATGGTTTCCACGTATGCAATATGTGTCATTGGTCAACATGGTAGTTGGTTATGGTGTCCATGGATGACGTATAGGTCATTAGTCAACATGGTGTAGTTGCTTTTGGTGTCCATGGATGACATATGGGTCATTGGTCAACATGGTAGTTGCTTATGGTGTCCATGTATGACATAAGGGTCATTAGTTAACATGGTGTAGTTACTTATGGTGTCCATGGATGACATATGGGTTATTGGTCAACATGGTAGTTACTTATAGTGTCCATGGATGACATATGGGTCATTGGTCAACAAGGTCTAGTTGCTTATGGTGTCCATGGATGACATATGGTTTATTGGTCAACATGGTGTAGTTTCTTATGGTGTCCATGAACGACATATGGGTCATTGGTCAACATGGTGTAGTTGCTTATGGTGTCCATGGATGACATATAGGTCATTGGTCAACATGTAGTTGCTTATGGTGTCTGACATATGGGTAATTAGTAAACTTGGTGTAATTGGTTTTGGTGTCCATGCATGACATATGGGTAATTGGTCAACATGGTAGTTGCTTACTGTGTCCATGGATGACATAAGGGTTATTGGTTAAAATGGTGTAGTTACTTATGATGTCCATGGATGATATTTAGGTTATTGGTCAACATGGTAATTGCTTATGTTGTCCATGGATGAAATATGGGTCATCATGGTAGTTGCTTATGGTGTCCATGGATGACATATGGTTCATTGTTCAACAAGGTGTAGTTGGTAATGATGTCCATGGATTACATATGGGTCATTGGTCAACATGGTGTAGTTGCTTATGGTGTCCATTGATGACATATGGGTCATTGGTCAACATGGTGTATTTGCTTATGGTGTCCGTGGATAACATTTGGGTCATTGGTCAACATGGTGTGTAGTTGCTTATGTTGGTCAACAAGGTGTAGTTGCTTATGGTGTCCATGGATGACATTTGTGTCATTAGTCAACATGTTGTAGTTTCTTATGGTGTCTATGGATGACATATGGGTCATTGGTCAACATGGTGTATTGCTTATGGTGTCGATGGATGACATATGGGTCATTGGTTAACATTATGTAGTTGCTTATGGTGTCCTCGGATCAAATATGGGTCATTGGTCAACATAGTAGTCGCTTATGGTGTCTACGGATGACATATGGATCATTAGTCAACATGTAGTTGTTTATTGTGTCCATGGATGACGTATGGGTCATTGGTCAAAATGGTAGTTGCTTATGGTATCCATGGATGACATATAGGTCATTGGTCAACATGTAGATGCTTATGGTGTCTAACATATGGGTAATTAGTAAACTTGGTGTAATTGTTTTTGGTGTCCATGGATGACATATGGGTAACTGGTCAACATGGTAGTTGCTTATGGTGTCCATAGATGACATAAGGGTCATTGGTTAACATGGTGTAGTTACTTATGATGTCCATGGTTGATATATGGGTTATTGGTCAACATGGTAGTTGCTTATGGTGTCCATGGATGACATATGGGTCATTGGTCAACATGGTGTAGTTGCTTATGGTGTCCATTGATGACATATGGGTCATTGGTCAACATGGTGTATTTGCTTATGGTGTCCATGGATGACATATGGTTCATTGGTCAACATGGTGTGTAGTTGCTTATGTTGTCCATGGATGAAATATGGGTCAACATGGTAGTTGCTTATGGTGTCCATGGATGACATATGGTTCATTGGTCAACAAGGTGTAGTTGCTTATGATGTCCATGGATGAGATATGGGCCATTGGTCAACATGGTGTAGTTGCTTATGGTGTCCATTGATGACATATGGGTCATTGGTCAACATGGTGTATTTACTTATGGTGGCCGTGGATGACATATGGGTCATTGGTCAACATGGTGTGTAGTTGCTTATGTTGGTCAACTAGGTGTAGTTGCTTATGGTGTCCATGGATGACATAAGGGTCATTAGTTAACATGGTGTAGTTACTTATGGTGTCCATGGATGACATATGGGTTATTGGTCAATATGGTAGTTGCTTATGGTGTGATGGTATCACCCATGGATAACATATAGGCAATTGGTCAACATGTAGTTGCTTATGGTTTCCACGTATGACATATGTGTCATTGGTCAACATGGTAGTTGCTTATGGTGTCCATGTATGAAATAAGGGTCATTAGTTAACATGGTGTAGTTACTTATGGTGTCCATGGATGACATATGGGTTATTGGTCAACATGGTAGTTGCTTATAGTGTCCATGGATGAGATATGGGTCATTGGTTAACAAGGTGTAGTTGCTTATGGTGTCCATGGATGACATATGGTTCATTGGTCAACATGGTGTAGTTTCTTATGGTGTCCATGAATGACATATGGGTCATTGGTCAACATGGTGTAGTTGCTTATGGTGTCCATGGATGACGTATAGGTCATTGGTCAACATATAGTTGCTTATGGTGTCTGACATATGGGTAATTAGTAAACTTGGTGTAATTGGTTTTAGTGTCCATGGATGACATATGGGTAATTGGTCAACATGGTAGATGCTTACTGTGTCCATGGATGACATAAGGGTTATTGGTTAACATGGTGTAGTTACTTATGATCTCTATGGATGATATTTAGGTTATTGGTCAACGTAGTAGTTGCTTATGGTGTCCATGGTTGACATATGGGTCATTGGTCAACAAGTTGTAGTTGCTTATGATGTCCATGGATGACATATGGGTCATTGGTCAACATGGTGTAGTTGCTTATGGTGTCCATTGATAACATATGGGTCATTAGTCAACATGGTGTATATGCTTATGGTGTCCATGGATGACATATAGGTCATTGGTCAACATGGTGGGTAGTTGCTTATGTTGGTCAACATGGTGTAGTTGCTTATGGTGTCCATGGATGACATACGGTTCATTGGTCAACATGGTAGTTGCTTATGGTGTGATGGTATCACCCATGGATAACATATAGGCAATTGGTCAACATGTAGTTGCTTATGGTTTCCACGTATGCAATATGTGTCATTGGTCAACATGGTAGTTGGTTATGGTGTCCATGGATGACGTATAGGTCATTAGTCAACATGGTGTAGTTGCTTTTGGTGTCCATGGATGACATATAGGTCATTTGTCAACATGGTAGTTGCTTATGGTGTCCATGTATGACATAAGGGTCATTAGTTAACATGGTGTAGTTACTTATGGTGTCCATGGATGACATATGGGTTATTGGTCAACATGGTAGTTACTTATAGTGTCCATGGATGACATATGGGTCATTGGTCAACAAGGTCTAGTTGCTTATGGTGTCCATGGATGACATATGGTTCATTGGTCAACATGGTGTAGTTTCTTATGGTGTCCATGAACGACATATGGGTCATTGGTCAACATGGTGTAGTTGCTTATGGTGTCCATGGATGACATATAGGTCATTGGTCAACATGTAGTTGCTTATGGTGTCTGACATATGGGTAATTAGTAAACTTGGTGTAATTGGTTTTGGTGTCCATGCATGACATATGGGTAATTGGTCAACATGGTAGTTGCTTACTGTGTCCATGGATGACATAAGGGTTATTGGTTAAAATGGTGTAGTTACTTATGATGTCCATGGATGATATTTAGGTTATTGGTCAACATGGTAATTGCTTATGTTGTCCATGGATGAAATATAGGTCATCATGGTAGTTGCTTATGGTGTCCATGGATGACATATGGTTCATTGTCAACAAGGTGTAGTTGGTAATGATGTCCATGGATTACATATGGGTCATTGGTCAACATGGTGTAGTTGCTTATGGTGTCCATTGATGACATATGGGTCATTGGTCAACATGGTGTATTTGCTTATGGTGTCCATGGATAACATTTGGTTCATTGGTCAACATGCTGTGTAGTTGCTTATGTTGGTCAACAAGGTGTAGTTGCTTATGGTGTCCATGGATGACATTTGTGTCATTAGTCAACATGTTGTAGTTTCTTATGGTGTCTATGGATGACATATGGGTCATTGGTCAACATGGTGTATTGCTTATGGTGTAGATGGATGACATATGGGTCATTGGTTAACATTATGTAGTTGCTTATGGTGTCCTCGGATGAAATATGGGTCATTGGTCAACATAGTAGTCGCTTATGGTGTCTACGGATGACATATGGATCATTAGTCAACATGTAGTTGTTTATTGTGTCCATGGATGACGTATGGGTCATTGGTCAAAATGGTAGTTGCTTAAGGTATCCATGGATGACATATAGGTCATTGGTCAACATGTAGATGCTTATGGTGTCTAACATATGGGTAATTAGTAAACTTGGTGTAATTGTTTCTGGTGTCCATGGATGACATATGGTTAACTGGTCAACATGGTAGTTGCTTATGGTGTCCATAGATGACATAAGGGTCATTGGTTAACATGGTGTAGTTACTTATGATGTCCATGGTTGATATATGGGTTATTGGTCAACATGGTAGTTGCTTATGGTGTCCATGGATGACATATGGGTCATTAGTAAACAAGGTGTAGTTGCTTATGATGTCCATGGATGACATATGGGTTATTGGTCAACATGGTGTAGTTGCTGATTGTGTCCACTGATGACATATGGGTCATTGGTCAACATGGTGTATTTGCTTATGGTGTCCATGGATGACATATGGGTCATTGGTCAACATGGTGTGTAGTTGCTTATGTTGTCCGTGGATGAAATATGGGTCAACATGGCAGTTGCTGATGGTGTCCATGGATGACATATGGGTCATTGGTCAACAAGGTGTAGTTGCTTATGATGTCCATGGATGACATATGGGTCATTGGTCAACATGGTGTAGTTGCTTATGGTGTCCATTGATAACATATGGGTCATTAGTCAACATGGTGTATTTGCTTATGGTGTTCATGGATGACATATAGGTCATTGGTCAACATGGTGTGTAGTTGCTTATGTTGGTCAACATGGTGTAGTTGCTTATGGTGTCCATGGATGACATACGGTTCATTGGTCAACATGGTAGTTGCTTATGGTGTGATGGTATCACCCATGGATAACATATAGGCAATTGGTCAACATCTAGCTGCTTATGGTTTCCACGTACGACATTTGTGTCATTGGTCAACATGGTAGTTGGTTATGGTGTCCTTGGATGACGTCTAGGTCATTAGTCAACATGGTGTAGTTGCTTTTGGTGTCCATGGATGACATATAGGTCATTGGTCAACATGGTAGTTGCTTATGGTGTCCATGTATGACATAAGGGTCATTAGTTAACATGGTGTAGTTGCTTATGATGTCCATGGATGACATATTGGTCATTGGTCAACATGGTGTAGTTGCTTATGGTGTCCATTGATGACATATGGGTCATTGGTCCACATGGTGTTATTGCTTATGGTGTCCATGGATGACATATGGGTCATTGGTCAACATGGTGTGTAGTTGCTTATGTTGTCCATGGATGAAATATGGGTCAACATGGTAGTTGCTTATGGTGTCCATGGATGACATATGGTTCATTGGTCAACAAGGTGTAGTTGCTTATGATGTCCATGGATGAGATATGGGTCATTGGTCAACATGGTGTAGTTGCTTATGGTGTCCATTGATGACATATGGGCCATTGGTCAACATGGTGTATTTACTTATGGTGGCCATGGATGACATATGGGTCATTGGTCAACATGGTGTGTAGTTGCTAATGTTGGTCAACTAGGTGTAGTTGCTTATGGTGTCCATGGATGACATATGGTTCATTGGTCAACATGGTGTAGTTGCTTATGATGTCCATGGATGAGATATGGGCCATTGGTCAACATGGTGTAGTTGCTTATGGTGTCCATTGATGACATATAGGTCATTGGTCAACATGGTGTATTTACTTATGGTGGCCATGGATGACATATGGGTCATTGGTCAATATGGTGTGTAGTTGCTTATGTTGGTCAACTAGGTGTAGTTGCTTATGGTGTCCATGGATGACATAAGGGTCACTAGTTAACATGGTGTAGTTACTTATGGTGTCCATGGATGACATATGGGTTATTGGTCAATATGGTAGTTGCTTATGGTGTGATGGTATCACCCATGGATAACATATAGGCAATTGGTCAACATGTAGTTGCTTATGGTTTCCACGTATGACATATGTGTCATTGGTCAACATGGTAGTTGCTTATGGTGTCCATGTATGACATAAGGGTCATTAGTTAACATGGTGTAGTTACTTATGGTGTCCATGGATGACATATGGGTTATTGGTCAACATGGTAGTTGCTTATGGTGTCCATGGATGAGATATGGGTCATTGGTTAACAAGGTGTAGTTGCTTATGGTGTCCATGGATGACATATGGTTCATTGGTCAACATGGTGTAGTTTCTTATGGTGTCCATGAATGACATATGGTCATTGGTCAACATGGTGTAGTTGTTTATGGTGTCCATGGATGACATATAGGTCATTGGTCAACATATAGTTGCTTATGGTGTTTGACATATGGGTAATTAGTAAACTTGGTGTAATTGGTTTTTGTGTCCATGGATGACATATAGGTAATTGGTCAACATGGTAGTTGCTTACTGTGTCCATGGATGACATAAGGGTTATTGGTTAACATGATGTAGTTACTTATGATGTCTATGGATGATATTTAGGTTATTGGTCAACGTAGTAGTTGCTTATGGTGTCCATGGTTGACATATGGGTCATTGGTCAACAAGGTGTAGTTGCTTATGATGTCCATGGATGACATATGGGTCATTGGTCAACATGGTGTAGTTGCTTATGGTGTCCATTGATAACATATGGGTCATTAGTCAACATGGTGTATATATATGCTTATGGTCTCCATGGATGACATATAGGTCATTGGTCAACATGGTGGGTAGTTACTTATGTTGGTCAACATGGTGTAGTTGCTTATGGTGTCCATGGATGTCATACGGTTCATTGGTCAACATGGTAGTTGCTTATGGTGTGATGGTATCACCCATGGATAACATATAGGCAATTGGTCAACATGTAGTTGCTTATGGTTTCCACGTATGCAATATATGTCATTGGCCAACATGGTAGTTGGTTATGGTGTCCATGGATGACGTATAGGTCATTAGTCAACATGGTGTAGTTGCTTTTGGTGTCCATGGATGACATATAGGTCATTGGTCAACATGGTAGTTGCTTATGGTGTCCATGTATGACATAAGGGTCATTAGTTAACATGGTGTAGTTACTTATGGTGTCCATGTATGACATATGGGTTATTGGTCAACATGGTAGTTACTTATAGTGTCCATGGATGACATATGGGTCATTGGTCAAAAAGGTGTAGTTGCTTATGGTGTCCGTGGATGACATATGGTTCATTGGTCAACATGGTGTAGTTTCTTATGGTGTCCATGAACGACATATGGGTCATTGGTCAACATGGTGTAGTTGCTTATGGTGTCCATGGATGACATATAGGTCATTGGTCAACATGTAGTTGCTTATAGTGTCTGACATATGGGTAATTAGTAAACTTGGTGTAATTGGTTTTGGTGTCCATGCATGACATATGGGTAATTGGTCAACATGGTAGTTGCTTACTGTGTCCATGGATGACATAAGGGTTATTGGTTAAAATGGTGTAGTTACTTATGATGTCCATGGTTGATATATGGGTTATTGGTCAACATGGTAGTTGCTTATGGTGTCCATGGATGACATATGGGTCATTAGTTAACAAGGTATAGTTGCTTATGATGTCCATGGATGACATATGGGTCATTGGTCAACATGGTGTATTTGCTTATGGTGTCCATGGATGACATATGGGTCATTGGTCAACATGGTGTGTAGTTGCTTATGTTGTCCGTGGATGAAATATGGGTCAACATGGCAGTTGCTTATGGTGTCCATGGATGACATATGGGTCATTGGTCAACAAGGTGTAGTTGCTTATGATGTCCATGGATGACATATGGGTCATTGGTCAACATGGTGTAGTTGCTTATGGTGTCCATTGATAACATTAGGGTCATTAGTCAACATGGTGTATTTGCTTATGGTGTTCATGGATGACATATAGGTCATTGGTCAACATGGTGTGTAGTTGCTTATGTTGGTCAACATGGTGTAGTTGCTTATGGTGTCCATGGATGACATACGGTTCATTGGTCAACATGGTAGTTGCTTATGGTGTGATGGTATCACCCATGGATAACATATAGGCAATTGGTCAACATGTAGCTGCTTATGGTTTCCACGTATGACATTTGTGTCATTGGTCAACATGGTAGTTTGTTATGGTGTCCATGGATGACGTCTAGGTCATTAGTCAACATGGTGTAGTTGCTTTTGGTGTCCATGGATGACATATAGGTCATTGGTCAACATGGTAGTTGCTTATGGTGTCCATGTATGACATAAGGGTCATTAGTTAACATGGTGTAGTTGCTTATGATGTCCATGGATGACATATGGGTCATTGGTCAACATGCTGTATTTGCTTATGGTGTCCATGGATGACATATGGGTCATTGGTCAACATGGTGTGTAGTTGCTTATGTTGTCCATGGATGAAATATGGGTCAACATGGTAGTTGCTTATGGTGTCCATGGATGACATATGGTTCATTGGTCAACAAGGTGTAGTTGCTTATGATGTCCATGGATGACATATGGGCCATTGGTCAACATGGTGTAGTTGCTTATGGTGTCCATTGATGACATATGGGTCATTGGTCAACATGGTGTATTTACTTATGGTGGCCATGGATGACATATGGGTCATTGGTCAACATGGTGTGTAGTTGCTAATGTTGGTTAACTAGGTGTAGTTGCTTATGGTGTCCATGGATGACATAAGGGTCATTAGTTAACATGGTGTAGTTACTTATGGTGTCCATGGATGACATATGGGTTATTGGTCAATATGGTAGTTGCTTATGGTGTGATGGTATCACCCATGGATAACATATAGGCAATTGGTCAACATGTAGTTGCTTATGGTTTCCACGTATGACATATGTGTCATTGGTCAACATGGTAGTTGCTTATGGTGTCCATGTATGACATAAGGGTCATTAGTTAACATGGTGTAGTTACTTATGGTGTCCATGGATGACATATGGGTTATTGGTCAACATGGTAGTTGCTTATAGTGTCCATGGATGACATATGGGTCATTGGTCAACAAGGTGTAGTTGCTTATGGTGTCCATGGATGACATATGGTTCATTGGTCAACATGGTGTAGTTTCTTATGGTGTCCATGAATGACATATGTGTGACAACCCCAAATCTAATTCCGTTAAAAATCCCATTTTCACTAACGGAAAGCGTCACTATACGTTATTTTATGTAAAAATTTAAATCGTCAATGTTCGAATGTCTAAATTTAAACAGGGCTTGATATTATCCTAAGGAATATAACTCGTATGTGTTGACCCTGTTTAACCTAATAGAGTTGTATTACCATTTCAACCACTTCACCCGGGTAAAAAGTTTTAACCTAGTTAACTTTAAACATCGGGTAGCCGTGTATCGGGTGCCATTCCCGAGACATATGCAATGGGTGTGCCCAACATTTGAACACTCATTCACTACACACCCACTCTCTCTCTCTCTAGACTCGAAAACGACCCCGATTCCGCTAATTTCCGACCTCCAAACGTAAGTACTCATCCTCTATCTTATCCTAGACATGCTTCATTGAATTTGAGGGCCAAAAATCATAGGAATCAAGGTTCAAAGTGGAGTTTACGACCTAAGAAGCTCCTTAGGCCGTAAACCCCCAAAATCAAGCCAAAGACCAAGTTTTTCCTTCTTGTATGTTAGTATACTAATTAAGGCATATATCTAGAAGGGTTTGGACACTAAAACACAAGGATTTGACATGTAAAAAGGAGTTTACGGCCCAAGCATGTGCTTAGGCTAAGCTAAGCTTGGGCCGTAAACACCCAAATTTTTGTGTCAAACAAGTCCCTAAACTACCCTAGTGCATGAAAGGAATTTATCTAAGGCCTATGGAAGTGTGATGTACAATTAAACACTTCATTTTGACACCAAATGAAGAGTTTACGGCCAAGGATGTTCTTGGGCCGTAAACTCCCCAAAAATGTATGCCAAATTGTTCCAAACTCACTATAGGGCCTTCTAGGATTTTTCTAAGCCATTTGGGACCATGTTGTACAAGTAAAACCATCATCTTGAAGGACTTATAGGAGTTTACGGCCCAAGAACAAGTCTTGGCCGTAAACTCCCCAAAAATATCACAAATTTTGATGTTTAATCCTTCCCTCTTGGTCCAAAACACACACCACTAAATCAAGGTAGTGAGATAAGGCCTTAAACACACATTTTGGAGTGTCACAAGAGTTTACGGCCAAGCCTAGGGGGCTTACGGCCGTAAACTCCCAATGGGTGGCTTTTAGGCCATAAACTCTAAGGAAGTGAACCCAAGGACCCTCCCGTAAATCATCCATGGCCTTGTACCACTCCCGGGGACCCTTTCTAGGCCTTAAAACCCCGAAAACGACACTAGAATGTCCAAATTCTATAATGAAAAGAATAAGATGATTAACTTCTTGTAAAATACATATTTCATATGACATTAGGGTTCTAAAAGGTGCTCAAGTGGTTATTTGGTACCAAACGCTCAATCGACACTATTACCCGATTTACCCGATTTCCGCGATTTCAGGTGAGTTCATACCCCTTTAATGAACCTTTCAAGTGTTTTACATGTTTTAGGGGGGAGATACAAGTTGCTTATAAATGTTTATGTAAAGTTTTACAGAACGATTTCCGAGTTACAAGGATTAATCACATGTGATTCACTACTCTTAGTTTAAATCACATGTGATTTGTCACCATGCCTTAAAAATGGGTTTTACCCTTTACAAACTATTTTTAAACAGTAAATCAGAATTTAAATGCTCTTTTGGAAATATACTTTTATTTAATCAATTTGCTTATAAAATGTAACCACTCTGATATATTTATATAAATAAGACTTGGAAGACTTAGGACCGATATCTCGCCTTATTTCCTGTTCTTGTTTGATTGTGGGCTTAGGGTAGTAGTTATCCGTCCGACTGTCGTTGATTTCTTACTTATATAAAATCAGTATATCAGTATGGGATACGAATATTACTGCTTTCACTTAATGTTAAAGTCACTAACGTGCTAAGAAACATCCCCACTAAGATAACCATAATAGGTATGGTTAGGGTCACTACCGCTACTACTCGTTAAAGTATTTACTATCTACACTATAATACTCACTATTACTAGACGATACACTAGTAAGAGAATGCACTATGATCAACACTAAAAGATTACTACACTATAACAACAAAGAAAACACTAAACAAACAATAATACACTAACCCACTACGAGATACTCTATTCGCTATCCACTACGCCCGGAGTTTTCCAGTAGGGAGACGACTCTACATGTATAGATCTATACGGGGCAGACGCTATTACATCCCGACTGTTAACTCAGTCCGCGCCGTACAGGCCCAGGGATGCCACCACATCACTACACTATGCATGACCAGAAAGGTCATGGGATCCTCTATTATCCTCACTATTAGTAATATACAAGGAATACACTACTACTACTCTAAAATACTACACTAAATGTTAAACCACATCCCGAAGTAAGTAAGTATCTATCACTAAAAGAAGCTAGCACCTCTATCATTGATCACGGGCTTAACTTATTCTATCACATTTGTTATTTGGAGATTTGCCAATGTATTTTTAAAATAAACTGTTTTCAAGGGAATAAAGAATGCATACTTTTCACAGATTGTCACTTACAATGTATTACCTGGAAAATATGGGATTTTCTAAGTTTCTACTACTTATGAACATAAATGATACATCTTTAACACTAATTCTTTGTATACAAAAACTCACACTAAACTCTTATGAACTCACCAGCTTTATGCTGATAATTGTTTTCAAAATAACTTGTATCTTTCGGTCAAAGATAGACAGGTACAGACGCAGCATTTCTGGAGAAGGTGGAGCACACAAAACCCATCTCTTATTTTTGAATTACTTTTGAGTGATTGTTAAACATTACAAAACACGCATGTAACTAAATTCACTATGTAATACTGTGGTTGTATGATTCTTGTTTCTACTATGATGCAATTGTGATGATACTGTTCACTACGTCATCCACCCCGAAACGTATTCCGCCGTTATCGGTTTTGGGGTGTGACAATATGGGTCATTGGTCAACATGGTGTAGTTGCTTATGGTGTCCATGGATGACATATAGGTCATTGGTCAACATGTAGTTGCTTATGGTGTCTGACATATGGGTAATTAGTAAACTTGGTGTAATTGGTTTTTGTCTCCATGGATGACATACGGGTAATTGGTCAACATGGTAGTTGCTTACTGTGTCCATGGATGACATAAGGGTTATTGGTTAACATGGTGTAGTTACTTATGATGTCCATGGATGATATTTAGGTTATTGGTCAACGTGGTAGTTGCTTATGGTGTCCATGGTTGACATACGGGTCATTGTCAACAAGGTGTAGTCACTTATGATGTCCATGGATAACATATGGGTCATTGGTCAACATGGTGTAGTTGCTTATGGTGTCCATTGATGACATATGGGTCATTGGTCAACATGGTGTATTTCCTTATGGTGTCCATGGATGACATATGGGTCATTGGTGAACATGGTGTGTAGTTGCTTATGTTGTCCATGGATGAAATATGGGTTAACATGGTAGTTGCTTATGGTGTCCATGGATGACATATGGTTCATTGGTCAACAAGGTATAGTTGCTTATGATGTCCATGGATGAGATATGGGCCATTGGTCAACATGGTGTAGTTGCTTATGGTGTCCATTGATGACATATGGGTCATTGGTCAACATGGTGTATTTACTTATGGTGGCCATGGATGACATATGGGTCATTGGTCAACATGGTGTGTAGTTGCTTATGTTGGTCAACTAGGTGTAGTTGCTTATGGTGTCCATGGATGACATAAGGGTCATTAGTTAACATGGTGTAGTTACTTATGGTGTCCATGGATGACATAGGGGTTATTGGTCAATATGGTAGTTGCTTATGGTGTGATGGTATCACCCATGGATAACATATAGGCAATTGGTCAACATGTAGTTGCTTATGGTTTCCACGTATGACATATGTGTCATTGGTCAACATGGTAGTTGCTTATGGTGTCCATGTATGACATAAGGGTCATTAGTTAACATGGTGTAGTTACTTATGGTGTCCATGGATGACATATGGGTTATTGGTCTACATGGTAGTTGCTTATAGTGTACATGGATGACATATGGGTCATTGGTCAACAAGGTGTAGTTGCTTATGGTGTCCATGGATGACATATGGTTCATTGGTCAACATGGTGTAGTTTCTTATGGTGTCCATGAACGACATATGGGTCATTGGTCAACATGGTGTAGTTGCTTATGTTGTCCATGGATGACATATAGGTCATTGGTCAACATGTAGTTGCTTATGGTGTCTGACATATGGGTAATTAGTAAACTTGGTGTAATTGGTTTTGGTGTCCATGGATGACATATGGGTAATTGGTCAACATGGTAGTTGCTTACTGTGTCCATGGATGACATAAGGGTTATTGGTTAAAATGGTGTAGTTACTTATGATGTCCATGGATGATATTTAGGTTATTGGTCAACGTGGTAATTGCTTATGTTGTCCATGGACGAAATATGGGTCATCATGGTAGTTGCTTATGGTGTCCATGGATGACATATGGTTCATTGTTCAACAAGGTGTAGTTGGTTATGATGTCCATGGATGACATATGGTTCATTGGTTAACAAGGTGTAGTTACTTATGATTTCCATGGATGACATATGGGCCATTGGTCAACATGGTGTAGTTGCTTATGGTGTCCATTGATGACATATGGGTCATTGGTCAACATGGTGTATTTACTAATGGTGGCCATGGATGGCATATGGGTCATTGGTCAACATGGTGTGTAGTTGCTTACGTTGGTCAACTAGGTGTAGTTGCTTATGGTGTCCATGGATGACATAAGGGTCATTAGTTAACATGGTGTAGTTACTTATGGTGTCCATGGATGACATATGGGTTATTGGTCAATATGGTAGTTGCTTATGGTGTGATGGTATCACCCATGGATAACATATAGGCAATTGGTCAACATGTAGTTGCTTATGGTTTGCACGTATGACATATGTGTCATTGGTCAACATGGTAGTTGCTTATGGTGTCCATGTATGACATAATGGTCAGTAGTTAACATGGTGTAGTTACTTATGGTGTCCATGGATGACATATGGGTTATTGGTCAACATGGTAGTTGCTTATAGTGTCCATGGATGACATATGGGTCATTGGTCAACAAGGTGTAGTTGCTTATGGTGTCCATGGATGACATATGGTTCATTGGTCAACATGGTGTAGTTTCTTATGGTGTCCATGAATGACATACTGTTCATTGGTCAACATGGTGTAGTTGCTTATGGTGTCCATGGATGACATATAGGTCATTGGTCAACATGTAGTTGCTTATGGTGTCTGACATATGGGTAATCAGTAAACTTGGTGTAATTGGTTTTTGTGTCCATGGATGACATACGGGTAATTGGTCAACATGGTAGTTGCTTACTGTGTCCATGGATGACATAAGGGTTATTGGTTAACATGGTGTAGTTACTTATGATGTCCATGGATGATATTTAGGTTATTGGTCAACGTGGTAGTTGCTTATGGTGTCCATGGTTGACATATGGGTCATTGTCAACAAGGTGTAGTTGCTTATGATGTCCGTGGATAACATATGGGTCATTGGTCAACATGGTGTAGTTGCTTATGGTGTCCATTGATGACATATGGGTCATTGGTCAACATGGTGTATATGCTTATGGTGTCCATGGATGACATATGGGTCGCTGGTCAACATGGTGTGTAGTTGCTTATGTTGTCCATGGATGAAATATGGGTCAACATGGTAGTTGCTTATGGTGTCCATGGATGACATATGGTTCATTGGTCAACTAGGTGTAGTTGCTTATGATGTCCATGGATGAGATATGGGCCATTGGTCAACATGGTGTAGTTGCTTATGGTGTGCATTGATGACAAATGGGTCATTGGTCAACATGGTGTATTTACTTATGGTGGCCATGGATGACATATGGGTCATTGGTCAACATGGTGTGTAGTTGCTTACGTTGGTCAACTAGGTGTAGTTGCTTATGGTGTCCATGGATGACATAAGGCTCATTAGTTAACATGGTGTAGTTACTTATGGTGTCCAAGGATGACATATGGGTTATTGGTCAATATGGTAGTTGCTTATGGTGTGATGGTATCACCCATGGATAACATATAGGCAATTGGTCAACATGTAGTCGCTTATGGTTTCCACGTCTGACATATGTGTCATTTGTCAACATGGTAGTTGCTTATGGTGTCCATGTATGACATAAGGGTCATTAGTTAACATGGTGTAGTTACTTATGGTGTCCATGGATGACATATGGGTTATTGGTCAACATGGTAGTTGCTTATAGTGTCCATGGATGACATATGGGTCATTGGTCAACAAGGTGTAGTTGCTTATGGTGTCCATGGATAACATATGGGTCATCGGTCAACATGGTGTAGTTTCTTATGGTGTCCATGAATGACATATGGGTCATTGGTCAACATGGTGTAGTTGATTATGGTGTCCATTGATGACATATAGGTCATTGGTCAACATGTAGTTGCTTATGGTGTCTGACATATGGGTAATTAGTAAACTTGGTGTAATTGGTTTTTGTGTCCATGGATGACATATGGGTAATTGGTCAACAAGGTAGTTGCTTACTGTGTCCATGGATGACATAAGGGTTATTGGTTAACATGGTGTAGTTACTTATGATGTCCATGGATGATATTTAGGTTATTGGTCAACGTGGTAGTTGCTTATGGTGTCCATGGTTGACATATGGGTCATTGGTCAACAAGGTGTAGTTGCTTATGATGTCCATGGATGACATATGGGTCATTGGTCAACATGGTGTAGTTGCTTATGGTGTCCATTGATGACATATGGGTCACTGGGCAACAAGGTGTATTTGCTTATGGTGTCCATGGATGACATATGGTTCATTGGTCAACATGGTTTAGTTGCTTGTTGTGTCCATTGATGACATATGGGTCATTGGTCAACATGGTGTATTTGCTTGTGGTCTCCAAGGATGACATATGGGTCATTGGTCAACATGGTGTGTAGTTGCTCATGTTGTCCGTGGATGAAATATGGGTCAACATGGCAGTTGCTTATGGTGTCCATGGATGACATATGGGTAATTGGTCAACAAGGTGTAGTTGCTTATGATGTCCATGGATGACATATGGGTCATTGGTCAACATGGTGTAGTTGCTTATGGTGTCCATTGATAACATATGGGTCATTAGTCAACATGGTGTATTTGCTTATGGTGTTCATGGATGACATATAGGTCATTGGTCAACATGGTGTGTAGTTGCTTATGTTGGTCAACATGGTGTAGTTGCTTATGGTGTCCATGGATGACATACGTTTCATTGGTCAACAAAGTAGTTGCTTATGGTGTGATGGTATCACCCATGGATAACATATAGGCAATTGGTCAACATGTAGTTGCTTATGGTTTCCACGTATGACATATGTGTCATTGGTCAACATGGTAGTTGGTTATGGTGTCCATGGATGACGTATAGGTCATTAGTCAACATGGTGTAGTTGCTTTTCGTGTCCATGGATGATATATAGGTCATTGGTCAACATGGTAGTTGCTTATGGTGTCCATGTATGACATAAGGGTCATTAGTTAACATGGTGTAGTTACTTAAGGTGTCCATGGATGACATATGGGTTATTGGTCAACATGGTAGTTGCTTATAGTGTCCATGGATGACATATGGGTCATTGGTCAACAAGGTGTAGTTGCTTATGGTGTCCATGGATGTCATATGGTTCATTGGTCAACATGGTGTAGTTTCTTATGGTGTCCATGAATGACATATGGGTCATTGGTCAACATGGTGTAGTTGCTTATGGTGTCCATGGATGACATATAGGTCATTGGTCAACATGTAGTTGCTTATGGTGTCTGACATATGGGTAATTAGTAAACTTGGTGTAATTGGTTTTGGTGTCCATGGATGACATATGGGTAATTGGTCAACATGGTAGTCGCTGTCACAACTGGAAATTTTGTGTCATGTAATCTATACATTCAAGTTATTGTGAATCCCAAACTTCAATCAAATACATCATACAAATACTACAAATAGTCCTCAACCAATTGGAAAACCCTAGAAGTTCTTGTTAGGTCTATTTTGGACTAGAACTTCCTTATTGGATTCAAATGGACCAATAAGCTTCCAATTAGACTATCATGGGCTTAGAACCCTAATTGGGCTCTAATTGGACCCACACTTATTTATTTCAATATCTTGAGTCATATTGGGCCTAGAATGAAATAAATCCCAAGCTTTGATCCATAATTTAACCTAACCTAGCTTATTAAAGCATAAAAATCACAATTTTATTTTATAAGGCTAATAAGCACCCAAACTACCTCTAATAGTGGGCTTAGGGGCAAAAGCCCAAATTTTTCCTTTTTCCCTTCACATTCTCGGCCCAAGGCCCAAATCCAAGAAAGAGTTGACTTTCAAATGACACCTCATCTTTACCCATAGGATATCCATGCATTATTCTCATTTTTCCATGCACATAACTCATGTTTCCAAGCAAGCATCATATCAAGGTCATTTCTTCTTCTCTCCTCTCTCACTCTCGGCCACACACACACACACACCACAAAAATCTCTCAACTCTCTCTCAAGAACACTCCCTTCTTCTCCATCCAAAATCTCGAAAATTAGGAAGCATTCAAGGAAGTTCTTCCACAAAAATCATCATCTAAGGTAAGGTTTTGCTTGGATCTATGACTTGTATTCCTTATTTATCAAAAATCTCTTCCTAATCCATGCAAAAATCATGATCTTGCACCCTAGAACCATCTCAAACTCGAGATCTACCAAGGAAGGGAGCTAAGGCCAAAAACACTTCATTTTCCTTCCATTTTCTTTGCAAAACCGAGCCCCCACACCCAAGGTGAGCTTCATACCCCCTATTTTCTGTTTTTATGAGTTTTGTGGGGGGGGGGGGGGGAATACAAGTGAAAGTGTAGATCTATATGTGTTTCGTATGCCTTGTATGATTTCCATGCTTATATGTATGCTTTTATGTGTTTTTATGTTGGATCTAGCCTTAAAACCCCTCAAACCGAGATATAACTTATGTTTTATGATCTTAGCTTCAAATATATTTCTACACACAAAGTGTTTCAAGAAAAATGACTAAGTGGTTTAGTAATAATTTTCTTTGGGTTAAAAACACAAATTTTGGGCCAAAAATGTGAAAAATATAAAATTAAGGGCCCAAATTGACATTTCACAGATTCTGATGGATGAAGTGTGCCAAAACAGTTTCCATAAAATTATTTCTGGAATTATACTCAATTAGAGGATTAAAAACATAAATTTCAAGCTTAATGGGCTAAAAATGACATTTTCGGCCCAATGAGGCCCATTATGCGAATTTTTCTGTTTTGGAGGGCCAAAACTGTAATTTTCTGTAAAACAGTGGACTATAAGTGTCCCAAATCCTTTTCAAAGGTTTAAAATGCTTTTTTAAATTTAAAAAGGACCAAAGTTGCAAAAGTTTCACGATTTGGGCCAAAATTGTCAAAGTTGCGAAAAGAAGGGGTTAAAACCGAGAAAATTGTATTTTCAGCGACCTAAACTGTTTTCTATGAAAAATATGCTGAAAAATATTAATTTCAATAATTTTTGGTGTTAAAATGTCAAGAAAAATAGTTTAAGGACCAAACCGGGAAGTATTTAATAAAAAGGGTTGAAAATGTAAATTTTACAAATAATGAGGGGCTGAAAACAGGAATATTTCAAGGCTAGTTCAATATACACAATTTGATTAAATAATGGCATCGCGGCTATCGACGAAATACAATACACTACAATACCAAAAGTCGTTGTTAAACGAATTGGTTCGGTCTCGAACCAATAAAATCCGAAACTACTAACACTACGACACTATGACACTACGACCCTATGACGCTATGACACTACGACACTACGATTCATACAACTAACGATTTGGAATTCACTATACATACGAGTGTGCACAGACGTCTACGCACTATCTTTGGGCCCCACAAGTGTAAAATCTTGTTCGTTGAGCCTAGCTAGCCCAATGACCTGATCTTAAGGCCCGAAGACCTCTATCTTACGAAGTGTTGGGTTTTACCAATCCGACACGACGTAACCGGACTTCCAATGGCTGTAGACTACTGGTCCCCAAGGGTCCTTTAGTGTCGCCAGTGGAGTCTGCCTTTTTGCGAGGCGGGTCTGGGACCCCTCGTACATTTTTATCCCCAACCGGTTAATGGAGTTACCGGGGTCTTCGTGACCTCTTTCTCTTCGGATGTGGGACTACACCTAGTCAGGGCGATTGGATAACGCGATTAGTACTGACGACGCCTTCGGGTTCGTTAGTATAACTACAAACTGGGCGTTTGTGTAACGCGGGTTTGTAGTAAATAATCCTGCTCGAGAACCTTCCAACGTCGCCTGGGACTAACACTATACGCTATGCAATGGTTTCAATGTAACTTCACGTAATTCAAGGAACTAGGAGAACATCGGGTTTTCCTAGGGTTGTCAAAACATACAGATTTGAAATGCATACGACTTCAATGAACAATTTTTTACAAGTATAGAAACAAACAAGCATACCTATGGATCTTCACAAACGTTTTCCAAAGCATTTCTTTTCAGAAAATATCGGATTTTCTGGTGGTTTTTCAAACAATACAAACATTGGATTTTCAAACACTACTTATGAACTCACCAACATTTCATATGTTGACGTTTTTCAAAATACTTGTATTCTCAGGTAACAGATAAAGTGAAGGATGAATTGAACTCTATGACGTTTTGCTGTCGTTTAACTAGTATCGAACTATCACTTTCGAGAATGTAATGTTTTGAGACAATGTAATGAATGTAAACTCTACTGGTTGTACAATATTAATGCATGGTGACGAATGTTGTTATGTTTCATATATATTCAATGTTATGGTATCCAATTGAGTCACGACAGCCCCCGGACGTTTCCGCCGTCTGGTTCGGGGGTGTGACAGGTTGGTATCAGAGCTTTGTTTATAGTGAACTAGCATGTCTAGCCACACATTGATATGCAACTATAAACCAAAAAGAGGGACTAACATAACTCTGAACAAAACAAAGTAAATAAAACACCCTTGCTTGCATTAGGAATAGGAACCTAACACCGAACCAAACAAGATAATGCTAGTATCTCGGCTACTTCAGGACTGTTCTTAGTTGTATCAAGGAGCGGATGTAGCCTGATCAACTACATTCCCTCCAAGGTACAACCATCACATGTCGTGAAGAGATCGTGATAACTAGGAACCTAAAATCATACCCCTTAATCTCCAAGAAGAGAACCTCAACTGAATCTATGCAATAGTCGTAGAGCTATAGGAGTAATTGGTATGCTATTTGTTTCTAGTATTCATAACCCATCGTGCAATACGCTATAGACGAGTATCATTAGCCAGGAAACCCTATCACCCTAGTCAAGGAATAGTCGGGTGGCTCGACCCAGAGGAAGAATCCCCGGAGGGACACGAAGTAGAACTCGCAGGTGAACCCGCTGAGTCAATAGTGGACCTCGAAGAGGAAGAGCCGGAGGGTAGTGACGATGACGACACGGATGTAGAATCCAATGACATCAATCCTCCATGTAAATCCAGGGCACCGACTTATAGTGTGGGCCCCGGTGACCCCATGCCCCCTCGGGCACCCGATATTTGGGGATAAAGTCACCAGTAAGGAATACGACCACACCACGGTAAGAGTTGAGGTCTCTTTAATTTTAGCCACAGAGGACCAGCTGACCAGGCCCTCCCAGTCGTGGTGCGACGCACCCGAGGTATCGATAACCAAGCTCAGGACACCCCAAAATCGAACAAAACAAATGTGGTTTATTATTAAGAGGGATGAAAGGAAAACACGGGAAGTGAATGGAGACTCTCGAGCAAGACAGTTAGTTTGGGAGGCACGCCTACGATATACCGAGCAACAAGTAGCTCGTCTCCGAGGTGCATCCACTTCATCAGCATCACCACCAGACACTTCTCGCCACGAATAGGATCATCCTTTTCTAATTTCCCCTACTATCCGACATGACTCTCTTTCGTGTACTAAGATGGTACATACCCCTAAAACGATTATGTGTTATATTTATTTCATATTGCTGCAACGACTCAATTATATGCACAAGCGAACCCTCAGAACCACTAGATACTTAAGGATCTCGAAACTAAAACAACTCATATAATCTAAGTATAGACGTAACAATCGTTCCAGATCTGTGATCACCTATTACCACGAAATACATCATAGGGATGTAGATGGAGGCAGTAAGAATTATACAACAAGATGCAAAAATTTATAGAGTACAACCAGGAATGACGATCATCACTTACGATCTGGGTTATCAATGTGCATCAGGAAAATGCCCTCCCGCAAGAATAACAAGCGCACCCGCGAGACACCACTCCTGCAGATGGACTCTGCTACATTCCAAGCTGCTGTAATGGCAGCAGTAACCGCTGCCATGGCACAGATCAATGCCAACAACCCTAATGGAGGCAGGAATAGCATTGACAACCCCAGCCAAAGGAACAAACATGGAAACCAACAAGTGACGACCTGTCAAGGAACTCCAAACCCCAAGCTTAAGAGCAGGAAGCTGAGGTCTGGAGGTAAGAGAAAGGGACAACACACTCGAGGGTTCTCAAGGGAGCAACGTGTTGTTGTCGTTCATGCGACCACGACCCCTATTACACCAGCAGCCAGGAGACCATATGCTGGAAACCTTCCAAAATGCAACCAGTGCAAATTCCATCATAATGGAGCCTGCAGGGAGATGCATTGCAACAAATGCAACCGAAAGAATCACATCGCCAAATTCTGTAGAACTTATCCATGCCAGAATCGTCAGCCAAATGAAAATGACAACAATCGCAACAACCCTAACAACAACACCAATGATGAAACCAGTCGCACTTGCTATAGGTGTGGAAGAACTGGTCACATCAGGCGTAATTGCCCTAGGGATAACAATCAAGGAGCAAAAGGATCAGAAATGGTCCTGACCTTGGGTCAAGGCGAAGCAATCCAAAACCCAACGGTTGTTACTGGTACGTTCCCACTTGACAACTCTTTCGCTTACCTCTTACTCAATGGTAAATCCGAGTGAAGTTTCAGTTAGTAACAAATTCAAACACTTACTAAAACAACATCCCCAAAACTAAGCTAAGCCTTTTCAATGGACATGACCAATGGGGAAAAATGATTTAATCTAGGGTACTCATGTGGAGTACACCTTAACACTAAACAACATTTCATTACAAGTAGGTTTCATGCCAGTAAATATTAGGAGTTTTAATGTGATAATTGTCATGGTTGGGTTAAGCCCCCACCGTGTTGATACCATGTATCGCGAGAAGGCCGTTTCCTTTCACGTTCCTAATCACGAAAACTCTAATAATCCATGGTGATAAACCTGGCGCAAATCCTCCTCCTATCTCGTGCATCAAGGCACAGAAGTGCCTGCACCAGAAAAACTACGTTTTCCTCACTCATGTTGTGGACAAGATCAAAGAAGAGGTAGGCATACAGAGTATTCCAGGAGCTTGTGATTTTCCCAAATGTGTTTCCTAAGGAACTTTCGGGAATACCCCAGAGAGACGGGTTGAATTTCGAATCAACCTCATATCGGTAACCACATCAATTGCCAATTCACCCTATAGGTTGACTCCCGCCCAAAAATTCACAAGTTATCCTATCAACTGAGTAGAATTGTTGCGCAAGGGATTCATTAGACCAAGCTTCTTATCCTAGAGAGCTCCGGTCTTGTTTTTCAAGAAGACAGATCCTTCCGAGGGTACATTGATTTTAGGAAATTGAACAATCTCCCTATTAAAAGTCGATACCTACTTCCACGGACTGACAATCTATTTGGCCAGCTCCAAGAAGCTCGTTACTTCTTTAAAATAGATCTAAGAATCGGTTATCATCAACTCTGAGTCCGAGAAGGTGACATTCCAAATCTGCACTCCGAACTTGTCACGACCATTTCAAATTCATTGTGAAACCCTTCGGTCTAACGAATGCTCCCATGGTTTTCATGAACCTTACGAACCAAGTCTCCCAACCATTCCTAGTTAGCCCTTTCACTATTTTCATCGATAACATACTCATCTGCTCGCAAAGCGAGAACGAAACACTACCATCATCTACGACCAGCCTAGAAAGCATCAAGGCTGGGAATGTCGCGATGAAAGCACTACATGGAGGGATAAAACTCTCGAAGTCGAAAGACGAAATTTTTTTTTAGAGTTGAGTTGGGCGTTATCTGGGTGATCGTCGATAGGTTAACCCAATCTGCCCATTTCCTGCCAATACAGAAATCAAACAAGATGGAAGAATTAGCTTGGATCTATATCCAGGAGGTCGTGAGACTCCATGAAATATCGGTATCTACTATCTTAGATCGAGATAACAGATTTTCTTCAAGACTATAGCAGTCATTTCAGAGGGCTATGAGAACATAACTAGACATAAGCGTTGCTTACCACCTTTAAACCAATCGCCAAAGTGAATGAACCATTTGACCACTCAAATCCATACTACAAGTCTAGGTGCTCGAATTCAGCAAGTCATGGGATACCTGATTGCCCGTGATTGGATTCCCCTACAATAACAGTTATCGCACGAGCGTCAAGATTGCTCGTTTCGAAACTCTTTATAGTCATAAACGCATATCACTCACCAGTACTCTCATGAGAACAGAAACCATTTACGAAACAACAGAGAAGATAATCCAAATCAACGCTTGACTTCAAGCATCGCGAGACCGACAGTAGAGATATTCCGACAAGCGGCGTAAGCCATTAGGATGTCAGGTCAGGGATCGCGTGCTATTAAAGGAATCTCCTTGGAAAGGAATGATTCGCTTTAGGAAACGAGAAAACCAAACCCACGATACGCTGGACTGTTCGAGATTCTTGCTCGGATTGGTCCAAAGACATATAGGCTGTAACTGCCTGTAGAGCTCAACAACGTGAACCCTGTGTTCTGTGTCTTGAATCTGAAAAGTGCCTATCAGATGAAACCCTTGTCATTCCTCTTGACGAAATCGAAATCAATAAGAATCTCCTGTTCGTCGAAGAACCAATCGAAATCATGGACAGGGAGGTGAAGCGTACTAAGCAGAGTCGCATCCCGATCGTGAAGGTACGGTGGAACGCGAAGCGTGGGCCAGAATTCACGTGGGAACGCGAAGATCAAATGAAGCAGAAGTACCCTCACCTATTCTAGCATTCTCAAATCTAGCTTTCAAACAGAATTTCGGGACGAAATTCCCTCTAACGGGGGAATGATGTCACAACTGGAAATTTTGTGTCATGTAATCTATACATTCAAGTTATTGTGAATCCCAAACTTCAATCAAATACATCATACAAATACTACAAATAGTCCTCAAACAATTGGAAAACCCTAGAAGTTCTTGTTAGGTCTATTTTGGACTAGAACTTCCTTATTGGATTCAAATGGACCAATAAGCTTCCAATTAGACTATCATGGGCTTAGAACCCTAATTGGGCTCTAATTGGACCCACACTTATTTATTTCAATATCTTGAGTCATATTGGGCCTAAAATGAAATAAATCACAAGCTTTGATCCATAATTTAACCTAACCTAGCTTATTAAAGCATAAAAATCACAATTTTATTTTATAAGGCTAATAAGCACCCAAACTACCTCTAATAGTGGGCTTAGGGGCAAAAGCCCAAATTTTTCCTTTTTCCCTTCACATTCTCGGCCCAAGGCCCAAATCCAAGAAAGATTTGACTTTCAAATGACACCTCATCTTTACCCATAGGATATCCATGCATTATTCTCATTTTTCCATGCACATAACTCATGTTTCCAAGCAAGCATCATATCAAGGTCATTTCTTCTTCT
This sequence comes from Lactuca sativa, assembly GCF_002870075.4. Classification (NCBI taxonomy): domain Eukaryota; kingdom Viridiplantae; phylum Streptophyta; class Magnoliopsida; order Asterales; family Asteraceae; genus Lactuca; species Lactuca sativa. The sequence continues at coordinate 268,587,305 of NC_056630.2, read as the reverse complement.
CTCCTCTCTCACTCTCGGCCACACACACACACACACCACAAAAATCTCTCAACTCTCTCTCAAGAACACTCCCTTCTTCTCCATCCAAAATCTCGAAAATTAGGAAGCATTCAAGGAAGTTCTTCCACAAAAATCATCATCTAAGGTAAGGTTTTGCTTGGATCTATGACTTGTATTCCTTATTTATCAAAAATCTCTTCCTAATCCATGCAAAAATCATGATCTTGCACCCTAGAACCATCTCAAACTCGAGATCTACCAAGGAAGGGAGCTAAGGCCAAAAACACTTCATTTTCCTTCCATTTTCTTTGCAAAACCGAGCCCCCACACCCAAGGTGAGCTTCATACCCCCTATTTTCTGTTTTTATGAGTTTTGTGGGGGGCGAATACAAGTGAAAGTGTAGATCTATATGTGTTTCGTATGCCTTGTATGATTTCCATGCTTATATGTATGCTTTTATGTGTTTTTATGTTGGATCTAGCCTTAAAACCCCTCAAACCGAGATATAACTTATGTTTTATGATCTTAGCTTCAAATATATTTCTACACACAAAGTGTTTCAAGAAAAATGGCTAAGTGGTTTAGTAATAATTTTCTTTGGGTTAAAAACACAAATTTTGGGCCAAAAATGTGAAAAATACAAAATTAAGGGCCCAAATTGACATTTCACAGATTCTGATGGATGAAGTGTGCCAAAACAGTTTCCATAAAATTATTTCTGGAATTATACTCAATTAGAGGATTAAAAACATAAATTTCAAGCTTAATGGGCTAAAAATGACATTTTCGGCCCAATGAGGCCCATTATGCGAATTTTTCTGTTTTGGAGGGCCAAAACTGTAATTTTCTGTAAAACAGTGGACTATAAGTGTCCCAAATCCTTTTCAAAGGTTTAAAATGCTTTTTTAAATTTAAAAAGGACCAAAGTTGCAAAAGTTTCACGATTTGGGCCAAAATTGTCAAAGTTGCGAAAAGAAGGGGTTAAAACCGAGAAAATTGTATTTTCAGCGACCTAAACTGTTTTCTATGAAAAATATGCTGAAAAATATTAATTTCAATATTTTTTGGTGTTAAAATGTCAAGAAAAATAGTTTAAGGACCAAACCGGGAAGTATTTAATAAACAGGGTTGAAAATGTAAATTTTACAAATAATGAGGGGCTGAAAACAGGAATATTTCAAGGCTAGTTCAATATACACAATTTGATTAAATAATGGCATCGCGGCTATCGACGAAATACAATACACTACAATACCAAAAGTCGTTGTTAAACGAATTGGTTCGGTCTCGAACCAATAAAATCCGAAACTACTAACACTACGACACTATGACACTACGACCCTATGACGCTATGACACTACGACACTACGATTCATACAACTAACGATTTGGAATTCACTATACATACGAGTGTGCACAGACGTCTACGCACTATCTTTGGGCCCCACAAGTGTAAAATCTTGTTCGTTGAGCCTAGCTAGCCCAATGACCTGATCTTAAGGCCCGAAGACCTCTATCTTACGAAGTGTTGGGTTTTACCAATCCGACACGACGTAACCGGACTTCCAATGGCTGTAGACTACTGGTCCCCAAGGGTCCTTTAGTGTCGCCAGTGGAGTCTGCCTTTTTGCGAGGCGGGTCTGGGACCCCTCGTACATTTTTATCCCCAACCGGTTAATGGAGTTACCGGGGTCTTCGTGACCTCTTTCTCTTCGGATGTGGGACTACACCTAGTCAGGGCGATTGGATAACGCGATTAGTACTGACGACGCCTTCGGGTTCGTTAATATAACTACAAACTGGGCGTTTGTGTAACGAGGCTTTGTAGTAAATAATCCTGCTCGAGAACCTTCCAACGTCGCCTGGGACTGACACTATACGCTATGCAATGGTTTCAATGTAACTTCACGTAATTCAAGGAACTAGGAGAACATCGGGTTTTCCTAGGGTTTTCAATACATACAGATTTGAAAAGCATACGACTTCAATGAACAATTTTTTACAAGTATAGAAACAAACAAGCATACCTATGGATCTTCACAAACGTTTTCCAAAGCATTTCTTTTCAGAAAATATCGGATTTTCTGGTGGTTTTTCAAACAATACAAACATTGGATTTTCAAACACTACTTATGAACTCACCAACATTTCATATGTTGACGTTTTTCAAAATACTTGTATTCTCAGGTAACAGATAAAGTGAAGGATGAATTGAACTCTATGACGTTTTGCTGTCGTTTAACTAGTATCGAACTATCACTTTCGAGAATGTAATGTTTTGAGACAATGTAATGAATGTAAACTCTACTGGTTGTACAATATTAATGCATGGTGACGAATGTTGTTATGTTTCATATATATTCAATGTTATGGTATCCAATTGAGTCACGACAGCCCCCGGACGTTTCCGCCGTCTGGTTCGGGGGTGTGACAGTCGCTTACTGTGTCCATGGATGACATAAGGGTTATTGGTTAACATGGTGTAGTTACTTATGTTGTCCATGGATGATATTTAGGTTATTGGTCAACGTGGTAGTTGCTTATGGTGTCCATGGTTGACATATGGGTCATTGGTCAACAAGTTGTAGTTGCTTATGATGTGCATGGATGACATATGGGTCATTGGTCAACATGGTGTAGTTGCTTATGGTGTCCATTGATGACATATGGGTCATTGGTCAACGTGGTGTATTTGCTTATGGTGTCCATGGATGACATATGGGTCATTGGTCAACATGGTGTGTAGTTGCTTATGTTGTCCATGGATGACATATGGTTGATTGGTCAACAAGGTGTAGTTGCTTATGATGTTCATGGATGACATATGGGTCATCGGTCAACATGGTGTAGTTGCTTATGGTGTCCATTGATGACATATGGGTCATTGGTCAACATGGTGTATTTACTTATGGTGGCCATGGATGACATATGGGTCATTGGTCAACATGGTGTGTAGTTGCTTATGTTGGTCAACTAGGTGTAGTTGCTTATCGTGTCCATGGATGACATAAGGGTCATTAGTTAACATGGTGTAGTTACTTATGGTGTCCATGGATCACATATGGGTTATTGGTCAATATGGTAGTTGCTTATGGTGTGATGGTATCACCCATGGATAACATATAGGCAATTGGTCAACATGTAGTTGCTTATGGTTTCCACGTATGACATATGTGTCATTGGTCAACATGGTAGTTGGTTATGGTGTCCATAGATGACATAAGGGTCATTGGTTAACATGGTGTAGTTACTTATGATGTCCATGGTTGATATATGGGTTATTGGTCAACATGGTAGTCGCTTATGGTGTCCATGGATGACATATCGGTCATTAGTCAACAAGGTGTAGTTGCTTATGATGTCCATGGATGACATATGGGTCATTGGTCACCATGGTGTAGTTGCTTATTGTGTCCATTGATGACATATGGGTCATTGGTCAACATGGTGTATTTGCTTATGGTGTCCATGGATGACATATGGGTCATTGGTCAACATGGTGTGTAGTTGCTTATGTTGTCTGTGGATGAAATATGGGTCAACATGGCAGTTGCTTATGGTGTCCATGGATGACATATGGGTCATTGGTCAACAAGGTGTAGTTGCTTATGATGTCCATGGATGACATATGGGTCATTGGTCAACATGGTGTAGTTGCTTATGGTGTCCATTGATAACAGATGGGTCATTAGTCAACATGGTGTATTTGCTTATGGTGTTCATGGATGACATATAGGTCATTGGTCAACATGGTGTGTAGTTGCTTATGTTGGTCAACATGGTGTAGTTGCTTACGGTGTCCATGGATGACAAACAGTTCATTGGTCAACATGGTAGTTGCTTATGGTGTGATGGTATCACCCATGGATAACATATAGGCAATTGGTCAACATGTAGTTGCTTTTGGTTTCCACGTATGACATATGTGTCAATGGTCAACAGGGTAGTTGGTTATGGTGTCCATGGATGACGTATAGGTCATTAGTCAACATGGTGTAGTTGCTTTTGGTGTCCATGGATGACATATAGGTCATTGGTCAACATGGTAGTTGCTTATGGTGTCCATGTATGACATAAGGGTCATTAGTTAACATGGTGTAGTTACTTAAGGTGTCCATGGATGACATATGGGTTATTGGTCAACATGGTAGTTGCTTATAGTGTCCATGGATGACATATGGGTCATTGGTCAACAATGTGTAGTTGCTTATGGTTTCCATGGATGTCATATGGTTCATTGGTCAACATGGTGTATTTACTTATGGTGGCCATGAATGACATATGAGTCATTGGTCAACATGGTGTAGTTGCTTATTGTGTCCATGGATGACATATAGGTCATTGGTCAACATGTAGTTGCTTATGGTGTCTGACATATGGGTAATTAGTAAACTTGGTGTAATTGGTTTTGGTGTCCATGGATGACATATGGGTAATTGGTCAACATGGTAGTTGCTTACTGTGTCCATGGATGACATAAGGGTTATTGGTTAACATGGTGTAGTTACTTATGATGTCCATGGATGGTATTTAGGTTATTGGTCAACGTGGTAGTTGCTTATGGTGTCCATGGTTGACATATGGGTCATTGGTCAACAAGGTGTAGTTGCTTATGATGTCTATGGATGACATATGGGTCATTGGTCAACATGGTGTAGTTGCTTATGGTGTCCGTTGATGACATATGGGTCATTGGTCAACATGGTGTATTTGCTTATGGTGTCCATGGATGATATATGGGTCATTGGAAAACATGGTGTGTAGTTGCTTATGTTGTCCATGGATGAAATATGGGTCAACATGGTAGTTGCTTATGGTGTCCATGGATGACATATGGTTCATTGGTCAACAAGGTGTGGTTGCTTATGATGTCCATGGATGACATATGGGACATTGGTCAACATGCTGTAGTTGGTTATGGTGTCCATTGATGACATATGGGTCATTGGTCAACATGGTGTATTTACTTATGGTGGCCATGGATGACATATGGGTCATCGGTCAACATGGTGTAGTTGCTTATGGTGTCCATTGATGACATATGGGTCATTGGTCAACATGGTGTATTTACTTATGGTGGCCATGGATGACATATGGGTCATTGGTCAACATGGTGTGTAGTTGCTTATGTTGGTCAACTAGGTGTAGTTGCTTATGGTGTCCATGGATGACATAAGGGTCATTAGTTAACATGGTGTAGTTACTTATGGTGTCCATGGATGACATATGGGTTATTGGTCAATATGGTAGTTGCTTATGGTGTGATGGTATCACCCATGGATGACATATAGGCAATTGGTCAACATGTAGTTGCTTATGGTTTCCACGTATGACATATGTGTCATTGGTCAACATGGTAGTTGGTTATGGTGTCTATAGATGACATAAGGATCATTGGTTAACATGGTGTAGTTACTTATGATGTCCATGGTTGATATATGGGTTATTGGTCAACATGGTAGTTGCTTATGGTGTCCATGGATGACATATCGGTCATTAGTCAACAAGGTGTAGTTGCTTATGATGTCCATGGATGACATATGGGTCATTGGTCACCATGGTGTAGTTGCTTATTGTGTCCATTGATGACATATGGGTCATTGGTCAACATGGTGTATTTGCTTATGGTGTCCATGGATGACATTGGGTCATTGGTCAACATGGTGTGTAGTTGCTTATGTTGTCTGTGGATGAAATATGGGTCAACATGGCAGTTGCTTATGGTGTCCATGGATGACATATGGGTCATTGGTCAACAAGGTGTAGTTGCTTATGATGTCCATGGATGACATATGGGTCATTGGTCAACATGGTGTAGTTGCTTATGGTGTCCATTGATAACAGATGGGTCATTAGTCAACATGGTGTATTTGCTTATGGTGTTCATGGATGACATATAGGTCATTGGTCAACATGGTGTGTAGTTGCTTATGTTGGTCAACATGGTGTAGTTGCTTATGGTGTCCATGGATGACAAACGGTTCATTGGTCAACATGGTAGTTGCTTATGGTGTGATGGTATCACCCATGGATAACATATAGGCAATTGGTCAACATATAGTTGCTTTTGGTTTCCACGTATGACATATGTGTCAATGGTCAACAGGGTAGTTGCTTATGGTGTCCATGGTTGACATATGGGTCATTGGTCAACAAGGTGTAGTTGCTTATGATGTCTATGGATGACATATGGGTCATTGGTCAACATGGTGTAGTTGCATATGGTGTCCGTTGATGACATATGGGTCATTGGTCAACATGGTGTATTTGCTTATGGTGTCCATGGATGATATATGGGTCATTGGTAAACATGGTGTGTAGTTGCTTATGTTGTCCATGGATGAAATATGGGTCAACATGGTAGTTGCTTATGGTGTCCATGGATGACATATGGTTCATTGGTCAACAAGGTGTGGTTGCTTATGATGTCCATGGATGACATATGGGACATTGGTCAACATGCTATAGTTGGTTATGGTGTCCATTGATGACATATGGGTCATTGGTCAACATGGTGTATTTACTTATGGTGGCCATGGATGACATATGGGTCATTGGTCAACATGGTGTGTAGTTGCTTATGTTGGTCAACTAGGTGTAGTTGCTTATGGTGTCCATGGATGACATAAGGGTCATTAGTTAACATGGTGTAGTTACTTATGGTGTCCATGGATGACATATGGGTTATTGGTCAATATGGTAGTTGCTTATGGTGTGATGGTATCACCCATGGATAACATATAGGCAATTGGTCAACATGTAGTTGCTTATGGTTTCCACGTATGACATATGTGTCATTGGTCAACATGGTAGTTGCTTATGGTGTCCATGTATGACATAAGGGTCATTAGCAAACATGGTGTAATTCCTTATGGTGTCCATGGTTGACATATGGGTCATTGGTCAACAAGGTGTAGTTGCTTATGATGTCCATGGATGACATATGGGTCATTGGTCAACATGGTGTAGTTGCTTATGGTGTCCATTGATGACATATGGGTCATTGGTCAACATGGTGTATTTGCTTATGGTGTCCATGGATGACATATGGGTCATTGGTCAACATGGTGTGTAGTTGCTTATGGTGTCCATGGATGACATATAGGTCATTGGTCAACATGTAATTGCTTATGGTGTCTGACATATGGGTAATTAGTAAACTTGGTGTAATTGGTTTTTGTGTCCATGGATGACATACGGGTAATTGGTCAACATGGTAGTTGCTTATTGTGTCCATGGATGACATAAGGGTTATTGGTTAACATGGTGTAGTTACTTATGATGTCGATGGATGATATTTAGGTTATTGGTCAACGGGGTAGTTGCTTATGGTGTCCATGGTTGACATATGGGTCATTGGTCAACAAGGTGTAGTTGCTTATGATGTCCATGGATGACATATGGGTCATTGGTCAACATGGTGTAGTTGCTTATGGTGTCCATTGATGACATATGGGTCATTGGTCAACATGGTGTATTTGCTTATGGTGTCCATGGATGACATATGGGTCATTGGTCAACATGGTGTGTAGTTGCTTATGTTGTCCATAGATGAAATATGGGTCAACATGGTAGTTGCTTATGGTGTCCATGGATGACATATGGTTCATTGGTCAACAAGGTGTAGTTGCTTATGATGTCCATGGATGACATATGGGCCATTGGTCAACATGGTGTAGTTGCTTATGGTGTCCATTGATGACATATGGGTCATTGGTCAACATGGTGTATTTACTTATGGTGGCCATAGATGACATATGGGTCATTGGTCAACATGGTGTGTAGTTGCTTATGTTGGTCAACTAGGTGTAGTTGCTTATGGTGTCCATGGATGGCATAAGGGTCATTAGTTAACATGGTGTAGTTACTTATGGTGTCCTTGGATGACATATGGGTTATTGGTCAATATAGTAGTTGCTTATGGTGTGATGGTATCACCCATGGATAACATATAGGCAATTGGTCAACATGTAGTTGGTTATGGTTTCCACGTATGACATATGTGTCATTGGTCAACATGGTAGTTGCTTATGGTGTCCATGTATGACATAAGCGTCATTAGTTAACATGGTGTAGTTACTTATGGTGTCCATGGATGACATATGGGTTATTGGTCAACATGGTAGTTGTTGATAGTGTCCATGGATGACATATGGGTCATTGGTCAACAAGGTGTAGTTGCTTATGGTGTCCATGGATGACATATGGTTCATTGGTCAACATGGTGTAGTTTCTTATGGTTTCCATGAATGACATATGGGTCATTGGTCAACATGGTGTAGTTGCTTGTGGTGTCCATGGATGACATATAGTTCATTGGTCAACATGTAGTTGCTTATGGTGTCTGACATATGGGTAATTAGTAAACTTGGTGTAATTGGTTTTTGTGTCCATGGATGACATACGGGTAATTGGTCAACATGGTAGTTGCTTATTGTCTCCATGGATGACATAAGGGTTATTGGTTAACATGGTGTAGTTACTTATGGTGTCCATGGATGATATTTAGGTTATTGGTCAATGGGGTAGTTGCTTATGGTGTCCATGGTTGACATATGGGTCATTGGTCAACAAGGTGTAGTTGCTTATGATGTCCAAGGATGACATATGGGTCATTGGTCAACATGGTGTAGTTGCTTATGGTGTCCATTGATGACATATGGGTCATTGGTCAACATGGTGTATTTGCTTATGGTGTCCATGGATGACATATGGGTCATTGGTCAACATGGTGTGTAGTTGCTAATGTTGGTCAACTAGGTGTAGTTGCTTATGGTGTCCATGGATGACATAAGGGTCATTAGTTAACATGGTGTAGTTACTTATGCTGTCCATGGATGACATATGGGTTATTGGTCAATATGGTAGTTGCTTATGGTGTGATGGTATCACCCATGGATAACATATAGGCAATTGGTAAACATGTAGTTGCTTATGGTTTCCTCGTATGACATATGTGTGATTGGTCAACATGGTAGTTGCATATGGTGTCCATGTATGACATAAGGGTCATTAGTTAACATGGTGAAGTTACTTATGGTGTCCATGGATGACATATGTGTTATTGGTCAACATGGTAGTTGCTTATAGTGTCCATGGATGACATATGGGTCATTGGTCAACAAGGTGTAGTTGCTTATGGTGTCCATGGATGACATATGGTTCATTGGTCAACATGGTGTAGTTTCTTATGGTGTCCATGAATGACATATGGGTCATTGGTCAACATGGTGTAGTTGCTTATGGTGTCCATGGATGACATATAGTTCATTGGTCAACATGTAGTTGCTTATGGTGTCTGACATATGGGTAATTAGTAAACTTGGTGTAATTGGTTTTTGTGTCCATGGATGACATACGGGTAATTGGTCAACATGGTAGTTGCTTACTGTGTCCATGGATGACATAAGGGTTATTGGTTAACATGGTGTAGTTACTTATGATGTCCATGGATGATATTTAGGTTATTGGTCAACGTGGTAGTTGCTTATGGTGTCCATGGTTGACATATGGGTCATTGGTCAACAAGGTGTAGTTGCTTATGATGTCCATTGATGACATATGGGTCATTGGTCAACATGGTGTAGTTGCTTATGGTGTCCATTGATGACATATGGGTCATTGGTCAACATGGTGTATTTGCTTATGGTGTCCATGGATGACATATGGGTCATTGGTCAACATGGTGTGTAGTTGCTTATGGTGTCCATGGATGACATATAGGTCATTGGTCAACATGTAGTTGCTTATCGTGTCTGACATATGGGTAATTAGTAAACTTGGTGTAATTGGTTTTTGTGTCCATGGATGACATACGGGTAATTGGTCAACATGGTAGTTGCTTATTGTGTCCATGGATGACATAAGGGTTATTGGTTAACATGGTGTAGTTACTTATGATGTCCATGGATGATATTTAGGTTATTGGTCAACGGGGTAGTTGCTTATGGTGTCCATGGTTGACATATGGGTCATTGGTCAACAAGGTGTAGTTGCTTATGATGTCCATGGATGACATATGGGTCATTGGTCAACATGGTGTAGTTGCTTATGGTGTCCATTGTTGACATATGGGTCATTGGTCAACATGGTGTATTTGCTTATGGTGTCCATGGATGACATATGGGTCATTGGTCAACATGGTGTGTAGTTGCTTATGTTGTCCATGGATGAAATATGGGTCAACATGGTAGTTGCTTATGGTGTCCATGGATGACATATGGTTCATTGGTCAACAAGTTGTAGTTGCTTATGATGTCCATGGATGACATATGGGCCATTGGTCAACATGGTGTAGTTGCTTATGGTGTCCATTGATGACATATGGGTCATTGGTCAACATGGTGTATTTACTTATGGTGGCCATGGATGACATATGGGTCATTGGTCAACATGGTGTGTAGTTGCTTACGTTGGTCAACTAGGTGTAGTTGCTTATGGTGTCCATGGACGACATAAGGGTCATTAGTTAACATGTTGTAGTTACTTATGGTGTCCATGGATGACATATGGGTTATTGGTCAATATGGTAGTTGCTTATGGTGTGATGGTATCACCCATGGATAACATATAGGCAATTGGTCAACATGTAGTTGCTTATGGTTTCCTCGTATGACATATGTGTCATTGGTCAACATGGTAGTTGCATATGGTGTCCATGTATGACATAAGGGTCATTAGTTAACATGGTGTAGTTACTTATGGTTTCCATGGATGACATATTTGTTATTGGTCAACATGGTAGTTGCTTATAGTGTCCATGGATGACATATGGGTCATCGGTCAACAAGGTGTAGTTGCTTATGGTGTCCATTGATGACATATGGGTCATTGGTCAACATGGTGTATTTGCTTATGGTGTCCATGGATGACATATGGGTCATTGGTCAACATGGTGTGTAGTTGCTTATGGTGTCCATGGATGACATATAGGTCATTGGTCAACATGTAGTTGCTTATCGTGTCTGACATATGGGTAATTAGTAAACTTGGTGTAATTGGTTTTTGTGTCCATGGATGACATACGGGTAATTGGTCAACATGGTAGTTGCTTATTGTGTCCATGGATGACATAAGGGTTATTGGTTAACATGGTGTAGTTACTTATGATGTCCATGGATGATATTTAGGTTATTGGTCAACGGGGTAGTTGCTTATGGTGTCCATGGTTGACATATGGGTCATTGGTCAACAAGGTGTAGTTGCTTATGATGTCCATGGATGACATATGGGTCATTGGTCAACATGGTGTAGTTGCTTATGGTGTCCATTGTTGACATATGGGTCATTGGTCAACATGGTGTATTTGCTTATGGTGTCCATGGATGACATATGGGTCATTGGTCAACATGGTGTGTAGTTGCTTATGTTGTCCATGGATGAAATATGGGTCAACATGGTAGTTGCTTATGGTGTCCATGGATGACATATGGTTCATTGGTCAACAAGTTGTAGTTGCTTATGATGTCCATGGATGACATATGGGCCATTGGTCAACATGGTGTAGTTGCTTATGGTGTCCATTGATGACATATGGGTCATTGGTCAACATGGTGTATTTACTTATGGTGGCCATGGATGACATATGGGTCATTGGTCAACATGGTGTGTAGTTGCTTACGTTGGTCAACTAGGTGTAGTTGCTTATGGTGTCCATGGACGACATAAGGGTCATTAGTTAACATGTTGTAGTTACTTATGGTGTCCATGGATGACATATGGGTTATTGGTCAATATGGTAGTTGCTTATGGTGTGATGGTATCACCCATGGATAACATATAGGCAATTGGTCAACATGTAGTTGCTTATGGTTTCCTCGTATGACATATGTGTCATTGGTCAACATGGTAGTTGCATATGGTGTCCATGTATGACATAAGGGTCATTAGTTAACATGGTGTAGTTACTTATGGTTTCCATGGATGACATATGTGTTATTGGTCAACATGGTAGTTGCTTATAGTGTCCATGGATGACATATGGGTCATCGGTCAACAAGGTGTAGTTGCTTATGGTGTCCATGGATGACATATGGTTCATTGGTCAACATGGTGTAGTTTCTTATGGTGTCCATGAATGACATATGGGTCATTGGTCAACATGGTGTAGTTGCTTATGGTGTCCATGGATGACATATAGTTCATTGGTCAACATTTAGTTGCTTATGGTGTCTGACATATAGGTAATTAGTAACTTGGTGTAATTGGTTTTTGTGTCCATGGATGACATACGGGTAATTGGTCAACATGGTAGTTGCTTACTGTGTCCATGGATGACATAAGGGTTATTGGTTAACATGGTGTAGTTACTTATGATGTCCATGGATGATATTTAGGTTATTGGTCAACGTGGTAGTTGCTTATGGTGTCCATGGTTGACATATGGGTCATTGGTCAACAAGGTGTAGTTGCTTATGATGTCCATGGATGACATATGGGTCATTGGTCAACATGGTGTAGTTGCTTATGGTGTCCATTGTTGACATATGGGTCATTGGTCAACATGGTGTATTTTCTTATGGTGTCCATGGATGACATATGGGTCATTGGTCAACATGGTGTGTAGTTGCTTATGGTGTCCATGGATGACATATAGGTCATTGGTCAACATGTATTTGCTTATCGTGTCTGACATATGGGTAATTAGTAAACTTGGTGTAATTGGTTTTTGTGTCCATGGATGACATACGGGTAATTGGTCAACATGGTAGTTGCTTATTGTGTCCATGGATGACATAAGGGTTATTGGTTAACATGGTGTAGTTACTTATGATGTCCATGGATGATATTTAGGTTATTGGTCAACGGGGTAGTTGCTTATGTTGTCCATGGTTGACATATGGGTCATTGGTCAACAAGGTGTAGTTGCTTATGATGTCCATGGATGACATATGGGTCATTGGTCAACATGGTGTAGTTGCTTATGGTGTCCATTGATGACATATGGGTCATTGGTCAACATGGTGTATTTGCTTATGGTGTCCATGGATGACATATGGGTCATTGGTCAACATGGTGTGTAGTTGCTTATGTTGTCCATGGATGAAATATGGGTCAACATGGTAGTTGCTTATGGTGTCCATGGATGACATATGGTTCATTGGTCAACAAGTTGTAGTTGCTTATGATGTCCATGGATGACATATGGGCCATTGGTCAACATGGTGTAGTTGCTTATGGTGTCCATTGATGACATATGGGTCATTGGTCAACATGGTGTATTTACTTATGGTGGCCATGGATGACATATGGGTCATTGGTCAACATGGTGTGTAGTTGCTTATGTTGGTCAACTAGGTGTAGTTGCTTATGGTGTCCATGGACGACATAAGGGTCATTAGTTAACATGGTGTAGTTACTTATGGTGTCCATGGATGACATATGGGTTATTGGTCAATATGGTAGTTGCTTATGGTGTGATGGTATCACCCATGGATAACATATAGGCAATTGGTCAACATGTAGTTGCTTATGGTTTCCTCGTATGACATATGTGTCATTGGTCAACATGGTAGTTGCATATGGTGTCCATGTATGACATAAGGGTCATTAGTTAACATGGTGTAGTTACTTATGGTGTCCATGGATGACATATGTGCTATTGGTCAACATGGTAGTTGCATATAGTGTCCATGGATGACATATGGGTCATTGGTCAACAAGGTGTAGTTGCTTATGGTGTCCATGGATGACATATAGTTCATTGGTCAACATGGTGTAGTTTCTTATGGTGTCCATGAATGATATATGGGTCATTGGTCAACATAGTGTAGTTGCTTATGGTGTCCATGGATGACATATAGTTCATTGGTCAACATTTAGTTGCTTATGGTGTCTAACATATGGGTAATTAGTAAACTTGGTGTAATTGGTTTTTGTTTCCATGGATGACATACGGGTAATTGGTCAAAATGGTAGTTGCTTACTGTGTCCATGGATGACATAAGGGTTATTGGTTAACATGGTGTAGTTACTTATGATCTCCATGGATGATATTTAGGTTATTGGTCAACGTGGTAGTTGCTTATGGTGTCCATGGTTGACATATGGGTCATTGGTCAACAAGGTGTAGTTGCTTATGATGTCCATGGATGACATATGGGTCATTGGTCAACATGGTGTAGTTGCTTATGGTGTCCATTGATGACATATGGGTCATTGGTCAACATGGTGTATTTGCTTATGGTGTCCATGGATGACATATGGGTCATTGGTCAACATGGTGTGTAGTTGCTTATGGTGTCCATGGATGACATATAGGTCATTGGTCAACATGTAGTTGCTTATGGTGTCTGACATATGGGTAATTAGTAAACTTGGTGTAATTGGTTTTTGTGTCCGTGGATGACATACGGGTAATTGGTCAACATGGTAGTTGCTTATTGTGTCCATGGATGACATAAGGGTTATTGGTTAACATGGTGTAGTTACTTATGATGTCGATGGATGATATTTAGGTTATTGGTCAACGCGGTAGTTGCTTATGGTGTCCATGGTTGACATATGGGTCATTGGTCAACAAGGTGTAGTTGCTTATGATGTCCATGGATGACATATGGGTCATTGGTCAACATGGTGTAGTTGCTTATGGTGTCCATTGATGACATATGGGTCATAGGTCAACATGGTGTATTTGGTTATGGTGTCTGTGACAACCCCAAATCTAATTCCGTTAAAAATCCCATTTTCACTAACGGAAAGCGTCACTATACGTTATTTTACGTAATATTTGGAATCGTCAATATCCGAATATCTAAATTTAAGCATGGTTTGATATTATTATAAGTAATATGTCTCATAGGTGTTAACCCCGTTTAACCTAATAGAGTGGTTTTACCTTCTCAACCACTTCACCGGGTAAAAAGTTTTAACCCAGTTAACTTTAAACATCGGGTAGCCGTGTATCGGGCACGATTCTCGAGACGTATGCAATGGTGTTCCCAACATTTGAACACTCATTCACTACACACCCACTCTCTCTCTCTACTTTCTCTCTCTAGACTCAAAAACGACCCCGATTCCGCTAATTTCCGACTTCCAAACGTAAGTACTCATCCCCTATCTTATTCTAGACATGCTTCATTGAATTTGTGGGCCAAAAACCATAGGAATCAAGATTCAAAGAGGAGTTTACGGCCTAAGAAGCTCCTTAGGCCGTAAACCCCCAAATCCAAGCCAAAGACCAAGTTTTTCCTTCTTGTATGCTAGTATACTAATTAAGGCTTATAACTAGAAGAGTTTGGACCTTAAAACACAAGAGAATGATGCTTAAAAAGGAGTTTACGGCCCAAGCATGTGCTTAGGCCGTAAACCAGACACCCCACAAATCCATGTTTTAAGCCCCAAAAACACTTCTAGGATGTTTGGAAAATTAGACTTGACAACAAGGAAGGCTTGAAAGCATTAAACAACATCATTTGAACACAAAAAGAGGAGTTTACGGCCAAGGCTAAGCTTGGGCCGTAAACACCCAAGAAATTGTGTCAAACAAGTCCCTAAACTACCCTAATGCATGAAAGGAATTAATCTAAGGCCTATGGAAGTGTGTTGTACCATTAAACACTTCATTTTGACACCAAATGAAGAGTTTACGGCCAAGGATGTTCTTGGGTCGTAAACTCCCCATAAATATGTGCCAAATTGCTCCAAACTCACTATAGGACCTTCTAGGATTTTTCTAAGCCATTTGGGACCATGTTGTACAAGTAAAACCATCACCTTAAAGGACTTATAGGAGTTTACGGCCCAAGAACAAGTCTTGGCCGTAAACTCCCCTAAAATATCACAAATTTAGATGTTTAATCCTTCCCTCTTGGTCCAAAACACACACTTTGGAGTGTCACAAGAGTTTACGGCCAAGCCTAGGGGGGGCTTACGGCCGTAAACTCCCAATGAATGGCTTTTAGGCCATAAACTCTAAGAGAATAAACTCTAGGACCCTCCCGTAAATCATCCATGGACTTATACCACTCCCGGGAACCCTTTCTAGGCCTTAAAACCCCGAAAACGACACTAGAATGTCCAAATACTATAATGAGAAGCATAAGATGATTAACTTCTTGTAAAATACATATTTCATATGCCATTAGGGTCCTAAAAGGTGCTCAAGTGGTTATTTGGTACCAAACGCTCAATCGACACTATTACCCGATTTACCCGATTCACCCGATTTCCGCGATTTCAGGTGAGTTCATACCCCTTTAATGAACCTTTCAAGTGTTTTACATGTTTTAAGGGGGAGATACAAGTTGCTTATAAATGTTTATGCAAAGTTTTACAGAACGATTTCCGAGTTACAAGGGTTAATCGCATGTGATTCACTACTCTTAGTTCAAATCACATGTGATTTGCCCCTATGCCTTAAAAACGGGTTTTACCCTTTTCAAACTATTTTTAAACAGTGAATCAGAATTCAAATGTTCTTTTGGAAAAATACTTTTATTAAATCAATTTGCTTATAAAATGTAACCACTCTGATATATTTATATAAATAAGATTTGGAGGACTTAGGACCGATATCTCGCCTTATTTCCTGTTCTTGTTTGATTGTGGGCTTAGGGTAGTAGTTATCCGTCCGACTGTCGTTGATTTCTTACTTATATAAAATCTGTATATCAGCATGGGATACGAATATTTCTGCTCCCACTAAATGCTAAAGTCACTAACATGCTAAGAAACACCCCCACTAAGATAACCATAATAGGTATGGTTAGGGTCGCTACCGCTACTACTCGCTAAAGTTATTACTATCTACACTATAATACTCACTAATACTAGACGATACACTAGTAAGAGAATACACTATGATCAATACTAAAAGATTACTACACTATGACCATAGAGAAAACATTAAACAAACAATAATACACTAACCCGCTACGAGATACTCTATTCGCTATTCACTACGCCCAGAGTGTTCCAGCAGGAGACGACTCTACATGTATAGATCTATACGGGGGCAGACGCTATTACATCCCGACTGTTAACTCAGTCCGCGCCGTACAGGCCCAGGGATGCCACTACTTCACTACACTGTGCATGACCGGGAAGGTCATGGGATTCTCTATTATTCTCACTATTGGTAAATTACAAGGAATACCCTACAACTACACTAAAACACTACACTAAATGTTAAACCACATCCCGAAGTAAGCAAGTATCTATCACTAAAGGAAGCTCGTACCTCTATCATGGATCACGGGCTTAACTTATCTTGACATATTTTTTATTTGAAGATTGGCCAAAGAATCTTTAAAATAAACTGTTTTCAAAGAGATAAAGAATGTACACTTTTCACAGATTGTCACTTACAATGTATTTCCTGGAAAATATGAGATTTTTCTGAATTTCTACTACTTATGAACATAAAGGATACATTTTTAATACTAATGCTTTGTATACAAAAACTCACACTAAACTCTTATGAACTCACCAGCTTTATGCCGATAATTGTTTTCAAAATAACTTGTATCTTCAGGTCAAAGATAGACAGGTACAGACGCAGCATTTTTGGAGAAGGTGGAGCACACAAGACCCATCTCTTATTTTCGAATTACTTTTGAGTGATTGTTAAACATTACAAAACACGCATGTAATTAAATTCACTATGTAATACTATGGTTGTTTGATTCTTGTTTCTACTATTATACAATTGTGATGATACTGTTCACTACGTCATCCACCCCGAAACGTATTCCGCCGTTATCGGTTTTGGGGTATGACAGTGTCCATGGATGACATATGGGTCATTGGTCAACATGGTGTGTAGTTGCTTATGTTGTCCATGGATGAAATATGGGTCAACATGGTAGTTGCTTATGGTGTCCATGGATGACATATGGTTCATTGGTCAACAAGGTGTAGTTGATTATGATGTCCATGGATGACATATGGGCCATTGGTCAACATGGTGTAGTTGCTTATGGTGTCCATTGATGACATATGGGTCATTGGTCAACATGGTGTATTTACTTATGGTGGCCATGGATGACATATGGGTCATTGGTCAACATGGTGTGTAGTTGCTTACGTTGGTCAACTAGGTGTAGTTGCTTATGGTGTCCATGGACGACATAAGGGTCATTAGTTAACATGTTGTAGTTACTTATGGTGTCCATGGATGACATATGGGTTATTGGTCAATATGGTAGTTGCTTATGGTGTGATGGTATCACCCATGGATAACATATAGGCAATTGGTCAACATGTAGTTGCTTATGGTTTCCTCGTATGACATATGTGTCATTGGTCAACATGGTAGTTGCATATGGTGTCCATGTATGACATAAGGGTCATTAGTTAACATGGTGTAGTTACTTATGGTTTCCATGGATGACATATGTGTTATTGGTCAACATGGTAGTTGCTTATAGTGTCCATGGATGACATATGGGTCATCGGTCAACAAGGTGTAGTTGCTTATGGTGTCCATGGATGACATATGGTTCATTGGTCAACATGGTGTAGTTTCTTATGGTGTCCATGAATGACATATGGGTCATTGGTCAACATGGTGTAGTTGCTTATGGTGTCCATGGATGACATATAGTTCATTGGTCAACATTTAGTTGCTTATGGTGTCTGACATATAGGTAATTAGTAACTTGGTGTAATTGGTTTTTGTGTCCATGGATGACATACGGGTAATTGGTCAACATGGTAGTTGCTTACTGTGTCCATGGATGACATAAGGGTTATTGGTTAACATGGTGTAGTTACTTATGATGTCCATGGATGATATTTAGGTTATTGGTCAACGTGGTAGTTGCTTATGGTGTCCATGGTTGACATATGGGTCATTGGTCAACAAGGTGTAGTTGCTTATGATGTCCATGGATGACATATGGGTCATTGGTCAACATGGTGTAGTTGCTTATGGTGTCCATTGTTGACATATGGGTCATTGGTCAACATGGTGTATTTTCTTATGGTGTCCATGGATGACATATGGGTCATTGGTCAACATGGTGTGTAGTTGCTTATGGTGTCCATGGATGACATATAGGTCATTGGTCAACATGTATTTGCTTATCGTGTCTGACATATGGGTAATTAGTAAACTTGGTGTAATTGGTTTTTGTGTCCATGGATGACATACGGGTAATTGGTCAACATGGTAGTTGCTTATTGTGTCCATGGATGACATAAGGGTTATTGGTTAACATGGTGTAGTTACTTATGATGTCCATGGATGATATTTAGGTTATTGGTCAACGGGGTAGTTGCTTATGTTGTCCATGGTTGACATATGGGTCATTGGTCAACAAGGTGTAGTTGCTTATGATGTCCATGGATGACATATGGGTCATTGGTCAACATGGTGTAGTTGCTTATGGTGTCCATTGATGACATATGGGTCATTGGTCAACATGGTGTATTTGCTTATGGTGTCCATGGATGACATATGGGTCATTGGTCAACATGGTGTGTAGTTGCTTATGTTGTCCATGGATGAAATATGGGTCAACATGGTAGTTGCTTATGGTGTCCATGGATGACATATGGTTCATTGGTCAACAAGTTGTAGTTGCTTATGATGTCCATGGATGACATATGGGCCATTGGTCAACATGGTGTAGTTGCTTATGGTGTCCATTGATGACATATGGGTCATTGGTCAACATGGTGTATTTACTTATGGTGGCCATGGATGACATATGGGTCATTGGTCAACATGGTGTGTAGTTGCTTATGTTGGTCAACTAGGTGTAGTTGCTTATGGTGTCCATGGACGACATAAGGGTCATTAGTTAACATGGTGTAGTTACTTATGGTGTCCATGGATGACATATGGGTTATTGGTCAATATGGTAGTTGCTTATGGTGTGATGGTATCACCCATGGATAACATATAGGCAATTGGTCAACATGTAGTTGCTTATGGTTTCCTCGTATGACATATGTGTCATTGGTCAACATGGTAGTTGCATATGGTGTCCATGTATGACATAAGGGTCATTAGTTAACATGGTGTAGTTACTTATGGTGTCCATGGATGACATATGTGCTATTGGTCAACATGGTAGTTGCATATAGTGTCCATGGATGACATATGGGTCATTGGTCAACAAGGTGTAGTTGCTTATGGTGTCCATGGATGACATATAGTTCATTGGTCAACATGGTGTAGTTTCTTATGGTGTCCATGAATGATATATGGGTCATTGGTCAACATAGTGTAGTTGCTTATGGTGTCCATGGATGACATATAGTTCATTGGTCAACATTTAGTTGCTTATGGTGTCTAACATATGGGTAATTAGTAAACTTGGTGTAATTGGTTTTTGTTTCCATGGATGACATACGGGTAATTGGTCAAAATGGTAGTTGCTTACTGTGTCCATGGATGACATAAGGGTTATTGGTTAACATGGTGTAGTTACTTATGATCTCCATGGATGATATTTAGGTTATTGGTCAACGTGGTAGTTGCTTATGGTGTCCATGGTTGACATATGGGTCATTGGTCAACAAGGTGTAGTTGCTTATGATGTCCATGGATGACATATGGGTCATTGGTCAACATGGTGTAGTTGCTTATGGTGTCCATTGATGACATATGGGTCATTGGTCAACATGGTGTATTTGCTTATGGTGTCCATGGATGACATATGGGTCATTGGTCAACATGGTGTGTAGTTGCTTATGGTGTCCATGGATGACATATAGGTCATTGGTCAACATGTAGTTGCTTATGGTGTCTGACATATGGGTAATTAGTAAACTTGGTGTAATTGGTTTTTGTGTCCGTGGATGACATACGGGTAATTGGTCAACATGGTAGTTGCTTATTGTGTCCATGGATGACATAAGGGTTATTGGTTAACATGGTGTAGTTACTTATGATGTCGATGGATGATATTTAGGTTATTGGTCAACGCGGTAGTTGCTTATGGTGTCCATGGTTGACATATGGGTCATTGGTCAACAAGGTGTAGTTGCTTATGATGTCCATGGATGACATATGGGTCATTGGTCAACATGGTGTAGTTGCTTATGGTGTCCATTGATGACATATGGGTCATAGGTCAACATGGTGTATTTGGTTATGGTGTCTGTGACAACCCCAAATCTAATTCCGTTAAAAATCCCATTTTCACTAACGGAAAGCGTCACTATACGTTATTTTACGTAATATTTGGAATCGTCAATATCCGAATATCTAAATTTAAGCATGGTTTGATATTATTATAAGTAATATGTCTCATAGGTGTTAACCCCGTTTAACCTAATAGAGTGGTTTTACCTTCTCAACCACTTCACCGGGTAAAAAGTTTTAACCCAGTTAACTTTAAACATCGGGTAGCCGTGTATCGGGCACGATTCTCGAGACGTATGCAATGGTGTTCCCAACATTTGAACACTCATTCACTACACACCCACTCTCTCTCTCTACTTTCTCTCTCTAGACTCAAAAACGACCCCGATTCCGCTAATTTCCGACTTCCAAACGTAAGTACTCATCCCCTATCTTATTCTAGACATGCTTCATTGAATTTGTGGGCCAAAAACCATAGGAATCAAGATTCAAAGAGGAGTTTACGGCCTAAGAAGCTCCTTAGGCCGTAAACCCCCAAATCCAAGCCAAAGACCAAGTTTTTCCTTCTTGTATGCTAGTATACTAATTAAGGCTTATAACTAGAAGAGTTTGGACCTTAAAACACAAGAGAATGATGCTTAAAAAGGAGTTTACGGCCCAAGCATGTGCTTAGGCCGTAAACCAGACACCCCACAAATCCATGTTTTAAGCCCCAAAAACACTTCTAGGATGTTTGGAAAATTAGACTTGACAACAAGGAAGGCTTGAAAGCATTAAACAACATCATTTGAACACAAAAAGAGGAGTTTACGGCCAAGGCTAAGCTTGGGCCGTAAACACCCAAGAAATTGTGTCAAACAAGTCCCTAAACTACCCTAATGCATGAAAGGAATTAATCTAAGGCCTATGGAAGTGTGTTGTACCATTAAACACTTCATTTTGACACCAAATGAAGAGTTTACGGCCAAGGATGTTCTTGGGTCGTAAACTCCCCATAAATATGTGCCAAATTGCTCCAAACTCACTATAGGACCTTCTAGGATTTTTCTAAGCCATTTGGGACCATGTTGTACAAGTAAAACCATCACCTTAAAGGACTTATAGGAGTTTACGGCCCAAGAACAAGTCTTGGCCGTAAACTCCCCTAAAATATCACAAATTTAGATGTTTAATCCTTCCCTCTTGGTCCAAAACACACACTTTGGAGTGTCACAAGAGTTTACGGCCAAGCCTAGGGGGGGCTTACGGCCGTAAACTCCCAATGAATGGCTTTTAGGCCATAAACTCTAAGAGAATAAACTCTAGGACCCTCCCGTAAATCATCCATGGACTTATACCACTCCCGGGAACCCTTTCTAGGCCTTAAAACCCCGAAAACGACACTAGAATGTCCAAATACTATAATGAGAAGCATAAGATGATTAACTTCTTGTAAAATACATATTTCATATGCCATTAGGGTCCTAAAAGGTGCTCAAGTGGTTATTTGGTACCAAACGCTCAATCGACACTATTACCCGATTTACCCGATTCACCCGATTTCCGCGATTTCAGGTGAGTTCATACCCCTTTAATGAACCTTTCAAGTGTTTTACATGTTTTAAGGGGGAGATACAAGTTGCTTATAAATGTTTATGCAAAGTTTTACAGAACGATTTCCGAGTTACAAGGGTTAATCGCATGTGATTCACTACTCTTAGTTCAAATCACATGTGATTTGCCCCTATGCCTTAAAAACGGGTTTTACCCTTTTCAAACTATTTTTAAACAGTGAATCAGAATTCAAATGTTCTTTTGGAAAAATACTTTTATTAAATCAATTTGCTTATAAAATGTAACCACTCTGATATATTTATATAAATAAGATTTGGAGGACTTAGGACCGATATCTCGCCTTATTTCCTGTTCTTGTTTGATTGTGGGCTTAGGGTAGTAGTTATCCGTCCGACTGTCGTTGATTTCTTACTTATATAAAATCTGTATATCAGCATGGGATACGAATATTTCTGCTCCCACTAAATGCTAAAGTCACTAACATGCTAAGAAACACCCCCACTAAGATAACCATAATAGGTATGGTTAGGGTCGCTACCGCTACTACTCGCTAAAGTTATTACTATCTACACTATAATACTCACTAATACTAGACGATACACTAGTAAGAGAATACACTATGATCAATACTAAAAGATTACTACACTATGACCATAGAGAAAACATTAAACAAACAATAATACACTAACCCGCTACGAGATACTCTATTCGCTATTCACTACGCCCAGAGTGTTCCAGCAGGAGACGACTCTACATGTATAGATCTATACGGGGGCAGACGCTATTACATCCCGACTGTTAACTCAGTCCGCGCCGTACAGGCCCAGGGATGCCACTACTTCACTACACTGTGCATGACCGGGAAGGTCATGGGATTCTCTATTATTCTCACTATTGGTAAATTACAAGGAATACCCTACAACTACACTAAAACACTACACTAAATGTTAAACCACATCCCGAAGTAAGCAAGTATCTATCACTAAAGGAAGCTCGTACCTCTATCATGGATCACGGGCTTAACTTATCTTGACATATTTTTTATTTGAAGATTGGCCAAAGAATCTTTAAAATAAACTGTTTTCAAAGAGATAAAGAATGTACACTTTTCACAGATTGTCACTTACAATGTATTTCCTGGAAAATATGAGATTTTTCTGAATTTCTACTACTTATGAACATAAAGGATACATTTTTAATACTAATGCTTTGTATACAAAAACTCACACTAAACTCTTATGAACTCACCAGCTTTATGCCGATAATTGTTTTCAAAATAACTTGTATCTTCAGGTCAAAGATAGACAGGTACAGACGCAGCATTTTTGGAGAAGGTGGAGCACACAAGACCCATCTCTTATTTTCGAATTACTTTTGAGTGATTGTTAAACATTACAAAACACGCATGTAATTAAATTCACTATGTAATACTATGGTTGTTTGATTCTTGTTTCTACTATTATACAATTGTGATGATACTGTTCACTACGTCATCCACCCCGAAACGTATTCCGCCGTTATCGGTTTTGGGGTATGACAGTGTCCATGGATGACATATGGGTCATTGGTCAACATGGTGTGTAGTTGCTTATGTTGTCCATGGATGAAATATGGGTCAACATGGTAGTTGCTTATGGTGTCCATGGATGACATATGGTTCATTGGTCAACAAGGTGTAGTTGATTATGATGTCCATGGATGACATATGGGCCATTGGTCAACATGGTGTAGTTGCTTATGGTGTCCATTGATGACATATGGGTCATTGGTCAACATGGTGTATTTACTTATGGTGGCCATGGATGACATATGGGTCATTGGTCAACATGGTGTGTAGTTGCTTATGTTGGTCAACTAGGTGTAGTTGCTTATGGTGTCCATGGATGACATAAGGGTCATTAGTTAACATGGTGTAGTTACTTATGGTGTCCATGGATGACATATGGGTTATTGGTCAATATGGTAGTTGCTTATGGTGTGATGGTATCACCCATGGATAACATATAGGCAATTGGTCAACATGTAGTTGCTTATGGTTTCCACGTATGACATATGTGTCATTGGTCAACATGGTAGTTGCTTATGGTGTCCATGTATGACATAAGCGTCATTAGTTAACATGGTGTAGTTACTTATGGTGTCCATGGATGACATATGGGTTATTGGTCAACATGGTAGTTGCTTATAGTGTCCATGGATGACATATGGGTCATTGGTCAACAAGGTGTAGTTGCTTATGGTGTCCATGGATGACATATGGTTCATTGGTCAACATGGTGTAGTTTCTTATGGTGTCCATGAATGACATATGGGTCATTGGTCAACATGGTGTAGTTGCTTATGGTGTCCATGGATGACATATAGTTCATTGGTCAACATGTAGTTGCTTATGGTGTCTGACATATGGGTAATTAGTAAACTTGGTGTAATTGGTTTTTGTGTCCATGGATGACATTCGGGTAATTGGTCAACATGGTAGTTGCATATTGTGTCCATGGATGACATAAGGGTTATTGGTTAACATGGTGTAGTTACTTATGGTTTCCATGGATGATATTTAGGTTATTGGTCAACGGGGTAGTTGCTTATGGTGTCCATGGTTGACATATGGGTCATTGGTCAACAAGGTGTAGTTGCTTATGATGTCCATGGATGACATATGGGTCATTGGTCAACATGGTGTAGTTGCTTATGGTATCCATTGATGACATATGGGTCATTGGTCAACATGGTGTATTTGCTTATGGTGTCCATGGATGACATATGGGTCATCGGTCAACATGGTGTGTAGTTGCTTATGTTGTCCATGGATGAAATATGGGTCAACATGGTAGTTGCTTATGGTGCCCATGGATGACATATGGTTCATTGGTCAACAAGTTGTAGTTGCTTATGATGTCCACGGATGACATATGGGCCATTGGTTAACATTGTGTAGTTGCTTATGGTGTCCATTGATGACATATGGGTCATTGGTCAACATGGTGTATTTACTTATGGTGGCCATGGATGACATATGGGTCATTGGTCAACATGGTGTGTAGTTACTTATGTTGGTCAACTAGGTGTAGTTGCTTATGGTGTCCATGGATGACATAAGGGTCATTAGTTAACATGGTGTAGTTACTTATGGTGTCCATGGATGATATATGGGTTATTGGTCAATATGGTAGTTGCTTATGGTGTGATGGTATCACCCATGGATAACATATAGGCAATTGGTCAACATGTAGTTGCTTATGGTTTCCACGTATGACATATGTGTCATTGGTCAACATGGTAGTTGCTTATGGTGTCCATGTATGACATAAGGGTCATTAGTTAACATGGTGTAGTTACTTATGTTGGGTTTTGAGCATTCTAACACTTCCTAAGTGTACATGCAACCCTAATAAACCTTGGATCTATGTTTGTCTAAGATACATGCAAATAATTATTTTTCCAAGGCTTATATCCTAACTAGCATGGCATGGGGAACATGAATCAAATAAAGCTAGTAGAAATACTTACCTTGAAGTTGTAGTTGATTGCTTGGAGTTTTTGAGCCTAGTACCAATAGTGAGGATGCCTCAAATGAAAGTCACAAATCACCACAAACTTGGAACTTTGAGAGAATAGTCACCACTTCTCTTGAAATCGGCCCTCACCTCAACAAGTGTCAACTTCTATGATTTCAAGAACCAAAGCCTCCTTTATATAGTGTGGTGGATTAAGGTTACATCCATGTAAACCCTAATACCCATGTCTCTTCATTTCCATGAGATCCATGGGTTAAAGCTCCATGGAGTATCCATGGACTTCTCCATCCAAGCCTAGCCCATTCCAAATAAGCATAAGTCCACACTATATAAATATAGAAGCCCATATTTAATTAGTAATATCTTTGATCACTAAATTAATCCTAGATTAATTATAGATCACTACTAATTAAATAATATGATCTTATATTAATATATTAGAACTTATAATATATTAATAAATCATAACTTGTACTATTCTCAAATATTATCCATAAATTGTTCGGGTGAAGTGCAACCCAAATGGACCATGCCGGGTCGGGTCAAGTACATACCAAATATAGTTATGGACTTAGACACTATATCCAACAGTCTCCCACTTGGATAAGTCTAATAACTATATTTGCAAGTATAACTTCAGGAACCGATTAGCACTCGTAGCTCTTTAAACTCTGTTGAACTAGAACGCGCCATTTAGATAAGTGATCATATAATCCTCTGTTCTAGATATCAGCCGGACAAATACATGGAACATTGTCTTACTTATTGTCCAGCATTTGTTTCCCGATTTCCGATTTGTTTGACATAGAACTTAACTGAACACATCAATTTAGTTCTGACCGGGCCCGGTACATAGGTCAAAGCAAAATCATCGAGGGGCCCAAATATCAGCTTCTAAGCCAAGAAGGAACATATAACTTCGACTCATATGTTTGTTCTACCACTCATTGAATTACACACAAAGGCACGTTTTATAACATCGAGTTACCAATGCGTTTACGTACAATCAATGCATAACCAACTCGTAAGTAACAAATCATATCTCTAGGTTTGAAGACTTATATGATATTACCGTCTCACGATCACTCGAGATAAAATTCCATGAAGTGATTCCAGTGAGCGTGGGTTGAGTCCAATGCTCAGAACTTATGAGCACTCATGATTGTTGTAGCCTTGTCCAACACCTTAGACCTCTACAACCCATCATGACAGTCTTGATTCATACCTACTTCCGACATATGACCGACTGTGGAGGTTTGAATAATATGTTATACCAAACAAAAATTATTCTGGAAGTCAAAACATGCAAAAGAAATATAGTAAAAGATCGACAAGAGATAGTAACACTTTACTCATAAATAAAACACCTTTTATTCATCATCAAATGTCAATTACACTTTACAAATTTCCGGGTTATCTAACTACTAAAACTTATATCATCCTTCAGCCCTATGCTCCGAGCATGCTGGAGATGCTTAACCCTACTCAGTCCCTTCGTGAGGGGATCTGTCGGGTTCTCATCCGATGATACCCTCTTCGCCACGAGGAGTCCTTCTTCAATTCGATTCTGATAAAATGGTATTTTCTGTCGATGTGCCTGGATCTCCCGTGATCCCTTGGTTCCTTGGCTAAGGCAACCGCACTATTGCTGTCGCAGAAAATCTCCATTGGCTCTTTTATAGCTGGTACAACTCCAAGGTCTCCGATGAAGTTCTTTAGCCATATCGCCTCCTTTGCTGCCTCGCTTGCCGCTATATACTCTGATTCACAAGTGGAATCAGCCACTGTCTCCTGCTTGGAACTCTTCCAAGAGATTGGTCCTCCATTTAGGGTAAAGACCCAACCTGACTGAGAGCGGAAATTATCCCTATCAGTCTGGAAGCTAGCATCACTATACCCTACAACTCTCAAGTCATCACTCCCACCGAAGGTAAGGACCCAGTCATTAGTCCTTCGCAGGTACTTGAGGATATTCTTTAACGCAGTCCAGTGTTCCTTGCCAGGGTTCGCCTGATACCTGCTAACCATGCTCAAAGCAAAGGCTACATAAGGCCGAGTACACGTCATGGCATACATGATCGATCCTACAGCTGAAGCATAAGGAAGTCGACTCATTTCTGCTATCTCAGCCTCAGTACTAGGGCTTTGTGTCTTACTCAATCTGGCGTTACACTGAATGGGTAACTCTCCTTTCTTGGAGTTATGCATGTTGAATCTTTTCAACACTTTGTCCAAGTAGGTACTTTGACTAATTCCAATTAGTTTTTTACTCCTGTTTCTCAAAATCTTTATCCCTAGGATATAGGCAGCTTCACCAAGGTCCTTCATAGCGAAACACTTCCCAAGCCAGGATTTAACTTCCTGCAGGGTTGGGATGTCATTTCCTATGAGTAGTATGTCATCCACATACAATACCAAAAAACTGACTATGTTCCCACTAGCCTTGATATAGACGCAAGATTCATCTTCACTCCTTGAAAAACCAAATTCCTTGAATTTCTCATCAAAGCAAAGATTCCACCTGCGAGGTGCCTGTTTCAATCCATAAATGGATTTCTCGAGTTTACACACTCTATTAGGGTACTCTGTACTGACAAAACCCTCTGGCTGAACCATGTAAACATCCTCAGCCAACTTTCCATTAAGGAAAGTGGTTTTGACATCCATTTGCCATATTTCATAGTCATGAAACGCAGCTATGGCTAACAGAACCCTAATACATTTTATCTTGGGCACTGGTGAAAAGGTTTCATCATAATCAACTCCCGGAGTTTGAGAATAACCTTTTGCAACCAGTTGTGCCTTATAAGTGTGTACATTACCATCCATGTCGGTCTTCTTCTTGAAGATCCATTTGCACCCTACAGTCTTACGACCAGGTACATTCTCAACCAAGTTCCAAACTTGATTGTCATACATGGATTGTATCTCGCTATCCATGGCCTCTTTCCATTTAGCAGCCTCAGGGCCTGCCATGGCTTCCGTGTAGCTGTTAGGTTCATCCAGACCTACTAGTGTCTCATCACTAATAGGTGTTTCACCTTCCGCAGTAATATGAAATCCATAATAATGCTCAGGTGCATTCCTAACTCTCGTGGAACGCCTAAGAGGTACAGGCACATCAGCTGGCTCAACAGGAGTTTCGTCCTCAAGTTGAGGGCTAGGGTTTGAAGTTCCTTCACCACTTGACTCTTGAATTTCTTCAAGATCAATTTGCCTCCCACTGTTTCCTTGGCTTATAAATTCTCTCTCTCGAAAAACTCCTCTTCTTGCTACAAAGACCACATTATCACTAGGTCTGTAGAAGAGGTAACCAAAGGATTGCTGTGGGTAGCCGATGAAAATACACCTCTCGCTTCGAGGTTCGAGCTTATCATGAGTCTCGCGTCTCACGAAAGCCTCGCAACCCCAAATCTTGATGTGGTCTAGCTTAGGTACTTTGCCAGTCCACATCTCGTGAGGAGTTTTGGCAACTTTCTTTGTAGGGACAAGATTAAGAATATGGGCGGCAGTCTCTAAGGCATACCCCCAGAATGAGATTGGTAGCATAGCTCGACTCATCATGGAACGAACCATATCCAACAAGATTCGATTACGCCTCTCAGCCACACCATTCAACTGTGGTTTCCTGGGAGGTGTCAATTGTGAGACAATCCCACATTCCCTAAGATAGTCGAGGAACTCTGAACTAAGATACTCACCTCCTCGATCGGATCGAAGCATCTTAATGTTCCTGCCCAATTGATTCTCGACTTCCTGTTTAAATTCCTTAAACCTCTCGAAAGTCTCTGACTTATGCTTGATTAAGTAGACATATCCATATCTACTGTAATCATCAGTAAAAGTCAAATAATAACGATTAGCATCCCTTGTGGCATGCTTGAATGGTCCACACACATCCGTTTGTATAAGGTCCAACAAACCTTCACCCCTCTCACACGAGCCTGTGAAGGGTGACTTTGTCATTTTTCCAAGTAAGCATGATTCGCAACTATCATCTGACTTTAGGTCAAACGACTCCAAGACTCCATCCTTTTGGAGTTGGCCTATGCGTTTCTTGCTTATTAGTAGAATCAATACACAAAACATTATTTCCTAAGTTATGTACAACAGATACAACTTCATACACACCATCACAAGGTAATGCTTTAAAATAAAAGACATTATTATAGAAAGCATCAATAGAACCAACTTCATTATTAAATGAAAAGGTAAACCCTTGTTTGTACAAAGCACGAAAGGAAATAATATTTCTTGCCATTCCTGGCGAATAACAACATTTATTCAATTCTAAATTAAACCCACTACTTAGCGATAAAGTATAAACTCCAATCTTGGTGACAGGTGAAACTTTCCTATTCCCCATGATCAACTTTATTCTTCCTTGCTCCACATTCTCACTTCTTCTTAGTCCCTGCAAGTCACAACAAATATGAATACCACAACCGGTATCAAGGACCCAAGATTTAGAACGGGGTGAGTTATTACAAATGATAGTGTAAATACCTGCATGGTTGGGTTTGACTTTCCCATCCTTCACATCCTGCTGGTATTTTGGGCAGTTCCGCTTCCAATGAGATTTTTCATGACAATAGAAGCATTCAGCCTCTTTTGGGTCAAAAGAAGGAGTGACGAAACCTTTCTTGGTTCCACTTGAAGAAGAGCCATCAAGGGTCCGAGCCTTGGTACCCTTCGAGGACCTCTTTCTCTTCCTCCACCGACCTTTCCCAATTGCCAGAACCGGAGTTGAGTTTGGAGTAGGAGTGATAGCAACCGACTTCCCCTTAAGACCTGATTCTGCGGTCTTGAGAAGTCCCTGAAGTTTGCTGAGTGTGACCTCTTCCTTATTCATGTGATATGTCATGCGGAATTGATCATAGCACGATGGTAAGGAGTGCAAAATGATATCTATTGCAAGATCCTCAGGGAAGTTCACATTAAGCTTCAGCAAACGATCCACATACCTTTGCATTTTCTGCATGTGGCTCGTGACGGATTCCACGTCCTTCATCATGGTTGTTATCATGGAGCAGATGATTTCATACCTCTCTTGTCTTGCACTTAGATGGTATCTTTCCATCAAATCTTGGTGCATTTCATAAGGGTAGAAATCCTCATAAGACTTTTGGAGTTCCGCTGTCATCGTGGCCATCATGATGCAAGCCACTTTCGTAGCATCCCTTTCATGTGCCCGAAAGTCAGCGATCTCCTGAGGAGTTGCAGTGGTCTCATCAATCTCCTTAAGCTCCTTGTCAAGGACATATTCTTTGTCCTCGTAGCGGGTAATCATCCTGATGTTTCTGATCCACTCATTGAAGTTGGATCCATCAAAGGTGACTTTCCCACACAAGTTCATAAGGGTAAAGGAGCCATTAGGATTAGAGCCAGAAGCATTGTTGGAAGACATCTGAAGAGAAGAGAACAAGATTAGTTTAGATATAAGAGAGTCCTTAATAAAACACCCAAATGTAATATTAAGGCTAGGATCCAATCACAATATAATATAACTTAGAAGAGGTATGCCGTAATCTAAGCTATACCATATTTGAAAGGTAGGTGAATGACGATTCACCAATTTCCACCACGAAAACTGAAATATTTAAGTATTAGGTTTTTTGATTGGTTCTTAGAAATTCCTAGATTCTTTGAGATTCAATGAACTTTTCAAAGGCATGTTTCAATCTCGAGTGTGCCCTCCAGGTTTTGTGACTGGGATGCCGAGGATCACAAAACGAGGTGTGAAGTAACCATGCAAATCACTTGGTACCCTTAAAGTTTATCACTCAATCGATGTGCCGGTAAACCACACACGCTCCATCGATACTATAATAAACCCTAAGTCACCCTTTACCTACCTTGTTAAGTCCAAGTTAGTGTGCCGGTTAACCACACACGCTCCACCAACGACTTAATCAAAGTGTAAAGTGTAATTTCATGGATTAGCACCTTATTCACATTTTTCCTAAAGTAACTAAGATTGGGAATTTAATAAAACATTTAGTTACTCTATAATATTCATCATACTTTGAATGAGAATTTGTAAGTCCTTGTCTTACCCGTTCGGCTAACGACCCTCCACCGGTCAAGCAAGCGGTGGGTGAGAGTGGACACCCATTAAGTCACCATTTTATAAGCAACAACCTTATACCCACCTTATAGACCGGCTTCGTGAATGAGGCGTACTAGCGGTAAGACGACTTTGTTCTTATACATATATATATATATATATATATATATATATATATATATATATATAATTATTAAATCATAATAATATAAGTATAAGGGTTGAATTTTAACTTTTAAAATTCTAAGGGTTGGAACTAAAGTTTAATCTTCACTTTACTTGTTCCAAAACTTGAGGGCAAGTTTTGTAAACTTTCAAAACTTTTCGTATCTTGTAACTTATGAGTTTAATAGAGTAATAAAATGAAGACTCTTCACTTTTCTAACTCTTGTGTTCTTTTAATGGTTTTCAATCCAAGAGACTTTTGGTTTTCCATAACTTGAAGACAAGTTATGAACTCCATTAAATCACATTATGATCATGAATTAATCTACCACATAGGTTACAAATAATTCCTATGATCATCTAAACATCATAAGAACAAGATCATGAACATGAACACTTTCATATATCAAAATCACACTTAATCTTTGTAATTTTGATAACTAGTTGTTGTAAATGAGTTAGAAAAGACATTACACCTTCTAAAACAAGTTTTCAAGTACCAAAACAGTTTAGGGTAATGTTTCTAATCCATTTCCAGCAACTAAAGTCGAAAAACTGCACTCTGTCGACCCTACTCGCCGAGTGCATGAACCTACTCGGCGAGTAGGTTGAAGATACAAGTGGACTCGGCGAGTCCCCCCATGGACTCGGCGAGTCCATCAGTCAGACAGCAAGATTTCGACTTTTTCCAAGCATATTGCAACAAGTATCAAACAAACAAGCCTAGGCTCTGATACCACTGTTGGGTTTTGAGCATTCTAACACTTCCTAAGTGTACATGCAACCCTAATAAACCTTGGATCTATGTTTGTCTAAGATACATGCAAATAATTATTTTTCCAAGGCTTATATCCTAACTAGCATGGCATGGGGAACATGAATCAAATAAAGCTAGTAGAAATACTTACCTTGAAGTTGTAGTTGATTGCTTGGAGTTTTTGAGCCTAGCACCAATAGTGTGGATGCCTCAAATGAAAGTCACAAATCACCACAAACTTGGAACTTTGAGAGAATAGTCACCACTTCTCTTGAAATCGGCCCTCACCTCAACAAGTGTCAACTTCTATGATTTCAAGAACCAAATCCTCCTTTATATAGTGTGGTGGATTAGGGTTACATCCATGTAAACCCAAATACCCATGTCTCTTCATTTCCATGAGATCCATGGGTCAAAGCTCCATGGAGTATCCATGGACTTCTCCATCCAAGCCTAGCCCATTCCAAATAAGCATAAGCCCACACTATATAAATATAGAAGCCCATATTTAATTAGTAATATCTTTGATCACTAAATTAATCCTAGATTAATTATAGATCACTACAAATTAAATAATATGATCTTATATTAATATATTAGAACTTATAATATATTAATAAATCATAACTTGTACTATTCTCAAATATTATCCATAAATTTTTCGGGTGAAGTGCAACCCAAATGGACCATGCCGGGTCGGGTCAAGTACATACCAAATATAGTTATGGACTTAGACACTATATCCAACAACTTATGGTGTCCATGGATGACATATGGGTTATTGGTCAACATGGTAGTTTCTTATAGTGTCCATGGATGACATATGGGTCATTGGTCAACAAGGTGTAGTTGCTTATGGTGTCCATGGATGACATATGGTTCATTGGTCAACATGGTGTAGTTTCTTATTGTGTCCATGAATAACATATGGGTCATTGGTCAACATGGTGTAGTTGCTTATGGTGTCCATGGATGACATATAGGTTATTGGTTAACATGTAGTTGCTTATGGTGTCTGACATATGGGTAATTAGTAAACTTGGTGTAATTGGTTTTTGTGTCCATGGATGACATATGGGTAATTGGTCAACATGGAAGTTGCTTACTGTGTCCATGGATGACATAAGGGTTATTGGTTAACATGGTGTAGTTACTTATGATGTCCATGGATGATATTTAGGTTATTGGTCAACGTGGTAGTTGCTTATGGTGTCCATGGTTGACATATGGGTCATTGGTCAACAAGGTGTAGTTGCTTATGATGTCCATGGATGACATATGGGTCATTGGTCAACATGGTGTAGTTGCTTATGGTGTCCATTGATGACATATGGGTCATTGGTCAACATGGTGTATTTGCTTATGGTGTCCATGGATGACATATGGGTCATTGGTCAACATGGTGTGTAGTTGCTTATGTTGTCCATGGATGAAATATGGGTCAACATGGTAGTTGCTTATGGTGTCCATGGATAACATATGGTTAATTGGTCAACAAGGTGTAGTTGCTTATGATGTCCGTTGATGACATATGGGTCATTGGTCAACATGGTGTAGTTGCTTATAGTGTCCATTGATGACATATGGGTCATTGGTCAACATGGTGTATTTACTTATGGTGGCCATGGATGACATATGGGTCATTGGTCAACATGGTGTGTAGTTGCTTTTGTTGGTCAACTAGGTGTAGTTGCTTATGGTGTCCATGGATGACATTTGGGTCATTGGTCAACATGGTGTAGTTGCTTATGGTGTCCATTGATGACATATGGGTCATTGGTCAACATGGTGTATTGCTTATGGTGTCCATGGATGATATATGGGTCATTGGTTAACATGGTGTAGTTGGTTATGGTGTCCATGGATGAATTATGGGTCATTGGTCAACATAGTAGTTGCTTATGGTGTCAACGGATGACATATGGATCATTAGTCAACATGTAGTTGTTTATTGTGTCCATGGATGACGTATGGGTCATTGGTCAACATGGTAGTTGCTTATGGTGTGATGGTATCACCGATGGATAACATATAGGCAATTGGTCAACATATAGTTGCTTATGGTTTCCACGTATGAGATATGTGTCATTGGTTAATGTGGTAGTTGGTTGTGGTGTCCATGGATGACGTATAGGTGACTAGTCAACATGGTGTAGTTGCTTTTTGTGTCCATGGATGACATATAGGTCATTAGTCAACATGGTAGTTGCTTATGGTGTCCATGTATGACATAAGGGTCATTAGTTAACATGGTGTAGTTACTTATGGTGTACATGGATGACATATGGGTTATTGGTCAACATGGTAGTTGCTTATAGTGTCCATGGATGACATATGGGTCATTGGTCAACAAGGTGTAGTTGCTTATGGTGTCCATGGATGACATATGGTTCATTGGTCAACATGGTGTAGTTTCTTATGGTGTCCATGAATGACATATGGGTCATTGGTCAACATGGTGTAGATGCTTATGTTGTCCATGGATGACATATAGGTCATTGGTCAACATGTAGTTGCTTATGGTCTCTGACATATGGGTAATTAAGAAACTTGGTGTAATTGCTTTTGGTGTCCATGGATGACATATGGGTAATTGGTCAACATGGTAGTTGCTTACGGTGTCCATGGATGAAATAAGGGTCATTGGCTAACATGGTGTAGTTACTTATGATGTCCATGGATGATATTTCCGTTATTCGTCAACATGGTAGTTGCTTATGGTGTCCATGGTTGACATATGGGTCATTGGTCAACAAGGTGTAGTTGCGTATGATGTCCATGGATGACATATGGGTCATTGGTCAACATGGTGTAGTTGCTTATGGTGTCCATTGATGACATATGGGTCATTGGTCAACATGGTGTATTTGCTTATGGTCTCCATGGATGACATATGGGTCATTGGTCAACATGGTGTGTAGTTGCTTATGTTGTCCATGGATGAAATATGGGTCAACATGGTAGTTGCTTATGGTGTCCATGGATGACATATGGTTCATTGGTCAACAAGGTGTAGTTGCTTATGATGTCCATGGATGACATATGGGTCATTGGTCAACATTGTGTAGTTTCTTATGGTGTCCATTGATGACATATGGGTCATTGGTTAACATGGTGTATTTGCTTATGGTGTCCATGGATGACATATGGGTCATTGGTCAACATGGTGTGTAGTTGCTTATGTTGGTCAACATGGTGTAGTTGCTTATGGTGTCCATGGATGACATTCGGTTCATTGGTCAACATGGTAGTTGCTTATGGTGTGATGGTATCACCCATGGATGACATATAGGCCATTAGTCAACATGTAGTTTCTTATGGTTTCCACATATGACATATGTGTCATTGGTCAACATGGTAGTTGGTTATGGTGTCCATGGATGACGTATAGGGCATTAGTCAACATGGTGTAGTTGCTTTTGGTGTCCATGGATGACATATAGGTCATTGGTCAACATGGTAGTTGCTTATGGTGTCCATGTATGACATAAGGATCATTAGTTAGCATGGTGTAGTTACTTATGGTGTCCATGGATGACATATGGGTTATTGGTGACCATGGTAGTTACTTATGGTGTCCATGGATGACATATGGGTCATTGGTCAACAAGGTGTAGTTGCATATGGTGTCCATGGATGACATATGGTTCATTGGTCAACACGATGTAGTTTCTTATGGTGTCCATGGATGACATATTGGTCATTGATCAACATGGTGTATTTGCTTATGGTGTCCATGGATGACATATGGGTCATTGTTCAACATGGTGTAGCTGCTTGGTCAACATGGTAGTTGCTTATGGTGTCCATGGTTGACAGAAGGGTCATTTGTTAACATGGTGTAGTTACTTATGGTGTCCATGGATGACATATGTGTTGGATAAGGTGTCTATGTCCATAACTATTTCTGGTAAGTACTTGACCCAACCCGGCATGGTCCATTTGGGTTGCATGGCACCATGCAATTGGATAGACAAAATGAGAGAAATAACACTTGGAGATTATTAATATATTATAAGTTCTAATATATTAATAATATTATTTAATTAGTTTGATCAAGAATTAATTTAGAATTAATTAAGTGATCAAAAGATAAGTAATTAAATATATGGGTTGATTATGTAAATCATCCATATCTTGTATAGTCGGCTAAGAGGCTCCATGGATTATCAAGTTGGGTTCCACCCATAGGATGCTCCATGGATGCTCCATGGGAGTTACTGTTGGGTTTTGAGCATTCTAACACTCCTAAGTGTACGTGCAACCCTAAATACCTTGGATCTATGTTTTCTCTATTATACATGCAAATAGGAACATCCAAGGTATTATCCTAATCTAGCATACAAGACAATGAATATAAGAAGATAGAATACATACCTATTTCATGTAGAAAGTCTTCATGAAGCTTGAGTGCCTAGTGCCTCAAGTGTGACACCTCAAATGGTTCACACAACACCAAATACACTTGGATTAACTTGAGAGAAACTTGAACACTCCATGAAATCGTTTAGCCCTCACACACACATAGTGCACGATTTCTTGAGCCATGGGATTCTTTTATATGGTGGCTATTAGGGTTACAGCATGTAACTCATGACTTTACCCATTCCTTATGCTCCATGGATTTTAACCACCATGGAGTATCCATGGGTCACACCATGGACTTAGTCCAACATAAGGAATCTTGGATCACAAGCCCACATATATAAGAATGAATGATTTACACAATCAACCCATATATTTAATTAGTCTCCTTTTGATCACTTAATTAATTCCATATTAATTCTTGATCAATGCTAATTAAATAACCTTATTAATATATTAGAACTTATAATATATTAACAAACCTTAAGTGTTATTTCTCTTATTATAGTCTATCTAAATGCATGATGCCATGCAACCCAAATGGACCATGTCGGGTCGGGTCAAGTCTTACCAATTATAGTTATGGACTTAGACATTAATCCAACAGTCTCCCACTTGGATAAGTCTAAAACTATTATTGCGTATGACTTCAAGAACCGACTGGAAATCGTAGCTCTCAAAAGCTTCTGTCGAACTCTGACCTTGTAGATAAACTCTGACCTTTGTCAATGACTTGTCCATTAGATAAGGGATCATATATTCCTCCATTCTAGATATCATATGGACTGAGACATGGATTATAATCATTCTCTCTGTCCATTTGTTGTTTCCCGATTTCCGATTTATGACGGCTGACTAATTGAACAAATCAAATCAGTCCTGGCCCGGCTGAGCACTTCCATTTGTCATCATCAAATCATCGAGGGGCCCATAGATATTGCTTTTATCCCGAAGGTAAAAGGAATGGATAAACTTCGACTTATATGGCTTGTTCTACTACTTGTTGAATCATACACAAAGGCACGTTTTATAACACCGAGTTACCGAATGCGTTTCCGTGCAATCAATGTACAACCAACTCATAGTAACAACTCATATCTCTAGGTTTGAAGAATATAAGATATTATCGTCTCATGATCACTCGTGATAAAATCCATGAAGTGATTCCAATGAGCGCGGGTTGAATCCAATACTCAGAACTTATGAGCACTCATAAGTGTTGTAGCCCTTTGTCCAACATCTTAGACCTCTACAAGCCAATCCATGACAGTCTTGATTCATATCTACTTCCAACATATTGTCACACCCCAAAACCGGAACGGCAGAAACGTTCTGGGGTGGATGACGTCATGTCAAGTATCACAACACATGCATTATAGTAATCAAAGCACAACAAGACATTGCATTAATAGTAATAATTTTACATGGTTACATTACAAGGTATTAAGTAATACAGACAAATGTAATAAGAACAGCATGGTACTAAGCTATCTTCGTCAACAGCTCCGGGGATGTACCTGTCTAATGCTGACCTGAGAATACAAGTTATTTGAAAAGCAAGTATCAGCATTTTTACAAATGCTGGTGAGTTCATAAGTATTTAGTGTCATTTAGTCAAATAACGTTATGAAGTAATAGTTTAAGTGTTTACAGTGCATT
This sequence comes from Lactuca sativa, assembly GCF_002870075.4. Lineage (NCBI taxonomy): Eukaryota > Viridiplantae > Streptophyta > Magnoliopsida > Asterales > Asteraceae > Lactuca > Lactuca sativa. The sequence continues at coordinate 268,548,182 of NC_056630.2, read as the reverse complement.
AGAGTTCTTTCCAGAAAATCCTATATTTTCTTTAAATAAAGCAGCCTTCTACCAAGACTGGTCAGTGTTATGTGGTAAAAAAAAGTAGTTTTCCCTTAATTTCTATCATTATCAAAATACTAAATTTGATTATTAAAGAAAGCAAGAGACAACAGGGAAATAACATATGCCTCAGCAGTGAGGACTGCTGACTATGGCAAAGGAATCATAGACTCCAGGAGAGTATCGAACTAATGACATATCTGGTTCAGTCTAACAAGTAGAGACTCAGACCCCAGAAGGTACCAAATGAAAGGTATAGCTGGTAAGGCCTAAAACAATGAATACAGACCCCAGACAGTATCAAATGAAAGATACGTCTTGTAAGGTCAAAACAGTGAATACAGACCCCAGACAGTATCAAATTAAAGATACGTCCTGCAAGCTCAAAACAGTGTGACTCTGAAAATGAGTTACCAGCATACAGTGTAAATTGCCGGTGAAATACCGTTACCTTAAAGCCATGAATTATAAGGTAACCCGAGATACTCGTAACCATACTGACTAGAGTTCCAGACGCCCTACAAGCGTCTATAAGATGTGACATTTGTCACCCGTTGGCTTGGTAGGCCGGGACTGTAGCTAGCAGTCTGGGTGCGGGGTTGTCAATCCCGTATAGATCTATACACACAATGTCTGTCACACCCCAAAACCAAGAACGACGGAAACGTTCTGGGGCGGAGGACGTCATGTACAATATCACAACAATGTAAAGTAGTAAACAAGCAACAACATCATCCATTGCATTAATAACATAATTATTATACAAATGTGTTCTGTCAAATTTTGATAAACACTAAAGCATAAATCAAAATGAAACATGAGTCTTGAACAAGCTCCATCTTCCTTTCTCCTTGCATCGGTACCTGTCTATGATGACCTGAGGATACAAGTAATTTTGAAAGCGAGTATCAACTTTGAAGCTGGTGAGATCATAAGTATTTGAGTGTCTTAATTTGTATGTAAGAAATTGTTTGTAAATGAACTGTAAGTATGAAAATGTTTGTAAATGAACTGTAAGTATGAAAATGTTTGTAAATGAACTGTAAATGTTTGAAAAACCTAGAAATCCCTATGATTCCTACTTTATATAAAGGTGTCTTCTACCAAGACTTAACTGTTCTAATGTTCGTTTCTTGTAAACGTGTGTAATTTTCCCAAGTGTAACTATCATTATCAAAATATAGTTTTTATATTAAATGTTTAAGTGAAAAGATCACTAAATATATGCAAGGGAAAATAAATGTAGTACTGTAGTGTTGTATTATAGGAACTACTGTTGTACTAACTACCTTAAACCGGATTTATATTAAGGCATCATGTGATAAATTGCACCATACTATCGACTGGTAACAACGACATACGAATGGTCGTAATAACGGAATAACGTCTGGCACCCGTAGACTTGCAGGTCCGGCTGTAGCTAGCAGCAAGGTGTAGGATAGTCAATCCAGTATAAATCTGTACGTGCTCTCTACCTAGCAAGTATAGTAATGTAATTGTTCTAGTATCGTTGTATATGTTCTCTTTCTAGTATAGTTGTATATGTTCTTCTCTAGTATAGTTGTATATGTTCTTCTAGTAGTAAGTATTGACTCATGAATGAACTGACTCATAGTATGATATCGCGTTCTAGTAATAGTTCTAGTATCTTCCTAAACTACCCCTATGGTAGTTTACTAGTAATCTAACTGGTACGTATGAACATGGGTGTATACCCTTGCTACCCAAAGGCATAGGATGAACTGGAAGGACCCTTTTATGACTATATATGTACACATGATATATAACTAATACTTAAACAACTTTCGGACGAATACCCGATATCCCACCAGACCACATCTCAAGCGCGAAAAGGAAATAGGGTAGATAGCCTTCCTATGTATTTTAAACATTTCTTATATAACTATACATATAGAGGCATGCAATTTATAATATAAAAGCATAAATAAGTTTTGTAAAACATTTGAACATAATTATTATCTTCTAAAAAGATCGACTTGATGTCAATCTATAAAACAGTTTGAAGGCATAGGTTTGATAAAACAGTTTAAGTATAAGGAAACATTTGTTTCAAACACAATTGTAAATAAGTTTGAAATGGAATATACCGAGTAAAATATACAGTGTAATAAGGAGTTTAAAACATATAAAATGTTTATAAAAATCATTTGAAGGAAACTGTTTGGTAAAACGGCTAATGTGTAGTAAATCATTTGAATGCTGCATATTAATCACATGTGATTGATATAATAACTAGCATAATTCTACTTATTAATCACATGTGATTGATATAATAACTAGCATGATTCTACTTGTATCCCCCCCCCATAAAACATTTAAAAATAGTTTAAAACATTATTGACTGGAATTGAACGGACTGTTATCGTAAGGAAGGATCGGACAAGTGCTTGGTGTCAAGTGAAGACTTTAGACACACACAATGATCAATATGGGATAAAAACCCGAAGATCCGTGAGAGAGAATTTTGACTTTTCTCTAAATGGAATTCAACTAATGAACCAATTTGGTTCAGAATTCTATTTATAGTCCTGAGGTGTTTTTGGCAGAAAATATTTTTATTCCTGAAACGAACTCTAATGTCCTAGAGTATTGGAATAACAGTGTTGCACAAAACCCTAGTGCATCCACTCTCCTAATATCTCCTTAAGTGTAAATCCTGAAAACTGCCAAACTTATAGTCGGAGTCTGAATTTTCACTGTAACTGTTCTACTTCTATTGGCTTGATATGGTTTGTTCAGAATGGAAATTTCGGGTTGTCACATCATCCCCCTGTTGAAGGGAATTTCGTCCCGAAATTAGAATTTAGGCAAGGAAGTATGTACGAATGATAGAGTTGTGAGGAGGAAACTTCCTAATCGATTGGTTCTAGCGCATCTAAGTGAAATCGGGTTCTCGGTTGGCATTCCAACGAACCTTCGATAACTGGCGACGGCGTTGCTTCGTCCGCTTGACCTCTCGGTCGAGGGTCACTGCGGTTCTAATACGAAGGCGGGGATCTCAACGAGTGGACTTACAAGGGTCCTAACGGAAAGGTATGGTTTCACGATCGAGACGCGAAGAGTAGGATGTACGTTACTGAGTTCGCGGAGTAGGTCTAGTTTGTGCGAGGCACAGGACCGATTCTGATAAGAATCTCGGAGGTCCTAACTATATTGGATTTAGCTTTCCACGCGATACGAAGCGTATTAAGCCATTCCCAGAGTGAGTTATCCTAAAGAACTTGGTCACTCACTTGGAATTCCAAAGGTTTTTTTTTCTTGTTTAACGTCCCAGTCAAAGGCCACCCCTTGCTGGGTCAAAGTCGTACGGGATTCTGTAATTTGCGAGGAGTTCTGAATGAACTAAGATAGTAGGTCGGTAAGACCTAGAATTTGGCGAATGACTGTCGGTGTTTCTGGTATCGACAAATTCTAAACAGTTTTGACAAATTGAAAGAGTACTCAAAATTTCCCACATTACTAACAGTGTGTCATAGAAATTCGACTCTTCAATTTCGAAACTCGTGCCTAAAGAACTTCGCAAAAAGTTCCTCTGAAGGTAATGTTTCCATTGGTTCCTTCTTACTACAAGGGTAGATAAGAAAGTCATTACATGGAGAAATGACGAACTGATCCAAGTAAGAAAGACGTACTCTATTCGTTTTAGCTCATGAAAGCTATGGGCGTATTGGTCCTATCCGAAGGGTATCACTACGGACTTGAAGTGTCCGCATCGAGTTCGGAAGATAGTCTTTCGGACATCCTTCCCTAACACTCGAACTGGTGATATTCGGATCTCGGATCCATTTCTGAAAGTAATTCTTTCCTTGCGTTTGCTCAACTATTTCATCTATGCGAGGCAGTGATAACGATTTCTTATGAAAAATCTTGACGGAGTCCTCGATAGCCGAGGAACATACGATGCAATCCGTCGATCTCTGGGAGAATAAGACTGGGGTTCTCCAGGGTGAGAAGCCTAGTCTTCTTATTCTATCGTTGTGTAGTTCGTTAAGTTGTTTGTACTGTTTTGGTATCTCCGTAGGTGTTTATACTATAGGGCGATCTATTTACGGGAGTCATACTGGGTTCTAAGTTGGTTCAGATGACGACGTGATTACTCGTAGGCTTAAGCAGTTCTCCGTCCTGAAGTTCATATTAGAATTCATACATGGTTCACAATCACAATTTCGTGTATACGAGTCGTATATAATTAAGATTGAAAAGGTAGTCGAATAACTGATTCTTCTTTAAGCTCACATCCCATTGGGGAAAAGAATTTAAAGTGGAATCATCAATTCTAAACCTGTAGAAGCTTGATTATATATCACTCTTATGTATACATTCCCCGGTGCTAGATCAATCGCATGAATCCTTGGATTAAACTTGACGTACTGCACGAGTGGTACTGCGGGGATTTCTTCGGAAAGAAAAATAATGAAGAGGTACTCCTCGCATGAGTACTTTGGTGTTCTGATATGACGGCTTCGCTGGAAAGTGATCTACAAGAAAGAGATGTATGCATGAAGCTGTTTTCATGAGGATCAAATTGAATCGAGCCGTATGATAATGTCGAAATCATACTGAAACTTAAAGACATTAGATTTGAACATAAGACGTTTACAGACAAAACACAATCGTGCAACCGTCAACAGAGTTACAATACTTTAGACTTACAACAAGACCATTGCTGCGAATAAGGTATACTACAAAAGACAAGTATACGCAGCACGAGCATCCCTATACTGACAGGATCTCGCAAAAAGGTAAGAATCTAGTTGCACTAGTTTTGGATAGTTTATAAGTTTGTTAAAACAACACGCCTAAATTACATTAACGAGGGGTCCGACGTAGTTTCTCCTGCAGCTGTGATCCTGAGAATTCTCCCATCTGCGCCAGAGTTCTTTGCTATAGGGCAATCCTTCTTGAAGTGCCCTATCTCCCCGCATTGGTGGCATGACTGGCTAGTACTAGCTTTGGTGACGGGATTGCGGTGTTTAACCAGTGTTATGTGGACACGAGTGCCTTCCTCGTTACTCCACTTTGAAAATTGCTTCCTAAATCATTCGGCGTTATAACTACTCTTGTGTGTAGGGTCAGTCCCGATGAAAGGGACTTGAGTGATGGGTCGTGCCGATGCTCCATAGCCACGAGCATGGTGCCCTATGTTTAGGCAATTGCAACATTGCATCTCATGGCAAGCCCCATGATGATGGAAACTACACTTATCACACTTCGGGAGTTTTCCCTCGTATGGCCTGCTCGGTACGGGAACGGAAGGGGTTTCCACTTGCTGCTGTTGTATAGCCAGCCTTTGGGATCTCTTGCGTTCTTTCCGGGCTTGACGCTTTCGTTTCTTGTTCTCTGCTTTTCGGCTTTGCGAGCCTGTGACTGTTACTGTTTGGCGACTTCCTGGATGGATAGCACGATTGGAAACTTCATTCCCATCAGTAGCATTGATTGTGCTGATAGCGCTACGGTGCGCAAGGACCGCGGTTACGGCAGCTGTAACTGCTGTTTGAAAGGTAGCGGCGTCCATAGGAAAAGCGGAGGTTTCGATGTTCGACTGATTGCTTCCGGATGATGACATGATTCTGTAACACGAAAGATAAGGATTTTGTGAGCGATTCTGGTTGACCTAGATGTACTTAGATTGTTCATGTAAAAAGTACGACTATGTTCTCGAAAGTTTGATCTACATCCCTATGATGCAGTCCTAGTACGGAATGGAAGTATGATCTCGAAGGTTTGACCTACATCCCTATGATGCAGTCCTAGTAATGAGTAGAAGTAAGTTCATAGAGTGGTCTCAAGACGTTTGTCGTTCAAGCCGAGTGTCACACCCCCAAACAAGAATGGCAGAAACATTCGAGGGTGGATGACTTCACGTAGTATCATAACAATTGAATATTTGTAAAGAAAGTACACATCCATCATATATATAATAAAAACGTGTATTGTTGCGTTATACAAATTTCAAAAGAATATTACAATATGATGATATGAATGTAATAATAAACGTCTTTAGTGTTCCTTCTTCAAAAGCTGATGGTTACCTGTATTACTGGTTCCCTGAGAAATACAAGTGGTTTTGAAAAAGTGTCAACAATTAAGTTGGTGAGTTCATGAGTATTTTGAGTTGAAAAGTATATCCTTTTTGGTAGCAAATCGGTAAATGAGATTTTCAGACAATCCAATATTTTCTATAAATGATTCGAAAAGTTTCCAAAGTTGGAATGTGTTAGTGTCTTTCGTACTTGAATGATAAAGATAACTTTGTATGAAAAATAATCTAGAAAATTGTATGCATATACGAATCTCGTAAATCAAACTTGTTTTTATACTTTTTATGTGAGGTTTATAACCATGCTATTGACACTGACGGCCTGTAACAACATTCTTTAGGTGTTGTAGTGTTATGACATTTGTCACCCCAGACCTGGCGGTCTAACTATAGCTAATAGTTTAGGTGCGGGGTTGTCAATCCCGTATAGATCTATACACAAGTATCACGCTCTCCCTCCAAGAGATTATGGTATATAATACAGGACTTGAAATGCATACATAAATGTACGTTGAAGTTTGAATATCTCACATTGCTTAGTATAAATAGATTTACAATAAGAATGACTTTACTTCTTTTGAAAGTGTTTCATTTTTCAAGATGTATATGTAAAATGTACGATTGACTCGTTAACTATACCCATTATAGTTTTTCAGAAAGTATGTTCCATTTGGTGAAAATAACTTAGTGATATAATAGCCCTTTATACATAAAGATGTTTGTATCGATATTCAAAGATAGATATTTCATTTATGTTTATAAAATGATACTTTGACTTGTAATGTACTTGTATTTCCCCCTAAAACATGAAAAGAATTGAAAAGTAGTGGTATGAACTCACTCGTTTGGTTTGAAGAGAGAGGCTAGAGTTGAGCAGAGCTTCGACCGCGGAAAGTTGCGTCCTCAGGCTCTTCGGGGATCTCGGTAGCGTAGATCTTTCGTCGGGGGCTTGGGTACAGAAATAGAGGTGTCAGGATGGTCTCTGGAGCTCTAGGGTGTGTAAAGTGAGAGAGAATATGAGAATGGTGTGCAAAAACCCGAAGCTCAACCTCTCTATTTATAGGCTGGAAACTCCTCGTACGCGGGGCGTACTACCAGAGTACGCTGGGCGTACTCGGTACGCGGGGCGTACTTCGGTTACGCGGGGCGTAAAAATGCGTCGCGGCTTACGACTCTGGTCTAGCTAGCGTAGAGCACTTGAGCCAATGGGACTTGACACTGGGCCTAGTACGCGGGGCGTACTCTTGGATTACACGGGGCGTAATCCAGTCTTCCATCTTCTAAATTACGTTACTTTCGTGTACGGGATCCGTTTTTCGCGTTCTTTATATCCACGCGTAAGTGAGATTATGATCTACAACTTTCATTTAGGCTCCGTCGGCTAGTTTTAAATTTATTTTTAATGATAATTTGTTAATAGGCCGGGACTACTAAAGTCCGTTAAAAATTCATAGTTTCTTTATTCGACGTCGGTTTTCGTTTGTCTTTTTATCATTTTATTACTATTGCGGAGATCTTCAACTTCCGTTTAGGTGGCGATAGCTAAATAACACTCAATCTTCAATTTGAGTTTTTAGCCCTCTACTACTGTTACGAAACTTAGGAAATTCGTAACTTCTTCATACGAAGTCCAATTTGGGCGATCTTTTTATGCACGATTACCATTTAACGAAATCTACGACTTTTGTTTAGATACTTAAGGCTAAAATGCATTTTATTGAGATTTCACTTTTTACCTTAAATAACGTTTTAACGGTGTGTCGTAAATATACGAGTGGTTATAATTTCTTCAATATAACCCGGTTTTGAACGTTCTTTATGTTTTTGGAAACCTTGGCTCGATATCTAATATTTGATGCATCCCAACTTAAATATTTAAACGCTTTTATTTTTTAGGTTAATTTCGTTGGCTCTAAATAGTTTTTGTTGTATTTGACTTTTGAGCGTTACACCGCTCTTTGGAAAAATATAGGGTTGTCACATCATCCCCTGTTAAGGGAATTTCGTCCCGAAATTTAATCCAAGATAGAGTTTACAGGTTAGGAAAAAGATGCGGGTACTTTTGTTTCATCTGATCCTCGCGTTCCCAGGTGTATTCAGGTCCTCGCTTGGCATTCCAGCGGACCTTTACAATAGGTATGCGACTTTGTTTAGTCCTTTTTATTTCCCGATCCATGATCTCTACTGGTTCTTCTATGAATTGTAGATTTTCATTTATTGCAATTTCGTCTAGAGGAATAACAAGGGTCTCATCGGATAAGCACTTCTTTAGGTTTGATACGTGAAAGGTAGGGTGTACGTTGTAGAGCTCCTGAGGTAATATAAGTTTGTAAGCCACTGGACCGATCCTGGCAAGGATCTCGAATGGTCCGATGTACCTTGGGTTCAGTTTCCCACATTTTCCGAAGCGTATTAATCCTTTCCAAGACGAGACTTTTAGTAGGACACGGTCTCCAACCTGGAATTCCAAGGGTTTCCGTCTCTTATCCGTGTAACTCTATTGTCTGTCCCTTGATGCTTTTAGACGTTCTCGGATTTGAACAATCTTCTCCCTAGTTTCACTTATGATTTCTGGTCCAGTGAGCGTGTTGTCTGTTGCTTGTCCTTTTGCTAGTTGTGTGTCCCCCACTTTGGCCCAACACAGAGGCGACCTGCATTTACGGCCATAAAGGACTTCGAACGGGGCAGCCTTGATACTGGTGTGGTAGCTATTGTTGTACGAGAACTCGACCAAGGGTAGATGTGTGTCCCATGCTTTGCCAAAATCGATTACGCAAGCTCTCAACATATCTTCTAGGGTTTGTATGGTTCTCTCGCTCTAGCCGTCGGTTTGTGGGTGATAAGCGGTACTCATGTCTAGTCTTGTTCCCAAAGCTTTTTGTAGTGACTGCCAGAACCTTGAGGTGAATCTACTATCTCGGTCCGAGATAATGGATACGGGCACACCATGCAGTCGTACAATTTCTCTGAGGTATGTCCTTGTTAACTTCTCCAATTTATCCGTCTCTTTGATCCGTAAGAAATGTGCTGATTTAGTTAACCTGTCGACAATTACCCAAATGGTGTCGAGTCCGCTTGCCGTTTTGGGTAATTTGGTTATGAAATCCATGGTTATCCACTCCTACTTCCATTCGGGTATTTCTGGTTGTTGTAATTGTTGGGTTTTGAGCAATCTAACACTTCCTAAGTGTGCATGCAACCCTAATAAACCTTGGATCTATGTTTGTCTAAATACATGCAAAATAATAATTTTCCAAGTTTTATAACCTATCTAACATGGCATGGGGAACATTTCAACATAAAAGAGTTAGAAGAGATTACATACCTTTTTGATGAGTTTGGTTCTTGAGGAGTTTGAGGGCCAAGCACCAATAGTGTGAATGCTTCAAATGGAATCACAAAACACCACAAACTCTTGGAAAACTTTGAGAGAGAATACACACTTGTATTTTCGGCCACACACAAGCACACACACTAGTTCACTAGTTTTCACTAGGCTCCATTTCATGCTCCATAAGCATGCTTATATAGTGTGCATGGTTAGGGTGAAACCCTAATAACCCATGACCTTTCCTTTTCCAAGGATCCATGGGTTAACAACTCCATGAATCATCCATGGACTTCCATACAAGCCTAGCCCATTAACAAATGAGTGTTAGCCCACACTATATAAAACCAATAGCCCATAATCTAATTAGTCTTCCTTTTAATCTCTAAATTAATTCATAATTAATTTAAGACTAAGACTAATTAAATAACATAACTTCATATTAATATATTCTAACTTATAATATATTAATAAACATATGTGTATAACTCTCATAAAATTATCCATAAATAGTTTGGATGAGATGCAACCCAAATGGACCATGCCGGTCGGGTCAAGTATATACCAAATAAGTGATGGACTTAGACACCATATCCAACAGACTCCCACTTGGATAAGTCTAATAATTATATTTGCGTATGTTACTTCAGGAACCAACTAGCAATCGTAGCTCTCGAAAACTCCGTTGAACTATGAAGCGCCATTTTAGATAAGTGATCAAATAATCCTCTGTTCTCATGATATCAGCCGGACAAATACATGGAACAACGTCGTACTTATTGTCTAGCAGGTTGTTTCCCGATTTTCGATTTGTTTGACAAAGAACTTAATCGAACACATCAATTTAGTTCTGACCGGCCGGTACATAGATCACAACAAAATCATCGAGGGGCCCAGATATCGCTTCTATTTCTAGAAGGAACGGATAAACTTCGACTCATATGCTTGTTCTACTACTTGTTGAATTGTACACAAAGGCACGTTTTATAACATCAAGTTACTGATGCGTTTACGTGCAATCAATGCACAACCAACTCATAGGTAACAACTCATATCTCTAGGTTTGAAGATTTATATGATATTACCGTCTCACGATCACTCGAGATAAATTCCATGAAGTGATACAAGTGAGCGTGGGTTTAATCCAATAGTCATAACTTATGAGCACTCATGAATGTTGTAGCAACCATTGCTATGACTAAACCCATTTAGCCATCTACAAACTCGATTCATGACAGTCTTGATTCATACCTACTTCCAACATATAAACGACTGTGGAGTGTTTAAATAACTTAGTCATTCGGAAAGAATAACCTAGCTATTTAGGAAGTCAAAACATGCAAAGTGAATCACAATAATAATCGAATCCAATATGGTCTCAGAACCCTTTTGAATATAAATAGAACCACCTTTTATTTATCACCATATTGATTACACATTATTCATTGTATAATGTTTCAAACAATCAACTTAAGACTTGAATAAAACAACAGTCGTCCCATGCTCCTAGCATGTACACTTTGTTTTTCTAAACAATAGTTATGCCATACTCCAAGTATGCACACTATGTTCGTCTATGATCCTTACATTGTGATGTAGATCACTTGAACATGATTCCATTGATACTCATTTCACAATACCAAATCCTTATTGTAAATGTGAGAATCCCCGATTCCTATCATTTACCAAAAAATCTATTAGATTTTAAACTTTTATGCAATGTTCCTCTTGTAATGATTATGCACAAAGTCACCAAAACCTTGTCACCAGTCATTACAGAGTATTCCAAAGAAGGTCAACCTCTATGGAACGGAAGTCTCATATTCAAAGTACATTTCTTTGAACATCCTTCTTGCATTAAGGTTTTCTAATCTTACATAGATTGAATTACTTCCACCTATGGAGACATTTCCATAGTCCCATTTTGACTATCACTTCCGAACAAGAGTTACTTATTTTCGGAATATGTCAATATGGTCCTTTCCGACAACTTACATCATACTTCCAACTTTCCCTGAGCAACCAATCTTTGGCGAACCTCAGATTATCCTCGACAATTGCTTAATCACTTTAGTCATATCCAGTTCTAGACTTTTCCCTTCTCAATGCCTTAAGCATTTGGAAAATTTAGAAAAGATGAATATTATAGCACATGCAATCGATCCTATATCCAAAGCATATGGGACATGATTCATGATGTTTGACATAAAGACATGATACTAGACAAGTCTTTTGCTACAATATTTTTTAATTTGCCATATTTTCAAAATTTAACTATGAAGAGGGATGCCGTAATCATAATCGAATTTTGAAAGCGCAATATATATAGAATTTCTTCAAGTTGAACCATTCCAACATAAAATTCATATATATATATATATATATATATATATATATATATATATATATATATATATATATATATATTCTTGACTAAAGATGATTAGAATCTCAATCTAAGCTTTAGAATAGAAATGAAGTATAATTTCCTCTCCCTTAATTATAGCAAAACAACTTTTCAACCCCTGCAACTTCACGAATTGAAAGTTTGTTTTCTATCATTAACATTGCTAACTTGCAACACTAAACGTAATAATCATGATCCCACTAACATGACGATTATCAGCATAACACTTATGCTCCCACTAGCTCTGACATATTTCCAGAAATCTGCTGGACTTCTGAAATTTAGATTCATACACCCTTTCATAGATATCTCACATGTGTGTCTAAACAATTTTTAGGACTATGAAAAGGGATGCCGTAATCATAGTCTCAATTGCTTAGGTATTTTCCATTTCTCACAAGTCCATGTTAGTGTGCCGGTTAACCACACACGCTCTACTAACGATTTTTGAAAATGCAAATAACACAATTGATATATACTTAGTGAAAGCGTTTCCTCACCATCATTTTCATGAATCGGAGAGAAACCTTATGACACTTAGATTTTATAGTGTATGAGTTCCTATCCATGTGAATTTGTCAAAACCATAATCACAAGATAAGGTTAGTGACAAATTCAGCCTTACATGGATTAAACTTGTTCAGTCTTAGTTTCTTGTCACCTTGGTAGCACAAGGCCCACCAATGCTTCCAAGTTGAACTCTGATAACTCACATGCAAATTCAACTTATTTGAAGTAGGTACAGAAATAAGAATTATGTCAACACGATAGGTTGCAAACCTTAAGTCGTGTGCTAGTGATAAATTACAGGTTTTACTCTTGATTAAATCTTGAAACTCTTTCAGGATCTTTAAGGCTCCCACTGTCCCCTTGACATATAAGTTTCCCCAGTCAAGAACCATTCCTTGAGAAAACAAATATTCAAGGGACAATGTGGATTCTTATCAAGACTAACACTTCACACAATTGGTCTTAGTTAGTCTTTGTCTCATCCAACACATCACAACTTACCAATCTCAAATGTACAAGAGTAGAAAACATTTTATTCTTACAGTTGACTAGTGTTAATAAATCTTCCTTTATGTCACTCAAAGTTGCAATCTTGGAGTATGACTCTAAGAATTGTTTTGGAACGAAATATGACTCATCTTCTTGATTTTAACCAATCCAACAATTCATGACCTCTCTTCTTAGCCATAACAATGCACTAAGACGTCCTTAGAGTATGAATTTGTGATATGGTTTCATAATCATTAAGATGATCATGAAATACGATACTAAAGTACTCTCCCATCCTTTCAGATTTGAGAAACTTTTATCTTTCTGCCTAATTTGATTCTTCTCATTTGTTTTGTCATACATTGTAACCTTTCCAATGTTACAGAATTATACTTAACCTCATAAGTATAATCACATTTACTAATCTTTAGTAAATCATGACAAATCAATCTTTGTGGTGGACCTTGACCAGCACACACCCAGTGTACCTATTTCCTTAGTCCTTCAATTGACTCACATATACATGTGATCAAAGAATTAGTCTTAATTTTCAAAGATGAAAATTCTCATTCATCATACAATACAACTTGTATGATTCCAAATTTCTGTCCAATTGAAACTTGCGTGATGAAAAACTTTCTTCATTTGGTAAATTCAGACACTACCACAAATGAAGGAATCAAATCCACTTTCCAATATTGCTATTACTGGAAACATATAAGCAACAATTTTCCACATATGCCATTGTAAAGATATTTTTAAAATAAATAAAATTAAAACCCCTTTTTTTTCTTTTATTTTAAAACTTTGCGGAAAAACTTATTCTTACAATCCATGTGAAAACCTTGTTGTTATCTATTCATAAGCAATATATTATAACTCTTAAGTAACAGCTCAAAATTCTGATTACCGAACCATGCGATCGAAACCCACCTTCGCAATCAGAATCAACATATACTTACTTTAAGCTTCTTATCTTTTCTTAAAAATATCAGCATATGACCCATTCACATTATGTAATAAGAATCTCCAAATAGGAACTTAATAGAGTTAGTCAGTGGACTTTAACTGAAGTAGAGTCAAACCTCTTGACTTGATCAACCTTATGACCTTTCAGGTGAATAGGGCAGCTTCGCAACCAATGCCCCTTCCGTTGGCAACAAAACACATGGACCCTTTGGTAATGGCACATGAGACTATCTCAGACTTAGCCTTTCTCTTTACCATTTGGTCAACCGAGTTGACTATGGCCGATCCCTTTCCATTGGGAAGAGAAATCTTTTTCTAGATATCCAATGCTACCATTGTCAATGTCCATTTAAGACTTGGGAAGTTGTTCTTTTAATCAAATTTGCTTTACTGGTGTTCCAAATCATTGTTGATTCCACAACACCAAGCAAATAGATAAGATCATTAAGGGTCATGTCATAGTCTGTTTCATAGTAGTCCTAAAGAGACTCACTATGTTACTAAGAAGGTGATTGAACATCCAACCTTCATGAGACTTTGACACCCAACTCTCCCGGCTTGTCAATATATGACTTTATCTCTAAGATGTGAGCACACATAGACTATGCTTGCCAATAGGGATTGAGTGACTTCAAACTTTTCAAGAACTTGTGGGTGAGGGAGAATAATTGGAGGAGGTGGAGGAAGTGAAGCATGATGTTGAGGGACACCATCTTCAAGAGATTTGGGAAGATCAGAGTTGTCTTAACCAGACATCTATAATGGGAGAAAATCAAGTTAGTTGATTCAAAGTCCTTAATATAACACCCAATATGAAATATTAAGGCTAGGACCCAACACAATATTTTATAATTTGGAAGAGGGATGCCGTAATCCAAGCTATAAGATATTTGAAGGTAGGCGAATGACGATTCACCAATTTCCACCATGAAAAACGAAATAATTTATTAGGTTTTAATTGGATTTGAAATTCCTAGATCTTTTGAGATTCATTGAACTTTTTCAATGGCATGTTTCAATCTCGAGTGTGCCCTCTCAAATTTTGTGACTGGGATGCCGAGGATCACAAAACAAGGTGTGAATAACCATACCAATTCACTTGGTACCCTTAATATTATCACCTAATCAATGTGCCGGTTAACCACACACGCTCCATTGATCTATGACAAACATTAAGTCACCCTTTGTGATCCTTACTAGTCCAAGTTAGTGTGCCGGTTAACCACATACGCTCCACCAACGACTTGGTAAGGTACAAAGTGTGAATTCCATGAGCTAGCACCAAATTCACATTTTTCCTAAAGTAACTAAGATTGGGAATTAAATAAAAAAAAATATTTAGTTACTTTATAATATTCATTATACTTTTAATGAAAATTTAAAGTCATTGTCCTACCCGTTCGGCTAACGACCCTCCACCGATCAAGCAAGCGGTGGGTGAGAGTGGACACCCATTAAGTCGCCATTTTATAGGCAACAACCTTATACCCACCTTATAGACCGACTTCGTGAATGAGGCCTACTAACGGTAAAACGACTTGTTCTTATACATATATATAATAATTAACCATTAATGTTATAAATAGTATAAGTGTTGAATTTTAACTTTTAAAATTCTAAGTGTTGGAATTAAAGTTTATTAAAGTGTGTGAAACTTTTCCCAATTCCAAAACTTGAGGGCAAGTTTTGAAACTATTCAAAACTAATTAATTCCATGATTTATGTGTTTAAAGTAGTTTTAATCCAAAAACTCTTCAAGTTCCATAACTTGAGGACAAGTTATGGAAGACTTTAAACTAATAAAAGAATTACTTTTCTATATTTTATAACTTATGGAATTAATTAAGGTTACACTTTATTTATATATTTATTAATGAAGTGACTCTTGAACCTCCATAACTTAAGGACAAGACTCTTCATCTTTTGTAACCATCCAAAACTTTTCAATTCATAACTTATGAATTAAAGGTTCACAAAATGAAGACTCTTCATTTTATGTAACTTATGTGTTTTTAATGTGTGTTAAAGAAAAGTGACCTTTGGATATCCATAACTTGAGGACAAATTATGGACTCCATTAAAACACATAAATGATCAAGAATTAATTCTAAACAATTCAGCAAATAATTCATAAGAACATGAACATGATCATCAAAATTTCAAGAATTATATGAACACATAAAAAATCATGGAATTTTGATATATGCTATTGTAAATGGATTAGAACAACCATTACACCAACTAAAACAAGTTTTAAAACACCAAAACAGTTTAGGGTAATGTTTCTAGTCCATTTCCAGCAGCAAAAGTCGAAATTCTGCATTCTGATCATTCTACTCGCTGAGTGAACGAACCTACTCGCCGAGTAGGATGAATTTTGCCTTGAACTCAGCGAGTCCCCCCATGGACTCGGCGAATCCATCAGCCAGACAGCAACAATTTCAACTTTTTTTTTCACTATTTTGCATCAAGTATCAAACAAGCAAGCCTAGGCTCTGATACCACTGTTGGGTTTTGAGCAATCTAACACTTCCTAAGTGTGCATGCAACCCTAATAAACCTTGGATCTATGTTTGTCTAAATACATGCAAAATAATAATTTTCCAAGGTTTATAACCTATCTAACATGGCATGGGGAACATTTCAACATAAAAGAGTTAGAAGAGATTACATACCTTTTTGATGAGTTTGGTTCTTGAGGAGTTTGAGGGCCAGGCACTAATAGTGTGAATGCCTCAAAAGGAATCACAAAACACCACAAACTCTTGGAAAACTTTGAGAGAGAATACACACTTGTATTTTCGGCCACACACAAGCACACACACACTAGTTCACTAGTTTTCACTAGGCTCCATTTCATGCTCCATAAGCATGCTTATATAGTGTGCATGGTTAGGGTAAAACCCTAATAACCCATGACCTTTCCTTTTCCAAGGATCCATGGGTTAAAAGCTCCATGGATCATCCATGGACTTCAATACAAGCCTAGCCCATTAACAAATGAGTGTTAGCCCACACTATATAAAACCAATAGCCCATAATCTAATTAGTCTTCCTTTTAATCTCTAAATTAATTCATAATTAATTTAAGACTAAGACTAATTAAATAACATGACTTGATATTAATATATTATAACTTATAATATATTAATAAACATATGTGTATAACTCTCATAAAATTATCCATAAAAAGTTCGGGTGAGATGCAACCCAAATGGACCATGCCGGTCGGGTCAAGTATATACCAAATAAGTTATGGACTTAGACACCTTATCCAACAGTAATAAACCCGAGGGCTTTTGGTATTCCACCTTGACTTTGCCACATGTCAGGCATTTGCTCACGTAGGTAGCAATTTCGGCTTTCATGTTCGGCCACCAGTACAACTTCTTGAGGTCCAGATACATCTTATCGGAGTCAGGATGTATGGAGTATCGTGTCTTATGGGCTTCATCCATGACGATTTCTCTGAATCCACCAAACTTCGGTGTCCAGATTCGATCCATGAAATAACGAACTCCGTCGCTCTTGGTCTCGAGGTTCTTATCCATTCCCCTTAGGGCTTCTCTTGCCACATTTTCAGATTTCAAGGCTTGTATTTGAGCTCCCTTGATTTGCATGGACAGGTGTGAATGGATCGTCATAGTTAGGGACTTCACTTGGCGGCCTGAGTATTCTTTCCGGCTGAGTGCATCAGCCACTACATTAGCCTTTCCGGGGTGATATCGAATTTCGCATTCGTAATCACTTAGTAGTTCTACCCATCATCTCTGTCTCATGTTTAGTTCCTTCTGGTTGAGGATATGTTGGAGGCTTTTATGATCGGTGAAAATTGTACATTTTATGCCGTAGAGGTAGTGCCTCCATATCTTTAGAGCGAAGACGACTGCTCCTAGCTCAAGATCGTGTGTTGTGTAGTTCACTTCGTGCGTCTTTAGTTGCCTTGAACCGTAGGCGGTGACCTTCCCCCGTTGCATCAGGACACACCCAAGTCCTTGGTTTGATGCATCGCAATAGACTACGAAGTCCTCCATTCCTTCTGGCAAGGTTAGTATGGGTGCACTACATAAAGCTCGCTTTAGTGTCTGAAACGCGTTGTCTTGTTTTTCTCCCCAGTCGAAGATCACATTCTTTTGAGTTAGGGTGGTAAGTGGCTTGGCAATCTTCGAAATGTTCTGTATGAATCTTCGGTAATACCCGACAAGTCCCAAAAATTGCCGGATTTCTGTAGAGGTACCTGGAGTAGTCTAACTCTCTATTGCCTTTATCTTGGAAGGGTCCACGTGTATTCCTTCTTTGCTTACAACGTGTCCTAGGAAATCTACTTCCCGAATCCAAAACTCGCATTTTGAGAATTTCGCGTATAACTTCTCTGCCCTCAATGTTTCCAAGACTTGGCGGAGATGTTGTCTGTGTTCTTCCCGACTTCTTGAATAGATGAGTATATCATCTATGAACATGATCATGAATTTATCCAGGAAGGGACGACATACTCGGTTCATCAATTCCATGAACACTGCTGGAGCATTTGTCAATCCGAAGGGCATTACTACAAACTCGTAGTGACCATAACGTGTTCGGAAAGCCGTTTTGGGGATGTCTCCTTCCAGTACTCGCAATTGGTGATAACCAGATCTTCGATCGATCTTTGAGAAGTAGCTTGCTCCCTGTAGTTGGTCGAATAGATCGTCTATGCGCGGTAAGGGATATCGGTTCTTGATTGTGAGTTTGTTTAGTTCTCGATAATCGATGCACATGCAAAAGGATCCGTCCTTCTTTTTCACGAATAGGACTGGTGCTCCCCATGGTGAGAAGCTCGGCCTGATGAAGCCCTTGCTCAGCAGCTCGTTTAATTGACTGGACAGTTCCTGCATCTCGGCTGGGGCTAAACGGTAAGGCGACTTTGCTACTGGAGTAGCTCCGGGGATTAAGTCGATTCTGAACTCGACTTGACGTTCCGGTGGGATTCCTGGAAGATCTTCTGGGAAGATGTCTGGGAAGTTGCAGACTTCCGGAAGGTCTTTAATGTTTTTCGATTCTCGTTCCTTGTCTACTACGTGGGCTAGAAAGGCATGATATTCTTTGCGAAGATATTTTTGTGCTTTAATACAGGAAATGATTTGCAAATTTGAACTAGGTTTGTCACAATAAATGACAAGAGTTTCGCCGTTTGGCAGATTTAGGAGAACGGCCCTTTTGTGACAAAGTATATTGGCATGGTGAAGGCTCAACCAGTCCATACCGATGATGACATCGAAACTTCTTATGGAAATGGGCACAAGATTGACTCGAAACAAGTGCTCGTTTAAATTTAGTGTGCATCCTACGTACAAGTCGCTTGCGTTTTCTGTTTTGCCGTTTGCCATTTCTACAGTGAATATTGTATTGAGTGGTTGGGGTTTTTGACTAAGTAGGTGTTTGAATTTATGACTCACAAAACTTCTCTCCGCACCGCAGTCAAAGAGTATGCATGCATAAATGTTGTCGAGTAGAAACGTACCCGTAACCACCGTGGGGTCTGCTATCGCTTCATTCTGCCCTATTGCCAGCACTCTCCCCACACCGCCAGCATTCCTTTCCTTGGGACAATTCCTCTTGAAGTGTCCAGTTTCTCCGCACCCATAACACGCCTGGCTTACTCCAGTACCAGGAACTTGAGTGATTGGTCGGGCCGGTGCTTTACAGAAACGGGTTGTGTGCCCTTTCTTGTCACAGTTCTTGTAGTGCATCTCGCAGCAAATACCGTGGTGATGGTAGTTGCACTTGCTGTACTTGGGCAGATTCCCAGCATATCGTGTTGTTGGTGCAGGGGTAGCAGGGGTTGCAGTGGGGGTAGTAGCGGCATGGACCGCCACCATTTGTTTCTTTGAAGGTTCTTGTGAAGTTTGATCCTTCCTCTTATTCCAAAACTTCTTCTTGATGATGTTGTTGGCACTGTTGTTGTGGTTGTTGCTTCCTTTGGTTGGTTCGACGACTACGGTTGCGACATTCTGACAGACATCGTGGTCGACGAGGGATTGTGCCAGCTCTTTGGCGCTTTCGAACGTTGTGGGTTTGGAGGCTAACACACTTCCTCGAAGTTGGGGTGATAGTCCCCAGATATACCTTTCCACCTTCTGGCCTTCCAAGGTCATCATTCCTGGGCAAAGTATCGTCAAGTCACTAAACCTGTTGGTATAGCATGTAATGTCCGAGCCTACCATCTTAAGGTCCCACAGTTCCTGCTCGAGCTTTTGGATCTCGCCTCGGGGGCAGTACTCTCGTAGAAGCATTCTTTTCAGGTTTTCTCAACCCATGGAGTTCGCCACCAGTAGGGTTAGTGCCTTGACGTGGCCATTCCACCATGTTAGGGCTCGCTTGGAGAAAGTATAAGCGGCGAATTTCACCTTGCTACCTTCGAGGCACGCGCAAATTTCAAACACAGCTTCCGTTTTCTCTATCCATTGGGATAGAGCCATTACTCCTCTAGTTCCACTGAAGGGAATAGGTTTGCTGTTGGTGAAGTCCTTATAAGTACATTCCCCTGAACGGCCCTGGTTTAGGCCATTTGTAGAGCTGTTTGTTCCTCCGCCTGACCCGTTGTTACTGATTTGTGCCATTGCTGCGGTTACAGCGGCGGTTACAGCAGTTTGGAACATAACGGCATCCATAATTGGAGGAGGTGGTGGGGGTGGTGTTGAAGTTGAGTTTCTGCGTGTAGATCTATGAGGAGGCATGTTCTGGTAGAGAAAATAAGAATGAATTCTATAAGTTTCTAATGTTTTGACAATCGCGTGTTAGTTGTATCTTGTAATTTGTTTTGTCTTTAGTTGATGTTTCAAGGTAAGTATAGTAATTTTAGTTAAACCCATAAGTTTCCGAGAGGTATTATAAAGAAGTACTTCATATATATATATATATATATATATATATATATATATATATATATATATATATATATATATATATATATATATATATATATATATATATCGGTCACACCTGAGGTGTGTTACATTACGTTTCTTGTTTGGGAAAATTTGACCTACCTAGAGGTCACCGATTACAGATACAAAGAGGTAATAAGGGACAAACTTTTATCCGAAGTCCTATTTTTATAACAAAATTGTTAGGGTTTGAGCAAGCTCTACTTGCGGCGTGTTGTATGTTTTGAGCTGGAATCAGCATCCGACTGTTTGACTCCCATCAGGCGCCTTTCAAGATCTGCTTGTTGTTCTTTCATCTCTTTTATTTCTGCTAGTGTCGTTTTCATTTGATTCTGAAGCGTCCCTATGTAGATTTGGGTATTCTCATGTAGTCCTTCCAGACGACGGATGTTTGCGGCGTTACCCTGAGTAGCAGCATTGACCTCACAAACTTTGGCTGCTTGCTTGTCTGCATGGTAGTTTTGGGTAGCTATGGTGCCCACAATAACAGGAAGTGCTCGATCAGCTGAGCCTCCCCCACTGACATTGTAAAAATCTCGACACATGCCGAATGGAGGGCGTACACCTAGTTGGCGGCTCCAGCAGTAGAGATGGCTTCCCCAGATGGGGATGGGTCCTTGCTGGTATGGTCTGACTTCAGGAGGATGAGGAGCGGGAGGGTCGATTACTTCCGGCTCGGAGTATGTTCCGCTAGAAACTTCCACGATCTCCTCGTCGACTTCGAATTCTTCTCCGACTTCGATTTCGAATTCTTCTTCGACTCCCTCCTCGAACTCTTCTTCGACCTCTTCTTCGATTTCCTCTAGGTCTTCCTCCGGGTCTTCTTCTATCCACCCGCCGTTGCCTTGGTTTGGGTAGTAGGGATCTCCGGGTAAATGGAATCCGGCCATTTGTCTGTACTATGATAGAGGTATGAGAATTTTATAAGAAAAGAAATTTCTATTTAACGATATCCTATGTTTAACTATATCCTTACGGAGCGCAAGTTTCTCATTGTACAATTTATTTATGCAATACTCCTATAGTATTTCAAATTGGCGAATCTAGAATAATTTTGTATTTGGTAAGTTTTTGGCTTGTTGTCCACTACGACCATTCCTCGATGTACGTTGGTCAAACCTTGGATAAATATAGTTGATCAGGCTATATTTATTCTCGATTTGATTACATACCTCGAGGCCCAATCATAGTGTTGCAACTTCCCTTAATACTTTGTTTTTAGAAAACTTGTCATGATACGAGACTGATGCATGCGAGTAAAATGTATGTATATTGTTTATGAAAACGTTTTGTCAGAGGGTTTTTGGTCCCCTTTGCATTTATAGTTTGTATATCATATGTGGTTGATATACTTAGTTCACTATAAACAATGCTCTGATACCAATCTGTCACACCCCCAAACCAGAATGGCGGAAACATTCGAGGGTGGATGACTTCACGTAGTATCATAACAATTGAATATTTGTAAAGAAAGTACACATCCATCATATATATAATAAAAATGTGTATTGTTGCGTTATACAAATTTCAAAAGAATATTACAATATGATGATATGAATGTAATAATAAACGTCTTTAGCGTTCCTTCTTCAAAAGCTGATGGTTACCTGTATTACTGGTTCCCTGAGAAATACAAGTGGTTTTGAAAAAGTGTCAACAATTAAGTTGGTGAGTTCATGAGTATTTTGAGTTGAAAAGTATATCCTTTTTGGTAGCAAACCGGTAAATGAGATTTTCAAAAAATCCAATATTTTCTATAAATGATTCGAAAAGTTTCCAAAGTTGGAATGTGTTAGTGTCTTTCGTACTTGAATGATAAAGATAACTTTGTATGAAAAATAATGTAGAAAACTGTATGCATATACGAATCTCGTAAATCAAACTTGTTTTTATACTTTTTATGTGAGGTTTATAACCATGCTATTGACACTGACGGCCTGTAACAACATTCTTTAGGTGTTGTAGTGTTATGACATTTGTCACCCCAGACCTGGCGGTCTAACTATAGCTAATAGTTTAGGTGCGGGGTTGTCAATCCCGTATAGATCTATACACAAGTATCACGCTCTCCCTCCAAGAGATTATGGTATATAATACAGGACTTGAAATGCATACATAAATGTACGTTGAAGTTTGAATATCTCACATTGCTTAGTATAAATAGATTTACAATAAGAATGACTTTACTTCTTTTGAAAGTGTTTCATTTTTCAAGATGTATATGTAAAATGTACGATTGACTCGTTAACTATACCCATTATAGTTTTTCAGAAAGTATGTTCCATTTGGTGAAAATAACTTGGTGATATAATAGCCCTTTATACATAAAGATGTTTGTATCGATATTCAAAGATAGATATTTCATTTATGTTTATAAAATGATACTTTGACTTGTAATGTACTTGTATTTCCCCCTAAAACATGAAAAGAATTGAAAAGTAGTGGTATGAACTCACTCGTTTGGTTTGAAGAGAGAGGCTAGAGTTGAGCAGAGCTTCGACCACGGAAAGTTGTGTCCTCGGGCTCTTCTGGGATCTCGGTAGCATAGATCTTTCGTCGGGGGCTCGGGTACGGAAATCGAGGTGTCGGGATGGTCTCTGGAGCTCTAGGGTGTGTAAAGTGAGAGAGAATATGTGAATGGTGCGCAAAAACCCGAAGCTCAACCTCTCTATTTATAGGCTGGAAACTCCTCGTACGCGGGGCGTACTACCGAAGTACGCTAGGCGTACTCGGTACGCGGGGCGTACTTCGGTTACGCGGGGCGTAAAAATGCGTCACAGCTTACGACTCCGGTCTAGCTAGCGTAGAGCACTCGAGCCGATGGGACTTGACACTGGGCCTAGTACGCGGGGCGTACTCTTGGATTACGCGAGGCGTAATCCAGGCTTCCATCTTCTAAATTCCGTAACTTTCGCGTACGGGCTCCGTTTTTTGCGTTCTTTATATCCACGCGTAGGTGAGATTATGATCTACAACTTTCATTTAGGCTCGGTCGGCTAGTTTTGACTTTATTTTTTAATGATAATTTGTTAATAGGCCAGGACTACTAAAGTCCGTTAAAAATTCATAGTTTCTTTATTCGACATCGGTTTTCATTTGTCTTTTTATCATTTTATTACTATTGTGGAGATCTTCAACTTTCGTTTAGGTGGCGATAGCTAAATAACACTCAATCTTCAATTTGAGTTTTTAGCCCTCTACTACTGTTACGAAACTTAGGAAATTCGTAACTGTTAGATAAGGTGTCTAAGTCCATAACTTATTTGGTATATACTTGACCCGACCGGCATGGTCCATTTGGGTTGCATCTCACCCGAACTTTTTATGGATAATTTTATGAGAGTTATACACATATGTTTATTAATATATTATAAGTTATAATATATTAATATCAAGTCATGTTATTTAATTAGTCTTAGTCTTAAATTAATTATGAATTAATTTAGAGATTAAAAGGAAGACTAATTAGATTATGGGCTATTTGTTTTATATGGTGTGGACTAACACTCATTTGTTAATGGGCTAGGCTTGGATGGAAGTCCATGGATGATCCATGGAGCTTTTAACCCATGGATCCTTGGAAAAGGAAAGGTCATGGGTTATTAGGGTTTCACCCTAACCATGCACACTATATAAGCATGCTTATGGAGCATGCTAGTGTAACTAGTATGTGTGTGTTTTGTGTGGCCGATTTTCTATGTGGGTATACACTCTCTCAAAGTTTTCCAAGAGTTTGTGGTGTTTTGTGATTCCATTTGAGGCATTCACACTATTGGTGCTTGGCCCTCAAACTCCTCAAGAACCAAACACATCAAAAAGGTATGTAATCTCTTCTAACTCTTTTATGTTGAAATGTTCCCCATACCATGTTAGATAGGTTATAAACCTTGGAAAATTATTATTTTGCATGTATTTAGACAAACATAGATCCAAGGTTTATTAGGGTTGCATGCACACTTAGGAAGTGTTAGATTGCTTAAAACCCAACAGTGGTATCAAAGCCTAGGCTTGCTTGTTTGATACTTGATGCAAAATAGTGAATAAAGTCGAAATTTTTGTTGTCTGCATGATGGACTAGCCGAGTCCATGGGGGGACTCGTCGAGTCCAAGGCAAAATTCATCCTACTCGCCGAGTAGGTTCGTGCACTCGGCGAGTAGAAGGTTGAGAATGCAGAATTTCGACTTTTGCTGCTGGAAATGGACTAGAAACATTACCCTAAACTGTTTTGGTGTTTTAAAACTTGTTTTAGTTGGTGTAATGGTTGTTCTAATCCATTTACAATAGCATATATCAAAATTCTATGATTTTTATGTGTTCATATAATTCTTGAAATTTTGATGATCATGTTCATGTTCTTATGAATTTAGAAGATGATAGGAATTATTTGCTGAATTGTTTAGAATTAATTCTTGATCATTTATGTGTTTTAATGGTGTCCATAATTTGTCCTCAAGTTATGGATATCCAAAGGTCACTTTTCTTTAACACACACTTAAAACACATAAGTTACATGAAAATGAAGAATCTTCATTTTTATGAACCTTTAATTCATAAGTTATGAAATGAAAAGTTTTGGTTGGTTAAAAAAGATGAAGAGTCTTGTCCTTAAGTTATGGAGGTTCAAGAGTCATTTCATTAATAAATATATAAATAAAGTGTAACCTTAATTAATTCCATAAGTTATAAAATAATGAAAAGTAATTCTTTTATTAGTTTAAAGTTTTCCATAACTTGTTCTCAAGTTATGGAACTTGAAGAGTTTTTGGATTAAAACTACTTTAAACACATAAATCATGAAATTAATTAGTTTTGAATAGTTTCAAAACTTGCCCTCAAGTTTTGGAATTTGGAAAAGTTTCACACACTTTAATAAACTTTAATTCCAACACTTAGAATTTTAAAAGTTAAAATTCAACACTTATACTATTTATAACATTAATGGTTAATTATATATATATATATATATATATATATATATATATATATATATATATATATGTATAAGAACAAGTCGTTTTACCGTTGGTAGGCCTCATTCACGAAGCCGGTCTATAAGGTGGGTATAAGGTTGTTGCCTATAAAATGGCGACTTAATGGGTGTTCACTCTCACCCACCGCTTGCTTGATCGGTGGAGGGTCGTTAGTCGAACGGGTAGGACAATGACTTTAAATTCTCATTAAAAGTATAATGAATATTATAAAGTAACTAAATATTTTTATTTAATTCCCAATCTTAGTTACTTAAGGAAAAATGTGAATTTGGTGCTAGCCCATGGAATTCACACTTTGTACCTTACCAAGTCGTTGGTGGAGCGTGTGTGGTTAACCGGCACACTAACTTGGACTAGTAAGGATCACGAAGGGTGACTTAATGTTTGTCATAGATCAATGGAGCGTGTGTGGTTAACCGGCACATTGATTGGGTGATAATATTAAGGGTACCAAGTGAATTGGTATGGTTATTCACACCTTGTTTTGTGATCCTCGGCATCCCAGTCACAAAATTTGAGAGGGCACACTCGAGATTGAAACATGCCATTGAAAAGTTCAATGAATCTCAAAAGATCTAGGAATTTCAAATCTAATTAAAACCTAATAAATTATTTCGTTTTTCCATGGTGGAAATTGGTGAATCGTCATTCGCCTACCTTCAAATATTTTATAGCTTGGATTACGGCATCCCTCTTCCAAATCATAAAATCTTGTGTTGGGTCCTAGGCTTAATATTTCATATTGGGTGTTATATTAAGGACTTTGAATCAACTAACTTGATTTTCTCCCATTATAGATGTCTGGTTTAGACAACTATGATCTTCCCAAATCTGTTGAAGATGGTGTCCCTCAACATCATGCTTCACTTCCTCCACCTCCTCCAATTATTCTCCCTCACCCATAAGTTCTTGAAAAGTTTAAAGTCACTCAATCCCTATTGGCAAGCATAGTCTATGTGTGCTCACATCTTGGAGATAAAGTCACATATTGACAAGCCTGGAGAGTTGGGTGTCGAAGTCTCGTGAAGGTTGGATGTTCAATCACTGTCTTAGTAACATAGTCAGTCTCTTTGGGACTACTATGAGGCAGACTATGACATGACCCTTAATAATGTTATCTATTTGCTTGGTGTTGTGGAATCAGCAATGATTTGGAACACCAATAAAGCAAATTTGATTAAAAGAACAACCTGCCAAGTCTTAAATGGACATTGAAATGGTAGCATTGGATATCTAGAAAAGGATTTCTCTTCCCAATGGAAAGGGATCGGCCATAGTCAACTCGGTTGACCAAATGGTAAAGAGAAAGGCTAAGTCTGAGATAGTCTCATGTGTCATTACCAAAGGGTCCATGTGTTTTGTTGCCAAAGGAAGGGGCATTGGTTGCGAAGTTGCCCTATTTACCTGAAAGATCATAAGATTAATCAAGTCAAAAAGTTTGACTCTACTTCGGGTAAAGTCCACTGTATAACTCTATTAAGTTCCTATTTGGAGATTCTTATTACATAATGTGAATGGGTCACATGTTGATGTTTTAAGAATCAAATAGGAAGCTTAAAGTTAGTATATATTGTTTCTGATTGCGAAGGTGGGTTTCGATCGCATGGTTCGGTAATCAGAATTTTGAGCTGTTGCTTAAGAGTTATAATATATTGCTTATGAATAGATAACAACAAGGTTTTCATGTGGATTGTAAGGATAAGTTTTTCCGCAAAGTTTTAAAATAAAAGAAAAAAAGGCTTTTAATGTTATTTATTTTAAAAATATCCTTACAATGGCATATGTGGAAAATTGTTGCTTATATGTTTCCAGTAATAGCAATACTGCAAAGTGGATTTGATTCCTTCGTTTGTGGTAGTGTCTGAATTTACCGAATGAAGAAAGTTTTTCATCACCCAAGTTTCAATTAGACAGAAACTTGGAATCATACAAGTTGTATTGTACGATGAATGAAAATTTTCATCTTTGAAAATTAAGACTAATTCTGTGATCACATGTATATGTGAGTCAATTGAAGTACTAAGGAATTAGCTACACTGGGTGTGCGCTGGTCAAGGTCCACCACAAAGATTGATTTGTCATGATTTACTAAAGATTAGTAAATATGATTATACTTATGAGGTTAACTATAATTCTGTAACATTGGAAAGGTTACAATGTATGACAAAACAAATGAGAAGAATCAAATTAGGCAGAAAGATAAAAGTTTCTCAAATCTGAAAGGATGGGAGAGTACTTTAGTATCATGTTTCATGATTATCTTAATGATTATGAAACCATATCACAAATTCATACTCTAAGGACGTCTTAGTGCATTGTTATGGCTAAGAAGAGAGGTCATGAATTGTTGGATTGGTTAAAATCAAGAAGATGAGTCCTATTTCGTTCCAAAACAATTCTTAGAGTCATACTCCAACATTGTAACTTTGAGTGACATAAAGGAAGATTTAAAACACTTATCAAATGTAAGAGTAAAATGTTTTCTACTCTTGTACATTTGAGATTGGTAAGTTGTGATGTGTTGGATGAGACAAAGACCAACTAAGACCAATTGTGTGAAGTGTTAGTCTTGATAAGAATCCACACTATCCCTTGAGTATTTGTTTTGTCAAGGAATGGTTCTTGACTGGGGAAACTTATATGTCAAGGGGACAGTGGCAGCCTTAAAGATCCTGAAAGACTTTCAAGATTTAATCAAGAGTAAAGCCTGTAATTTATCACTAGCACACGACTTAAGGTTTGCAACCTATCGTGTTGACATAATTCTTATTTCTGTACCTACTTCAAATAAGTTGAATTTGGATGTGAGTTATCAGAGTTCAACTTGGAAGCATTGGTGGGCCTTGTGCTACCAAGGTGACAAGAAACTAAGATTGAACAAGTTTAATCCATGTAAGGCTGAATTTGTCACTAATCTTATCTTGTGATTATGGTTTTGACAAATTCACATGGATAGGAACTCATACACTATAAAATCTAAGTGTCATAAGGTTTCTCTCCGATTCATGAAAATGATGGTGAGGAAACACTTTCACTAAGTAGATTTTATGTAGAAATCAATTGTGTTATTTGCATTTTCAAAAGTCGTTAGTGGAGCGCGTGTGGTTAATCGGCACACTAACATGGACTTATGAGAAATGGCAAATGCCAAAGCAATTGAGACTATGATTACGGCATCCCTTTTCATAGTTCTGAAAATTGTTTAGACACACATGTGAGCTATCTAAGAAAGGGTGTATGAATCTAAATTTCAGAAGTCCAGCAAATTTCTGGAAATATGTCAGAGCTAGTGGGAGCATAAGTGTTATGCTGATAATCATCATGTTAGTGGGAGCATGATTATTACGTTTAGTGTTGCAAGTTAGCAATGTTAATTATAGAAAACAAAGTTTCAATTCGTGAAGTTGCAGGGGTTGAAAAGTTGTTTTGCTATAATTAAGGGAGAGGAAATTATACTTCATTTCAATTCTAAAGCTTAGATTGAGATTTTAATCATCCTTAGTCAAGAATATATATATGAGTTTTATGTTGGAATGGTTCAACTTGAAGAAATTCTATATATATTGCGTTTTCAAAATTTGATTATGATTACGGCATCCCTCTTCATAGTTCAATTTTGAAAACATGGAAAATAAAAAATATTGTAGCAAAAGACTTGTCTAATATCATGTCTTTATGTAAAACATCATGAATCGTGTCCCATATGCTTCGGATATAGGATCGATTACATGTGCTATAATATTCATCCTTTCTAAATTTTCCAAATGCTTAAGGCATTGAGAAGGGAAAAGTCTAGAACTGGATATGACTAAAGTGATTAAGCAATTGTCGAGGACAATCTGAGGACAATCTAAAATGTTTCCACTTGTACAAATCTCTTACTTATATTGTTTTATCAAAACTTCATCTAAAATTAATTTATGAAAGGTTTCCAAAGAAATCCTAAAGGTTTTCAAACTTATTTTAAAAAGGAATACCCAGTCGTGTTTTTCTTAAGTATAAAGTTTTCTTCCATGTTTTGAGACCCCACTTGTTATATACCACTGCCTTGTTATACTTTCACTTAGTGGATACTTATACTTAGTTAAATGATTATACTTGTTTACACTCTTACTTAGTGATACGCTTCTACTTCACTTATACTTGATATCGCTTCTACTTCACTTATACTTGATATCGCTTCTACTTCACTTATACTCAATACGCTCCTACTTCACTTGTTGTCGCTTCTACTTCGTGATACACATATATTTGGTGACACTTATACTTCACGATTCGGTTATTCCACACTGTACGATTACACACCACGATGATACGTTTCCACTTGTTACACACTCAGTCCTAGTTAGATGTATGTCTGTGCTTGTATGGATATATATAAATAATGATTGAAAGACTTAGGAAGGTTCGTCCGCCCTATTTCCTTTTCTTCGTTGAGATGTGGTCTGGTGGGATCGGATGGCCGTCCGAAGGTCGTTTGGTTCATTAGTTAAATATTATGTATACGAGAATAGATGTATAGGTATGCTCTAGTCAGTTCAGTCATGAGTCTCTACCTCTAGTTCAACACTTACATTAGAAACCCACTACCCACTAGAAACCCACTACCCACTATTTGGAAGTCATTACCCACTATTTGGGATGCATCTTCGGGACACGGCCTTCTCCGTCGTCTAGTTGGTAACCAGAGTCTCCAGTATGGAGAGCGGACATTGTGTGTATAGATCTATACGGGATTGACACCCCCGCACCCTGACTGCTAGCTACAGTCCACGTCTTACCAAGCCAAGGGGTGACAAATGTCATATTTTCTAGACGCTTGTAGGGCATCTAGTACTCTAGTGTCGGTTAGTATGGTTACGAGTATCCCGGGTTACCTTATAATTCACGACCTTAAGGTAACGGTATTTCACCAGCAATTTACACTGTATGCTGGTAACTCATTCTCAGAGTCACACTGTTTTTGACCTTGCAAGATGTATCTTCCATTTGATACTATCTGTGGTCTGTATTCACTGTTTTAGACCTTACCAGTTGTACCTTTCATTCGGTACCTCCTGGGGTCTGTGTCTCCTTTTGGTAGACTGAGTCAGGCGTGTCGTTCATTCGATACTCTCCTGGAGTCTAGGATTTCTTTGCCTTAGTCAACAGTCCTCACTGCTAAGGCATATGTTATTTCCCTGATTCTTCTTGCTTTCTTTAATAATCAAATTCAATATTTTGATAATGATAGCGATAAAGGGAAAACTACTTTTACCACACTAACTCCGTCCAGTATTTGTAGAAGACTGCTTTTATTAAAGAAAATATAGGATTTTCTGGAAAGAACTCTAATACACTGTAAATTCTTAAACTACTACATTATAAGGTTATTTGAATAAAATGTCACTAAATACTTATGAACTCACCAGCATTTGTAAAAATGCTGATACTCGCTTTTCAAATAACTTGTATTCTCAGGTCAGCATTAGACAGGTACATCCCCGGAGCTGTTGATGAAGATGGCTTAGTACCATGTTGTATTTAGTATATTCTCTTATATTACTTTGATCCCCTGTAATGTAAACCATGTA
This sequence comes from Lactuca sativa, assembly GCF_002870075.4. Lineage (NCBI taxonomy): Eukaryota > Viridiplantae > Streptophyta > Magnoliopsida > Asterales > Asteraceae > Lactuca > Lactuca sativa. The sequence goes on along the minus strand of NC_056630.2, from coordinate 268,516,885 downwards.
AAATTATTACTATTAATGCAATGTTTTGTTGTACTTTGATTACTATAATACATGTGTTGTGATACTTGACATGACGTCATCCACCCCAGAACGTTTCCGCCGTTCCGATTTTGGGGTGTGACACTATATCAACAGGGTCTAAGGCACCAAGGCCGGCTCTTTATCGGATTGAGATCCGGGTATTTGGTGTTATGATTATTGATTTGATATGGTTGCATCCTGGTAGCTAGGATGGTATATGTTAGAGACCTGGTTAAGGTCGGTATCCTGTTATGTAGGATGATGCTATGCTAGTGACCGGTTAGGTCGGTATCCTGGTTAGGATGATGATATGTTATATGATCTGCTAGATCGGCTTGTTGACTGTGAATTGTTATATGATTGTATGTTTATGTGCACATGGTTGTTAGACTGGGGTTGGGTTGTGGCGGGTCCTGCTTTGTGCTGTAGGCCAAGATACCCAGGGCGGACCGGTTGTCCCGAAGGCCCAGCGAGCGGTCCGGATATGTTGTAGGCCCCAAGAGGGCGGACCAGACGTGTCGAGGCTCGGAGAGTGAACCAGGCCGACTGAAGGCCCGGTGCGGGCGGACCAGTCATACTGTAGACTCAGAGAGTGGACCAGGTGGATTGAAGGCCCAGAGCGGGCGGACCAATCACACAGCAGACTCGATGTATATGGCTAGACTCGGAGGGTGGACCAGGTGGTCTGTTGGCCGATGCGGCGGACCAGTCACACAGTAGACCCGAAGTGCATGACTGTTCTGTGATCGGATATGATATGGCATGTTATGCGTGTATAGTATATGTGGTTGGTATTTTGGGATATCTCACTAAGCTTTTGGGCTTACAATTGTGCTTTAATATTTTTCAGGTTCTTCAGGAGACCGTGGCAAGGCAAAGGCGTGATCGTAGTGCTCCTTATGTTTATGTTGTGATGTGATTCTGGGAATACTTTAAATTAATTGTATTGAAAACCTTTTTGTAATAATTTAATGAAATCGGGTTGTTTTTGAAAAGTTTAAATTGGTTGGAATTTTTCGGTCGTTACAAGATCAGTGAAACTTACATGAGTCAGTTCATACATACTATAACTAGAACATGAAAGAACATATATACTAAAACAAGAACAGAACAACTAGAATGTGAAACACTATTTCATCGCATAATAATATACTTGTTGTGTCACGTTTTGTAACCATAGTCTCCTAGAGGGAGAGCGTGAGTTTGTGTATAGATCCATACGGGATTGACCATCCTACACCTTGCTGCTAGCTACAGTGGGACCTGCAGGTCTACGGGTGACAAATGTCATACCATTTCGACGTCTTTAGAATGTCGTGTTTTATACTAGTTGATCAAGCATGGTTATAACCTTATCACCTTTTTAACCTTAATTAACAAATTGGTTTTAAGTTAGTTAATGCTTCAGTAGAGTATCTTTACACCAGACTACTTACATCTTCAATTTCCATTTCATACATGATATCCTCATATTGAGAAACACAAACTATTTTTCTAGTAAAGATATTCATAAAGCTTGATTTCTCTTATACTTGATGCAAATAGATTTTTCGAAGCCAAGAAACTGTCAGAGCCTAAAACTCGACGAGTTCATGTATTAGAGCATGAACTCGACGAGTTCCATGAAGAACTCGACGAGTTTGGCCTCCAGACAGCATATCTTCGTGGTTTTTAGCTGGAATTGGACTGGGAACATTACCATAAGCTTTTTTTGAACTTATAAACTTGTTATTGATGTGGTAATGTTCATGCTAATCCAATTTCAAAGATAATTGTTAGTAGATTCATGTTTTGCATTACTTTAAAAGTTATGCTAATTACATGAAAAAGTTTGATGTGAATTATCTTTGTTCATATGAGTTGCTTAGATTAATAGATAAGTTAATTGATTATGTGTTTTCAATCCATTTTAATCTAAGAGTTGATTCTAAAATGTGTTTTTGTAACTTGTCCTCAAGTTATATGAAAAGTCACATTTAAGTTTCATAAAACTCATAAAAGTTGGCAATGGTTACAAAAATGAAGAGTTTTGTCCTCAAGTTATGGAGGTTCAAGAGTCACTTCATTAAGATATAAAATGTTACCTTAATTAATTTCATAAGTTACAAAATAAAGAAAATTTACATTCTTTTATTAGTTTAAAGTCTTCCATAACTTTTCCTCAACTTATGGAACTTGAAGAGTTTTTTAATTAAAACTACTTTAAACACATAAGTTATGGAATTAATTAGTTTTGAATAGTTTCAAAAATTGCCCTCAAGTTTTGGTATTTGAAAACGTTTCGCTTATGAATACTTTAATTCCAAGTTAGCCCTTAGAATTTTAAAAGTTAAAATTCAACCCTTATACTTTATAATATTATACGTTAATAATATTTATAAATATGTATAAGAGTAAAGTCAGTCTTACTGTTAGTAGGCCTCATTCACGAAGCTGGTCTATAAGGGGTTATAAGGTTACTGCCTATAAAATGGAAGTTTAATGGGTGTCCACTCTCACCCACCGCTTCCTTGACTGGTGGAGGGTCGTTACCCTAACGGGTAGGACAAAGACTATAAATTCTCCCTTCATTAAAAGTATTAATGATAAATACTAAGTAACTAAACTTCTTTAAATACCCAATCTTACATACTTAGGAAAATGTGAATAAGGTGCTAATCCACGAACTTACACTTTGCACTTTGTTTAAGTCAGTTAGTGGAGTGTGTGTGGTTAACCGTCACACTAACTCGTATTTAACAAGGTAGGCAAAGGGTAAGTTAATGTTTATCATAGTATCGATGGAGCGTGTTTGGTTAACCGTAACATCGATTGAGGGGTAAACACTTAACGGTACCAAGTAATTTGCATGGTTACTTCACACCTTGTTTTGTGATCCTCGACATCCCAGTCACAAAACCTGAAGGGCACACTCGAGATTGAAACATGCCATTGAACTGTTCAATGAATCTCAAAAGATCTAGGAGTTTCAAATCCAAGTAAAACCTAATTAAATTATTTCGTTTTCATGGTGGAAATTGGTGAATCGTCATTCACCTACCTTCAAATATTATATAGTTTGGATTACGGCATCCCTCTTCCAAGTTATAAAATATGGTGTTGGGTCCTAGCCTTAATATTTCATATTGGGTGTTATATTAAGGACTTTAAATCAACTATCTTGAATATCTCCCAAAAGATGTTTAATTCAGACATCTATGATCTTCCCAAATCTCTTGGAACTTCACTTCCTCCACCTCCTTCAATTATTCTCCCTAACCCATAAGTTCAAGGTCACTCAAGTCCTATTGGCAAGGCAAGGTCTAGGTGTGATCACATCTTGGATATGAAGTCACAAATTGACAAGCCAGGAGAGTTGGGTGTCAAAGTCTTGAGAAAGTTGGTGGTTCAATCACTTTCTAAGTCACGTAGTGAGTTCCTTCGGGACTCCTATGAAACAAACTATGACGAAACCCTTAATGATCTTATCTATTTACTTGGTGATGCTGAATCAGAAATGATTTGGAATGCTAGTAAAGCAAATTTGATTAGAATATCGACTTCCAAAAACTTTATGGACATTGACAATGATGACACTCGAAATCCAGAAAAAGCATTCTCTTCCCAATGGAAAGGGATCGGCCATAGTCAACTCGGTTGACCAAATGGTAAAGAGAAAAACTAAGTCTGTGATAGTCCCATATACCATTACCAAAAGGTCCATTTGTTAAAATTGCCAAAGGTAGGGGCATTGTTTGCGAAGCTTCCAAATTTACCTAAGGATGTTAAATTCAAAATTTTGACTCTACTTCAGGTAAGTCCACTATCTAACTCTGTTAAGTTCCCAGTTGATGATTCTTAATACAAAATGTGACTCGGTTGCATCTTGATATTTAGCAGGATCAAGCAAAGGGTAGGAAACTTAAAGAAAGAGTATGTTGAATCTGACCGCGAAGATGGATTTTTATCGCTTGATTGAAGGTCGGATTCTTGAGCTACGTCTTAGGAGTTATGATAGATAGCTAGGAAACATGTAATAGCATAGTTTTCATTTCAAGTTAAATTGTAAGGAAAAAGTTTTTTTTCCGCTCTTTAAAATAAATAAAAGTTTGTCTTACTTTATTTTTATCTCCTTACAATGGCATTTATGAAAACTTGATGTCTTTATGTTTCTAGCAACAATGGAAAAATGAACTTGACTCTTTCATTTGTGGTAGTGTCTAAATTTACCAAGTAAGGAAATATTATCATCACCCAAGTTCCAATTAGACCGAAACTTGGAATCATACAAGGTGTTTAGTGTGATGTATGAGAATTTTCAACTTTGGAAAATTAAGACTAGTTCCGTGGTCACATGTATATGTGACTTAAGAGAAGGACTAAGGGATCAAGTACACTTTCTTGTGCACTTGTCAAAGTCCACCACAAAATATGGATAAGACTAGTCGTCATGATTTACTAAGGTTTAGTAAATATGATTATACTTACAAGCTTAAGTATAATTCTGAGACATTGGAAAAGTTTCAATGTATGACAGAACGAATAAGAAGAATCAAATTAGGCAGAAGGATAAAAGTTTCTCAAGTCTAAAAAGATGGGAGAGTACTTTAGTATCATGTTTTAAGATCATCTTAATGATTTTGAGACCTTACCACAATTCATCCTCTAAGTGCATTATGATAGTTAAGAAGAGGAGTTATGAATTGTTGAAGTAGTTAAATCAAGAAGATGATTCATACTTCGTTCCAAAAATAATTCTTAGAGTTATACTCTAAGATTGTAACTTGAGTGACATGTCTTAAAGAAGGTTTAAAAACAATTGTCAAATCTAAAAGTAAAAGTTTTCTACTCTTGTACATTTGAAATTGGTAAGTTGTGGTGTTTTGGATAAAACAAAGACCAACTAAGGCTAATTGTTTTAAGTGTCTGACTTGATTAAAATCCACACTATCTCTTGAATATTTGGTAAGAAAGTCTTATAGGTCAAGGAGACAGTGGGAGTCTAAAAGATCCTGAAAGGGTTTCAAGAGGTCATCAAGAATAAAACTACTATTTCAACACTAGCACACAATTAGAGGATTATAACCTATCGTGTTGACATTTCTATGCCCATTCCAGTTAAGTTGGCTATACATTTGAGTTCTACATGTTCTCAATTGTTTGCATAGCTACTTGGAAGCAATGGCAGGCCCTTGGGCTGCTAGGAGGCAAGAAGTTAAGATTGCACAAGTTCAATCCATATGAGTTAGGATTTATCACTAACCTAGTCTTGTGATTATGGTTTTCACGAATTCACGTGGATAAGAACACATACACCATAAAATCTAAGTTTCATAAGGTTTCTTTCCGATTCATGAAAATGATGGTGAGGAAATTCTTTCACTAAGTAGATTTTAAGTAGATAGCAATCGTGATATTTGCAGTTCTCAAAGTCGTTAGTGGAGCGTGCATGGTTAACCGGCACACTAACATTGACTTATGAGAAATGGAAAAAAGTCTAAACAATTGAGACTATGATTACGGCATCCCTTTTCATAGTTCTAAAATTGTTTAGACACACATGTGAGCTATCTGAGATAAGGTGTATGATTTTGATAAAGTCTTATCAAATCATTTCGTATCAGAAGTCTGAACTTTGGTATGAAAGGCAATACATTATTGATTTCTAGAAGTCCAACTGATTTCTGAATACATGTCAAAGCTAGTGGGAGCATATGTGTTATGCTAATAATCATCATGTTAGTAGGAGCATGATAATTATCATAAAGGTTGCAAGTTAGCAATGTTAATTATAGAAAACAAAAGGTTACAATTGGGAAAGAGTTGTTTTGCTATAATTAAGGGAGAGGAAATTATACTTCATCTCAAATCTAAAAGCTTAGATTGAGGTTTTAATCGTATTTAGTCAAGGATATATATATATATATATATATATATATATATATATATATATATATATATATGAATTTCATGTTGGAATGGCTCAACATAAGGAAATTCTGTATATGGGTCCATTATTTGCATTCTAAAATTCGATTATGATTACGGCATCCCTTTTTATAATCTGAATTATGAGAACTTGGCAAATAGAAATGGAAATGTTATAGCAAAAGACTGGTTTAGTCTTTATGTGAGACATCATGAATCGTGTCCCATATGCTTCGGATATAGGATCGATTACATGTGTTATATTCATCCTTTCTAAAATTTTCCAAATGCTTGGGGAATTAAGAAGGGAAAAGGTCTAGAATTGGATATGACTAAAAGGATTAAACAATTGTCAAAGACAATCTAAGGTTTACCAAAGATTGGTTCCTCAAGGACAGTTGAAAGTATAGTGATAATTGTGGAAGGACCATATTGACATAATCTGTAAGGAGGCAACTCTTGTTCGGAAGTGATAATCAAAATGGGATTATGGGAAGGTGGAAGTTATCTATGTAAGATTATGAAACTTAATTTAAGAAGAATGTTCAAAGGCAATGAACTTTATGTTGGATATAGTGTCTAAGTCCATAACTATATTTGGTATGTACTTGACCCGACCCGGCATGGTCCATTTGGGTTGCACTTCACCCGAACAATTTATGGATAATATTTGAGAATAGTACAAGTTATGATTTATTAATATATTATAAGTTCTAATATATTAATATAAGATCATATTATTTAATTAGTAGTGATCTATAATTAATCTAGGATTAATTTAGTGATCAAAGATATTACTAATTAAATATGGGCTTTTATATTTATATAGTGTGGGCTTATGCTTATTTGGAATGGGCTAGGCTTGGATGGAGAAGTCCATGGATACTCCATGGAGCTTTAACCCATGGATCTCATGGAAATGAAGAGACATGGGTATTAGGGTTTACATGGATGTAACCCTAATCCACCACACTATATAAAGGAGGCTTTGGCTCTTGAAATCAATCTAGTGGATACTAGTTGACACATGTTGAGGTGAGGGCCGATTTCAAGAGAAGTGTGACTATTCTCTCAAAGTTCCAAGTTTGTGGTGATTTGTGACTTTCATTTGAGGCATCCACACTATTGGTGCTAGGCTCAAAAACTCCAAGCAATCAAATACAACTTCAAGGTAAGTATTTCTACTAGATTTATTTGATTCATGTTTCCCATGCCATGCTAGTTAGGATATGAACCTTGGAAAAATAAGTATTTGCATGTATCTTAGACAAACATAGATCCAAGGTTTATTAGGGTTGCATGTACACTTAGGAAGTGTTAGAATGCTCAAAACCCAACAGTGGTGTCAGAGCCTAGGCTTGTTTGTTTGATACTTGTTGCAATATGCTTGGAAAAAGTCTAAATCTTGCTGTCTGACTGATGGACTCGCCGAGTCCACTTGTATCTTCAACCTACTCGCCGAGTAGGTTCATACACTCGGCGAGTAGGGTCGACAGAGTGCAGTTTTTCGACTTTAGTTGCTGGAAATGGATTAGAAACATTACCCTAAACTGTTTTGGTACTTGAAAACTTGTTTTAGAAGGTGTAATGTCTTTTCTAACTCATTTACAACAACTAGTTATCAAAATTACAAAGATTAAGTGTGATTTTGATATATGAAAGTGTTCATGTTCATGATCTTGTTCTTATGATGTTTAAATGATCATAGGAATTATTTGTAACCTATGTGGTAGATTAATTCATGATCATAATGTGATTTAATGGAGTTCATAACTTGTCTTCAAGTTATGGAAAACCAAAAGTCTCTTGGATTGAAAACCATTAAAAGAACACAAGAGTTAGAAAAGTGAAGAGTCTTCATTTTATTACTCTATTAAACTCATAAGTTACAAGATATGAAAAGTTTTGAAAGTTTACAAAACTTGCCCTCAAGTTTTGGAACAAGTAAAGTGAAGATTAAACTTTAGTTCCAACCCTTTAGAATTTTAAAAGTTAAAATTCAACCCTTATACTTATATTATTATGATTTAATAATTATATATATATATATATATATATATATATATATATGTGTGTATAAGAACAAAGTCGTCTTACCGCTAGTACGCCTCATTCACGAAGCCGGTCTATAAGGTGGGTATAAGGTTGTTGCCTATAAAATGGTGACTTAATGGGTGTCCACTCTCACCCACCGCTTGCTTGACCGGTGGAGGGTCGTTAGCCGAACGGGTAAGACAAGGACTTACAAATTCTCATTCAAAGTATGATGAATATTATAAAGTAACTAAATGTTTTATTAAATTCCCAATCTTATTTACTTTAGGAAAAATGTGAATAAGGTGCTAATCCATGAAATTACACTTTACACTTTGATTAAGTCGTTGGTGGAGCGTGTGTGGTTAACCGGCACACTAACTTGGACTTAACAAGGTAGGTAAAGGGTGACTTAGGGTTTATTATAGTATCGATGGAGCGTGTGTGGTTTACCGGCACATCGATTGAGTGATAAACTTTAAGGGTACCAAGTGATTTGCATGGTTACTTCACACCTCGTTTTGTGATCCTCGGCATCCCAGTCACAAAACCTGGAGGGCACACTCGAGATTGAAACATGCCTTTGAAAAGTTCATTGAATCTCAAAGAATCTAGGAATTTCTAAGAACCAATCAAAAAACCTAATACTTAAATATTTCGGTTTTCGTGGTGGAAATTGGTGAATCGTCATTCACCTACCTTTCAAATATGGTATAGCTTAGATTACGGCATACCTCTTCTAAGTTATATTATATTGTGATTGGATCCTAGCCTTAATATTACATTTGGGTGTTTTATTAAGGACTCTCTTATATCTAAACTAATCTTGTTCTCTTCTCTTCAGATGTCTTCCAACAATGCTTCTGGCTCTAATCCTAATGGTTCCTTTACCCTTATGAACTTGTGTGGGAAAGTCACCTTTGATGGATCCAACTTCAATGAGTGGATCAGAAACATCAGGATGATTACCCGCTACGAGGACAAAGAATATGTCCTTGACAAGGAGCTTAAGGAGATTGATGAGACCTTATACACACGGATGTGTGTGGACCATTCAAACATGCCACAAGGGATGCTAATCGTTATTATTTGACTTTTACTGATGATTACAGTAGATATGGATATGTCTACTTAATCAAGCATAAGTCAGAGACTTTCGAGAGGTTTAAGGAATTTAAACAGGAAGTCGAGAATCAATTGGGCAGGAACATTAAGATGTTTCGATCCGATCGAGGAGGTGAGTATCTTAGTTCAGAGTTCCTCGACTATCTTAGGGAATGTGGGATTGTCTCACAATTGACACCTCCCAGGACACCACAGTTGAATGGTGTGGCTGAGAGGCGTAATCGAACCTTGCTGGATATGGTTCGTTCCATGATGAGTCGAGCTACGCTACCAATCTCATTCTGGGGGTATGCCTTAGAGACTGCCGCCCATATTCTTAATCTTGTCCCTACAAAGAAAGTTGCCAAAACTCCTCACGAGATGTGGACTAGCAAAGTACCTAAGCTAGACCACATCAAGATTTGGGGTTGCGAGGCTTTCGTGAGACGCGAGACTCATGATAAGCTCGAACCTCGAAGCGAGAGGTGTATTTTCATCGGCTACCCACAGCAATCCTTTGGTTACCTCTTCTACAAACCTAGTGACAATGTGGTCTTTGTAGCAAGAAGAGGAGTCTTTCGAGAGAGAGAATTTATAAGCCAAGGAGACAGTGGGAGGCAAATTGATCTTGAAGAAATTCAAGAGTCAAGCGGTGAAGGAACTTCGAACACTAGCCCTCAACTTGAGGAGGAAACTCCTGTTGAGCCAGTTGATGAGCCTGTACCTCTGAGGCGTTCCACGAGAGTTAGGAATGCACCTGAGCATTATTATGGCTTCCATATTACTGCGGAAGGTGAGACACTTATTAGTGATGAGACACTAGTAGGTCTGTATGAACCTAACAGCTATACGGAAGCCATGGCAGGCCCTGAGGCTGCTAAATGGAAAGAGGCCATGGATAGCGAGATACAATCCATGTATGACAATCAAGTTTGGAACTTGGTTGAGAATGTACCTGGTCGTAAGACTGTAGGGTGCAAATGGGTCTTCAAGAAGAAGACCGATCATGTATGCCATGTATGCCATGACGTGTACTCGGCCTTATGTAGCCCTAGTACTGAGGCTGAGATAGCAGAAATGAGTCGACTTCCTTATGCTTCAGCTGTAGGATCGATCATGTATGCCATGACGTGTACTCGGCCTTATGTAGCCTTTGCTTTGAGCATGGTTAGCAGGTATCAGGCGAACCCTGGCAAGGAACACTGGACTGCGTTAAAGAATATCCTCAAGTACCTGCGAAGGACTAATGACTGGGTCCTTACCTTCGGTGGGAGTGATGACTTGAGAGTTGTAGGGTATAGTGATGCTAACTTCCAGACTGATAGGGATAATTTCCGCTCTCAGTCAGGCTGGGTCTTTACCCTAAATGGAGGAGCAATCTCTTGGAAGAGTTCCAAGCAGGAGACAGTGGCTGATTCCACTTGTGAATCAGAGTATATAGCGGCAAGCGAGGCAGCAAAGGAGGCGATATGGCTAAAGAACTTCATCGGAGACCTTGGAGTTGTACCAGCTATAAAAGAGCCAATGGAGATTTTCTGTGACAGCAATAGTGCGGTTGCCTGAGCCAAGGAACCAAGGGATCACGGGAGATCCAGGCACAGCATGCTCGGAGCATAGGGCTGAAGGATGATATAAGTTTTAGTAGTTAGATAACCCGGAAATTTGTAAAGTGTAATTGACATTTGATGATGAATAAAAGGTGTTTTATTTATGAGTAAAGTGTTACTATCTCTTGTCGATCTTTTACTATATTTCTTTTGCATGTTTTGACTTCCAGAATAATTTTGTTTGGTATAACATATTATTCAAACCTCCACAGTCGGTCATATGTCGGAAGTAGGTATGAATCAAGACTGTCATGATGGGTTGTAGAGGTCTAAGGTGTTGGACAAGGCTACAACAATCATGAGTGCTCATAAGTTCTGAGCATTGGACTCAACCCACGCTCACTGGAATCACTTCATGGAATTTTATCTCGAGTGATCGTGAGACGGTAATATCATATAAGTCTTCAAACCTAGAGATATGATTTGTTACTTACGAGTTGGTTATGCATTGATTGTATGTAAATGCATTGGTAACTCGATGTTATAAAACGTGCCTTTGTGTGTAATTCAATGAGTGGTAGAACAAACATATGAGCCGAAGTTTATCTGTTCCTTCTTGGATTAGAAGTTGATATTTGGGCCCCTCGATGATTTTGTTTTGACCTATGTACCGGGCCCGGTCAGAACTAAATTGATGTGTTCAGTTAAGTTCTATGTCAAACAAATCGGAAATCGGGAAACAAATGTTGGACAATAAGCAAGACAATGTTCTATGTGTTTGTCCGGCTGATATCTAGAACAGAGGATTATATGATCACTTATCTAAATGGCGCGTTCAAGTTCAACAGAGTTTAAAGAGCTACGAGTGTTGATCGGTTCCTGAAGTTATACTTGCATATATAGTTACTAGACTTATCCAAGTGGGAGACTGTTGGATATAGTGTCTAAGTCCATAACTATATTTGGTATGTACTTGACCCAACCCGGCATGGTCCATTTTGGTTGCACTTCACCCGAACAATTTATGGATAATATTTGAGAATAGTACAAGTTATGATGTATTAATATATTATAAGTTCTAATATATTAATATAAGATCATATTATTTAATTAGTAGTGATCTATAATTAATCTAGGATTAATTTAGTGATCAAAGATATTACTAATTAAATATGGGCTTTTATATTTATATAGTGTGGGCTTATGCTTATTTGGAATGGGCTAGGCTTGGATGGAGAAGTCCATGGATACTCCATGGAGCTTTAACCCATGGATCTCATGGAAATGAAGAGACATGGGTATTAGGGTTTACATGGATGTAACCCTAATCCACCACACTATATAAAGGAGGCTTTGGCTCTTGAAATCAATCTAGTGGATACTAGTTGACACATGTTGAGGTGAGGGCCGATTTCAAGAGAAGTGTGACTATTCTCTCAAAGTTCCAAGTTTGTGGTGATTTGTGACTTTCATTTGAGGCATCCACACTATTGGTGCTAGGCTCAAAAACTCCAAGCAATCAAATACAACTTCAAGGTAAGTATTTCTACTAGATTTATTTGATTCATGTTTCCCATGCCATGCTAGTTAGGATATGAACCTTGGAAAAATAATTATTTGCATGTATCTTAGACAAACATAGATCCAAGGTTTATTAGGGTTGCATGTACACTTAGGAAGTGTTAGAATGCTCAAAACCCAACACTTTGAATATGAGACTTCGGTTCCATGGAGTTGATCTCCATAGGAATACTCTGTAATGTTTGTTGACAATTCTTTGTGACTTTGTGCATAATCATTACAAGATGAACAGTGCATATAAGTTTAAAATCTAAATAGATTTCGATAAATGATAGGAATTTGGAATTCTTACATTTAAGACAAGGAAGTGGGAGTGTGAAAAGAGGATCATTGAAATTATGTTCAATTGATCTAGTTCACAAAGAAAAGGATCATAGAAAAACATAGAGTTCATACTTGGTGTATGGCAAAGCTATTGTTTAGAAAAACATAGTGTACATGCTTGGAGCATGGGACACCTAGTGGTTTTAATTCAAGTATAAAGTTGACAAAACTAAAACAATGAATAATGAGTAATCAGTATGGTGATAAATAGAGAGTGTTTTATTTATATTCATAGGTCTTGATACCATATTAGATTCATTTATTCTTGTGTTTCACTTTGCATGTTTTGACTTCCATAATAACTAGGTTATTCGTCCAAAATGACTAAGTTATTCAAACCATCCACAGTCGGTCATATGTTGGAAGTAGATATGAATCAAGAGTGTCATGGGTTGGCTTGTAGAGGTCCAAGTTGGTGGACAAAGTTGTGCTACAACAGTCATGAGTACTCATAAGTTCTGAGTATTGGATTCAACCCGCGCTCATTTGAATCACTTCATGGATTTTATCACGAGTGATCATGAGACGATAATATCTTATATTCTTCAAACCTAGAGATATGAGTTGTTACTATGAGTTGGTTGTACATTGAATTCACGATAACGCATTGGTAACTCAATGTTATAAAACGTGCCTTTGTGTATGATTCAACAAGTAGTAGAACAAGCCATATGAGTCGAAGTTTATCAATTCCTTTTACCTTTGGGATAAAAGCGATATATGTGGGCCCCTCGATGATTTAATGTGATACATGTGAGTGATTGGCCAAGCCAGGACTGATTTGATTTGTTCAATCAGTCAGTCGTCATAAATCGGAAATCGGGAAACAACAAATGGACAGAGAGAATGATTATAATCCATGTCTTAGTCCATATGATATCTAGAATGGAGGAATATATGATCCCTTATCTAATGGACAAGTCATTCACAAAGGTCAGAGTTCGTTGACAAGATCAGAGTCCGACAGTGGCTTTAAGAGCTACGATTGCCAGTTGGTTTTTGAAGTCGTACTCAATAATAGTTTTAGACTTATCCAAGTGGGAGACTGTTGGATTAATGTCTAAGTCCATAACTATATTTGGTATGTACTTGACCCGACCCGGCATGGTCCACTTGGTTTGCACTTCACCGGCGCAATTTATATGGATAATCTTTTGAGAATAATATATTAATATATTATTAGTTCTAATATATTAATATGGAATCATATTATTTAATTAGTATTTATCAAGAATTAATTTAGAATTATTTAAGTGATCAAAATGAACTAATTAAATATGGACTCTTAGATATATGTGTGTGATGGGCCAAGTTCATTTAGGTTGGGCTAAGCTTTCATGGATAGTCCATGGAGTGTTTAACCCATGGATCATATGAAATGAAAGGTCATGGGTTTAACCCTAGTCTCCACACTATATAAAGATGTCCTTGGTTCTTGAAATTGGCACTAGTGTGAGTACACTAAGAGGGCTAGCCGATTTCACTAGAGAGAACCAAAGTATTCTTATTCTCAAAGTCTTCCAAGGTGTTTTTGGTGATTTTTGATTCCACTTGAGGCTTCCACACTATTGGGGCTAGGCTCTTAAAGCTTGAAAACATCAAGCTACACCAAAAGTTATGTCATCTAACTAGTCTTTGTAGTATAGTTTCCTCATAGTATGCTAGTTAGGATTAAAGCCTTGGAAAGGTCTTATTTGCATGTATAATAGAGAAAACATAGATCCAAGGTTTATAGGGTTGCATGTACACCATAGGAGTGTTAGAATGCTCAAAACCCAACAAAAATAACTCCAGCTATAGAAGCCCTTTCTGACAAACCCGGTTATCCTGAACAACCAATAAGTGTAGTAGCCATCGGAGATCCCGACCCTCAGATCTCTCCTCAAAGGGACCCCGATGAACAGGATCCTCGAATAAGTCCACGATCAAGGATCCAACCAATTATGAAGTATCTCCAAAATGTCACGATCCCAACAGAAGAAAAAATCGAAAGAGAAAGTAGAACAAGAGTCTCAAGATTCGTAATAATCCAAGGTAAACTCTATAAAAAGTCTATGGCAGGTCCATACCTCATATTCTTGGAAGATCCAGAAGTTGCAGAAGTCTTGAAGGACATACATGAAGGAGACTGTGGCAATCACATTGGGGGCAGATCCTTATGATCCAAGGAATTGAGAACAGGATACTACTGGCTAACCATGAAGAGAGATTCTTTTCTACATGCTCAAAAGTGTGATGCTTTCCAAACACATAGCAACATCCTACATCAACCATCGGAACCTCTACATCCTATTATCTCTCCATGGCCATTCATGAAATGGAGAATGGATATAGTAGGAAAATTACCAATAGCTCCAGGATGAAAAATCTTCATGTTGGTGATGATTGATTACTTCTCGAAATGGATCGAAGTTGAAGCCTTCGTTCAGGTTAGAGACAAAGAGGTAGTCTCATTTATTAAACGTAATATCTTGACCAGGTTCGAGATCCCTGCTGAAATCATATGTGACAATGGATCCCAATTCACAAGAAAGAGGACAAGAGACTTTTTCACGAGTTGGGGAATCAAAATGATAATGTCCACTCATGTTCATCCCCAAGCTAATGGTCAAGTAGAATCTAGCCATAAGATCATAGTAAACAACTTGAAGAAAAGGCTAGATGAAAAGAAAGGAAGATAGGCAAAAGAGCTTTCTTTCGTCCTATGGGCAGATAGGACTACTTCCAAAGTAGCCACATGTCAGGCCCCCTACTCCTTGGTGTTTGGGATAGAAGCCATGATCCCTACCGAAGTAGTGATCCCGAAAGCAAGATATTTGCTCCAAAATCAAGAAAACAATGACAGTATCCTAGCCCAGGATCTTGACACTGTTGACGAACTCAGAGATCTTACCAAGATACGCATTGTTGCTCATCAACAAAGGATCACCAAGGCTTACAACAAGAACATAAAAGTCAGAAAATTCAAAATAGGAGAATTGGTATTAAGGAAAACATTCCAAAACACCAAGGATCCTAGTGCAGGTAAATTATCTCCTAAGTGGGAAGGACCATATCTCATAGATGCTGAAGCAAGAAAAGGAGCATATTGGCTAGAAACACTCGAAGGAGACGTTTTGCCAAGATCCTGGAATGCTATACATTTCAAAGCATACTATATGTAAATAAGATCAGTTGATCTTTAACAAAACCGAGGTGCACATGTTCTTTACCTTAAACATTTCATCATTACTTATTTTGTCCTCGATTACATTACTAACTTTAGCATCGGAGGGGCATTAGCTAGACTAACGCCCACCCCTACCTAACGTTTGCTATGCAGAACAACATACAGCTAAGGATCTCCATAAGCAATGATCCTGAAACATAAGGATCATCAAGGTTGAAGATCTTGAAACATAAGGATCTTGTCACACAAAGATCTCAACATCTTAACACTTGGACAATTCCATTATATCAACGGTATGATATTAAAACTATCATATACACAAGCTAGCGATTGATCATCTCTCCTACGCTTAAGGGTACTTAATCCCCTCTAAGGTGTAAAGAGCTAATTACCTCTTTCACACGAACTAAGGTTTATACACCGCGCTTGAACGCACGATATCTAACTATGGGATACAAATAAGGGGATCATTTCACGATGCAGTGGCTAAGCAACCCTCTTATTTTTTACCATAAGTTAAGATCCTTAATGTAACGTCCCAAAATTCAAGTCCAAAAATTTCATTTTTAATTAAATTATTCATAAAACATTCACTAGAAAATATTGAATCAACACGTCATCTCATAAAATCAAGTATCATGTTTCAAACCCACAACATAAGCAAATAACATATCAGAGTACAATCCCAGAAAACACCATGCGGAAAATCAAATGTGGGTGTGATGCCATGCTACGTCGTCAGCTCCTTCCCCTTACATGAAGAGGTACCTGAAACCAAAAACTGAAACCGTAAGCACAAAGCTTAGTGAGTTCCCCCATCATACCACATACCATACAATACCATCGGTATCTTTCAACCGGTAATCGTCATTGGTATCTTTCAATCGGTAATCGTCATCGGTATCTTTCAACCGGTAACTAGGGACTATTCCACCCCCTACCACTAGCATACAATAGCAAGATATAAGCACACAGTCAGGCATATCCGGGTACTGACCTACCCCTTAGTCCTAAGGACCACTATCAGGGAACTATCCCTATCATGTAACATATCATACAGATATAACTCATAACCAAACGCATACCAGACCAAGATAAATTATCACAAAGACAATTATCTTCTAGATACTCCTCATTGGTGGGTCGGCATTGTGGCCTTAGACCCACCCCTACTGGAAGGTAACTCACCTCATACAAGTAGGTGCTGATAATCAGTGCGGGAAACCTCCTTCCGCTGCTGCTCCGAAAATCCTCCGGCTACAAACCCCACAAACACTCAGTTAGAAACTGATCTCTATACTTAGGGTAAAATGACCATTTTACCCTCAACCAAGTCAAGTCAACGTCAAAGTCAACTTCCAGTTGACCCGACTCGCCGAGTTGGGCCATCAACTCGCCGAGTCCCTCACTCTCTACTCGTCCCCATCCACGACCCTACTCGTCTAGTTGGGCCGACAACTCGACGAGTTCTTCTCCCATTCGAAAGCCACAAGGAAACTCATCCGACTCGCCGAGTCTGGGAACAACTCGCCGAGTCCCACGAGCAGATCCCCTACTCGCTTCCAAATCCTCACCAGAGCATCCATCTTGAGGATTTTGGTTTTCGAGGCCATCAGTACTCGATAAATTGCTAATTCCGCGAGCAGTGACGAAGGGTTGGACCTTCTACACTTAAACTCCTCTCAACTCAGTAACTGTTCATATGACTCGCCGATTTTTAAGAACAACTCGTCGAGTTCCAGGCAATCTTCATAGGACTCGCCGAGTGGTTCGTCCAACTCGTCGAGTCTAAGACCATCTTCATAGAACTCGCCGAGTGGACTTTGGCACTCGCCGAGTCCATTCAACTCTCCTCCTATATAGGCCAAATCTGAGACATGCAACGGTTCCAAACCATAGATCTAAGCTCCCAGGGCATGCTTATCACGTAAAGTTGCAAACTTTACGTGCATGCATGGCCCTATGAGATCCAAAAGGCAAATCCAAGCTCTTTATGAAGTCAAACACTTAATAGGGACCACAATCACTTCAACCACAGAAACTTTACACTTCTAAGATATCCAAAAGGCCCAGATCTAAAGCCCTTTCAGAACATAGAGCATAAACACATAGAGTTTGAGGTTTTAGGGCTTAAAAACCAAAAATTAGGGACAAAAAGGGGATCTAATGAACTAGAGATCAAGGTAGGAAATTTTCTACCTGAATGGAAGCCTTTCACAGAGTAGATTTCGAATCTACTTCCCCTCCTTGCACCCTTCATCCTTCTCCTTCTTCTTCTAAGCTCCAAACTTCCTTCACAAAGCCAAAATCACTCACAAGAACAATATGGGGGCTAGGGTTTCGCTTTACAGCTCTTCTGGAAGTGTTAGGGGAAAGAGAGGCCGAGTTAGGGTGTTTAAATAGGGTGCACACTCCTGGATTGGGGTTTTTGTCCACACAGCAGCTTACTCGCCGAGTCCACAACTTAAACCCCGTGCCCCTTCTCGCTTCTACTCGACGAGTCGATCCTTTGACTCGCCACGTCCAAGGCCAAGATGCAAAATGCACAAAGAATTAAGTAAAAGAATACGTACCAAGAACCAGGTGCTACACTTGAGGTTTATAACATTTTCATGTTATCTAAAATTGGGATCTTACCCCAGAAATTACATTAGGTTTATAACATCTTCATGTTATCACACGTTGGGATCTTTCCCCAGAAAATACACACGAATCATAACATTTTCATATTATCATAATTAGGGATCTTTACCATGAAATACGTCACAAGTTGGGATCCTCCCCAGTATATAACATTAACATGTTATCAATTGAAATTATGGTGTTACTTACCCAAGAATTTTGTCATAGTCTATAACCCAAACAGGTTCTCCTAAGAAGGGAATTACCCCGTATGATCTTATGATTAAGGATCCTCATCCTTAAGGATCCTCGTCATTAAGGTTCCTCGTCGGTAAGGATCCTCATTAGTAAGAATCTTATCATTAGCAGTCAACAGTGATCCCAAGCTCTTTCCTAAGTTGAGATTTATCCTCAGTAAATTCTAATATTGAAAGACTTATGAAGCTTTAGGAAAAATCGAAGATAATCAGGCTCCATCTTTCCTTGTTCTTAACTTTGAAATTTTTTAAGTAAAATTAAGGATCTTAAACTTTTCAGGATCCTAAACCAGTTGTTGATTTATAAACTTTTATCACTTCAGAGTCATTTACTATTTTAAATTGATATCTTTAAAGAATTTTTAAAGCACTTAGATTTACTAAAATTAGTTCTTAACAAATTTGTTTATACTTGTTTTACTATAAAAATTATTTGAAACTATGAAGGATTACAAGTCAGTCATCAAACTTTTACAGAAACTTTTAACATTTTAAATTTCTTAACAAAGTCAGTTCTTATTATTTTAAGTTATCACTTTTAGTTGTTTAACTAATTCAATCCTTATCAAATCATTTTATCTATTATTTGCCAAAAGAACTTTATCTTGAAAATTATTCACTATTTTTAGGATCCTAACTATGCAAAGATCTTAGTATCATATTATGCAGGTAAAGGAAAAATAGAAAAATAAA
Source organism: Lactuca sativa (assembly GCF_002870075.4). Classification (NCBI taxonomy): domain Eukaryota; kingdom Viridiplantae; phylum Streptophyta; class Magnoliopsida; order Asterales; family Asteraceae; genus Lactuca; species Lactuca sativa. The sequence continues at coordinate 268,497,626 of NC_056630.2, read as the reverse complement.
GGAAATATTAACCATTGTATTCAAAATAAAAGGCTTACAGCCCTACAGGAGTCAAATGGTTACATCAAAAAAACTACACTACCCAACCACCTAAAAGGCCTAGACCTTAGCCCGATCATCATCGGCCTTCTTCTCCTCCTTCTCCACTTCTGGTTGCAGTGCAGTATCCTCAACAGTGATGACAAGCTTACCAGTTAGTTTGGCTAGTGCCTCGTGCTATCCTACTACATTCCAGGATCCTGAATGCTCAAAATCCTCCAACAACTTGATCCTAGCCTCCAGGATAGCCATCGCATCACTTTCCTTCGCATCGGCAATCACCTCCTCAAGCTTCGCAGAAGGCTCCTCCTCCTTCTCAGCCTTCTGCTTGCTCAACAACTCCATCCTTGATCCTCATTGGTGGTCATCCAAATTTTCTCCTGCTCTACTAGAGCAGACTCAGCTTTCTTACCACAGATCCTGGGATCATTGGTGAACTGAGAAACATAAGTGGAGACCTAAAAGAAATGCAAACATCAGGAAAAGAAGAAATAGGTATGTTAAACTAACATAAATAATTCTTATGCACAGGAAACTTACAGGCTGGGAAAATGAGGCCAACTTCCCAAGAGCATCCTCGATGCTGAGGTTCTCTTGGTTGGAATATGTGGCCTTAGAAGTCTTCCTCTTTCAGGATCAATAGTCTTCATAACCAGGTCAAGCTGGGCTTTCTTTGAAGGAGGCAGAGCAGAGGGCTTCTCCTGGTTGATCCTGACCAAGCCGATGGTCATGTCATCCTCAAGGTCAGCCAAAGTGAAGCGAGCATTGGAGCGGACAGTCCCGGAACCTGCATGAGAAACAAGGATCCTGATGAGATCGAAGATCCTAAGACGAAAATTCAAATCAAAAAGAAAGAAAGATATACATGTAGCCATAGAAGTTGTGTTGGAAGATCCTTCTTGGATACTGGATTGATCAAGTCTGAGAGATCTATCTGCCTCTGGGAGAGAAAGAAAATTAACAATCGTATCATATGTGTCCTCAGCAGTAACAACAAGCTCCCCGAACTTCAAACCTGTAACAGAAAAAACAAAATAAGAATAAGATTTCAGGATCACATGGAAAAGTATTGATATCCTACCCTTCTTAACCTAATATTTCGGTAAGAGATCTCCTCCAGGAATAGATTCACGCCTGACAAAGAAGTATCTCCCTTTCCAAGCACCATCATTGTGTTTTGTTTTTAACACAAGAGGAGGCTTGCCACTCTTGACCTTAAACAGGAAGCGAGAATTGCCGGAAGTTGAGAGATCATAGACATGGGCCAATTCAGCCAGACCCATGCTAAGATCTTGTGTCTGATTTAGCCACTCAACCCAGTACAGGATCCTCCAAATGATAGGCATCATTTGGACGAAAGAAAGTTTCGTGGTATCGAAAAACTCTGAGACCACTCCGTAAAAAGGGAATTTAAGGCCTAAAACAGAGAAGGGATACTCTAGAAAGCACACCCAAGAAGAGGAGATGAAGTCTGGTTAGATCAAAGGGTCATAAGGCCTGTAGACTGCTTCGGGAGGGAAGGCACCACTACCCTTCAATGCTTCGATATCACCATCATCGAAGGAGCACGTCTCGTCATAAGACAAGACTCCTTGATCTATGAAATCGTCCACAAGAAGACTTAGGATCTTCTTGTGAGAAAGGGTTATCTTTTTACCCATCATCAAAAATTTGCTAGAAAGGAGATGAGGCAGAGAGGATGTTACCTTTATCGAAATCACAGGTAGCACAAAGAAAGCAAAGAAAATCGAGACGAGTAAAGAGAATTGTGGAACTGATTACCTCTTCTTATACTGAAGATTTGAGGTTGATTTGACCATTAACGGCTAGTTATCCACCCGTTAGATTTCAAAATTACCCAGTCATTAAGGGTTAGTTTTGAAAATTACTTTTCTCTCTCTCCTTTTACCTTTTTAATTTAATTTATCCCTTTAATACTCTTGAAATTAACTCCTAAATTTTCAGGAATAACTTGGGGGCAATTGTTATGGCCAGGATCCTCAAACCTCATCTGATATTCAGGATCCTCAACTATCTCAGGATCTCGACTATTACCATTATTATTATTTAATAACATTTATAACGGTTATATTTCATTCTTAATTAACATATGTGCATAAATATTCAAGAGAAGACTTATTCTCAACAGAGAGTCGTCTCAACTATGATAAAAACCCGGAATACCAAGTCAAACAACGTTCACAAAGCTGGTCATAGAGGATCCCGGGAATGTCGGACATCTTGTTAGCTAGATTAGACTATAAATTGACACATGTATCTTGCACACGACACGCTCCACTTACTCTATGAACTTTTTCACTTTTTCTTACTGAAATACTCTTAGTAATCATCATTTTATATTAATAAAATCATCAAGGTAGGTGATCATTATCACCTCCCAAGGTTTTGTGTCGGAGATCCTAGCAAGGATCAAGGGATTTCCTTGTAAAAAATAGTGTCGTTCTCTTTACCTTTCTCTATTGCACAATTCGAACATCACAGCCTCTCATTCAATTTGGTTGATTTATACTTGTGTAATTTTTGACCAAAACAAAATTCTTCTATTTTCTCGTCAAGACTCGACCCCTCACTTGGTTCCTCTCACGCTTTAAATAATCGCTCAATTCTCAACCTAACTTCTGTAGAGATCAAAAACAACAGCTACATAATAAAAAAAGAAAACAAACACTAAATTAAAAATTCCTACATTACCCCTATCAAACTAGAAGTTTTAGAAACAAACCAAACACACAAATTAAAACAAACAAATAAAAATAGTTTCAAACACTTCTAATAAAAACTAAGAATAGTTAATCTTCATCTTCTCTCCCAGCTCCACTTCCATCGGCTCCACCTTGCATTTCGCCCCATAGCTCATCCCAACTCGTAATGTAAGGTTAAGAAGTCGGATACCGATCCGGCCTTGAAATTTGCATATGTTGAAAGAGGAGATCGATGTGCATGTTTTGATAGTTAAGCCCCCGACCAATATTATCTTGGTACCGCCTCATTTCCCTGTTATACCAATCCATGGGCATCTCATCCTCCACAGAAATCACCGGGGGCTCCTCGTGAACGACTTCGGGTCGTGGCGTCACTTGTCTCCCTACCTGCTCTGGTTGTACCACTTCATCATCATTGGGAATAGAGAAATTATTCCCTCCGTTATCCTCCACAATCCTTGCCCTCTTATAAAGACGAACGTTGAAAAGACGAGTTGGCATCAAATTCAGGATATCTGTTGCTCCCCTCTTAAACAACCCATAGGATTTTGCTAATTTAGTAACAAACATACCACCACAGATTGGCGTCCCTTTTCAATCCTTTGTTACCCGGTTTACCAAATATGTTGTCAAGCAATGAGGTATGTTGCAAAAGACCCTGGGAGTGAGGATACCCCATAAGAAAAATACATCAAGATTGGGGACCTTATCAGAATCCCTCCTCATGTTTACAGTGCTGGAGATAAACCGATGAATGAGGCGGTGAATAGGCGACCTAATATTGCCTTCATATGCAACCGATGGGATGTGCACTCCATTAGAAATTATGGTCCATCAATTAGTTCCATTCACTTCTTGTGGGAAATTCATGTGACAGGTATCTAAAAAGATACCAAATCCCTTAGCCATCGCCTCCGAGCGGTTGTACAAATCCATTCTCCATGCCAACTTTGCGATATTACATTCCCTTTTCTCTCCACCCAAACAAAAACTAGGTTGTCGGTATCAAGCATATTTGTTCTTCCCGTAAACCGGATTGTAGAAAAGAACTCCAAGCATAGTTCCTTATACACGTGCTCCTAAACCTGAAATAATCTCCTCCGCCCTGTACATGTTATCCTCACCCCCAGCTACAAATATTTTGGTCAAGTATGGGTTCATTGCTTCCACCAGTACGACTTGTTGAACCCATTCCCAGTCAACTGCATTCGGGATGTAAAACTCTCTGGACTTCAGCTTCTCAAGTTTGTTCCTCTATTCTGCTAAAACTCCCGGAGAGACTATTTCAGGAAAATTATACCATGGGAAATCACCATGTCCTTATAGAACTTGTTGGCTTCTCTGTCCTCTCCATCTTTCTGCACATTTGAACAGCAAAAGAAAAAAAAACAATAAAAGAGGTTAAAAATAACTTTTAAGCAGAATTTGAGTAGCCTGATCATCAAACACGTCGTGTTCTATGAACAGATCAACTATTAACTTCCAATTCGAACACATATTGGCCAAATGAAAATCAAACAAGTTAAGGGATTTACTTAGAACACTGTATTATACACATAATCACAAGAAAATCTGCCAAAATGTCCTAATTTGTTCAAAATCGAAACCCTATAAATTTATGGCAAAGTTTTAAAAATCCGGTTTTCATGCAAATTAGACACAGGATACATAAAAATCTTTACTTTAAACAGAACCAGAGCTTAATATCTTACCTTTTTTGAACAAAATGAAGCAAATCGAAGGAGCTGGAGATTGTGGTGCTTGAAGTAAACTCGACGTGTTTGGGGTAGTGGAGCAAGGGTGAAAACGATTTTTGCCCTTTTAGGGTTAAAGAAACTTTTTTTTGACTCGGTTTAAAACTGATCGATTTTCGGTAACTGGAAAAGCGACACACCATGTTGGGGTAGCAACACGTCATGTTGAAACGCAAATCCTTAAAAAATCGAGAATTTTTGCCCAAACATGGCGTGGGAATAGCTCATCCACGCCGTGTTGGGTGTTCAGAACACAAAAGTTTATGTTTGTTCATTAAAAGTTTTACCACACCCGACACTAAATCCTTGCTTGCCCTCAAGCAACATTTTAATTATTTAGAAGAAAAAGATTAAAAGATCCCCAACAAAACTTAACAAAATAAAGGAAAGAAAATGAAAAACTAAAAGAAAGATAAAGGAAAAAAGAAAAGAAAACTCTAATGACGGGTTGTCTCCCGCAAGCGCTTCGTTTTTAGGAGTCTTGAGTCGGACTTCTTTCCACCCTATGTTGTGGCGTCCTCCTCCAAGTTCATGCCTTCTTCCATTCTTTCTTCTCTTGGTATTTCTCCCTCGTAATGTTTTACTCTATGCCCATTTACCTTAAAGTTTGACCCATCTTTGTTGAATAGCTCAATTACCCCATATGGATACACTTGCTTTATCTTGAATGGTCCGGACCATCGTGTATTCAACTTTCCAGGAAAAAGTTTCAACCTTGAGTTGTAAAGGAGAACTTTTTGATCAGATTCGAATTCCTTATTCCCTTTCAGCCTTGCATCATGCCATTTTTCTTCTTATCCTTGTAGATCAATGAGTTTGTGTATGACTCGTTTCTCAACTCTTCCAAGGCATTCATTTGCAAAATCCGATTGGTGTGCAGTTCACTCAGTTCGAAGTTGCATGTCTTTAATGCCCAATACGCTTTGTGATCGAGTTCCATCGGTAAATGGCAGTTTTTACCAAAAACTAATCGATAAGGGGTAGTCCAATGGGTGTTTTGAACGCAGTGCAAAATACCCAAAGCGCATTATCGAGTTTGTCCGATCATTCCTTCCTATTACTCCCCACCAATTTTTCTAAGATTCTATTTAGTGCCCTGTTTGTGATCTCGGTTTGCCCATTTGTTTGAGGATGATATGGTGTTGTAAACCTATGGCGTACCCTATATTTATGTAACACTTTCGCAGTTTGATCATTAGCAAAATGGTTTCCCCTGTCACTTATAAGTGCTTTTGGCACTCCAAAACGAAAAAAATAATTTTCTAAGGAACTTCACAACCACTCGTGCATCATTGGTTAGTAATGCATGTGCTTCTGCCCACTTGGAAACATTGTTGACTGCTACAAGGATGTACTTGTTCCCTCTATATGATGGGAATGGTCCCATAAAGTCTATACCCCATATATCGAACACCTCACAGACTTGGATGTTTCTTCGTGGCATCTCATTCCTTGCAGATATATTTCTTGTCCTCGGGCATGAGTCACACTCTCTTACATAAGTAGTAGCATTCTTGAAGATCGTTGGCCAATAGAAACCTGCATCAAATACCTTCTTGGCTGTGTATTGAGCTCCATGATGTCCTCCTGTAGGGCCCTAGTCACAATGCCCTATAATTTCATGAATTTCCTTTCGAAACACGCATCTTCTGATGATACCATCTGCACAACTTCTAAAAAGATAAGGCTCATCCCAGAATTAATATTTGATTTTTGAGAAGAGCTTTTCTTTTGCTGGTAAGTTAACCCCTTTGGAAGATAGCTGTCTACCAAAAAATTTGTAATGTATGCATACCAAGGCTCTTCTCCTGCTACCATCATCAAATACGCCTCTGGAAAGTCATCCCCAATGCTCTTGTTTCCCATCTCTTCCCTCTCTGGATTTTCCAATCTTGACAAATGGTCAGCCCCTACGTTTTCCATTCCCTTCTTGTCCCTGATCTCGATGTCAAAATATTGAAGTAAGATCACCCACCAGATCAATCTTGGTTTGGCATCCTGTTTTGCAAACAAATACTTGATAGCAGAATGGTCGGTAAAAACAGTTGTTTTGGACAGTATAAGGTAGGGAAGAAACTTGTCAAATGCATAAACCACCGCCAATAATTCTTTTTCAGTAGTGGTGTAATTTTCTTGGGTCGGGTTTAAGGTCTTGCTTGCATAGTATAAGGTTTGAAAGTGGTTATCAACCCCTTGACCAAGCATGGCTCCCAAAGCATAGTCACCGGCATCACACATTATCTCGAAAGGCAAGTTCCAATTTGGGACGATAATGATCGGGGCATTAGTCATTTTTTCTTTCAAAATTTCAAAAGATTCTAAGCATTCTTTAAAAAATCGAAGGTTTCATCTTTTAAAAGTAATTGGGTCAAAGGTCTTGTTATTTTATATAAATCTTTTATAAAACGGCGGTAAAAACCCGTGTGACCTAAAAAACTCATAACGCCCTTCACATTAGTTGGTGGGAGTAACTTGGCAATGGTGTCCATCTTTGCTTAATCCACCTCATTCCCCGATTTGGAAACTTTATGACCTAACATGATTCCCTCCTTCACCATGAAATGGCATTTTTCCCAATTCAAGACTAAAATGGTTTTTTCACACCTAGCAAGCATCAAATCAAGGTTAGTGAGGCAATCATCAAAAGAAGAACCAAAGACTGAAAAATTATCCACAAAAACTTCCATAAACTTCTCCACCATATTATGGAATATGGCCATCATGCATCGCTGAAAAGTGGTCGGTGCATTGCATAATCCAAAAGGCATGCGTCGATACGCAAAAGTTCCACTAGGACAGGTGAACGTCTTCTCTTGATCAATTGGGTCAATGGGAATCTGAAAATAACCTGAAAATCCATCTAGAAAACAGTAATAGTAATGACCAGATAATCGTTCAAGCATTTGATCAATAAAAAGAAGATGGAAATGGTTTTTACAAGTGGCATCATTTAATTTTCGATAATCGATGCACACTCACCAACTGGTTATCGTTCGTGTAGGTATGAGCTCATTTTTCTCGTTCGTTACAACCGCCATCCCTCCTTTCTTTGGCACTACTTGAACTAGACTCACTTATTGACTGTCAAAAATGGAATAGATGATTCTGGCATCCAAAAGCTTCATGACCTCCTTCTTGACCACCTCTTGTATATTTGGGTTTAATCGTCTCTGATGTTGTACTACCGACTAAGCTTCTTCTTCTAGGTTGATCTTGTGAGAGCAATAGGAAGGACTAATGCCCTTGATGTTGGTAATTTTCCAAGCAATGGCGGTCTTCCTTTTCTTTAAAAACTTCTGTAGGATAAATATGTTGCGTCATGGGCTTTGTTTGTATTTACCGGATTAGGCCTGTCCATCTGTGTTTTGTTAGGGTTATGTAGTATATATAGTGCATGCATGTATGCATTAGACACCTTCTTGATACTATTACTTTGATTATCGTTCTGTAACCCTAAAACACCTCTACAGTCGAAGTTCTTCATCGAGCTCTTCTGGGGTGTTGAAGTTTAATCATTCAGCATTGTTTGAGCCATTCCTGTGTCTTGTTCTTATTTCTTTATTCACTGTTTAGAACATATCGATCCTACTAGAATTTTAATTCCAACAATTGGTATCAGAGCACGAGACTGTGTAACAAATATGCATTCCTTCTATTTGAAGAATACTATAGGGTTTCCACTTTTATCGAATATATAGGAGCCATCATTTTCTTATCGACGGAAACTGGTGTTTTTGATAAAACCCTGTTCTCAAGTTTACAGGTCAGACTCTAACAGTTTCAAGGAAGGTTCATCGTGTCTCAAGATGACGTACAATCTAATCAACATCTCCAACACCATTGGATCCACTACAAGAGTACCCATTCTTTACACGCATGATTATGAAGTATGGGCACATCACTTTGAAGATTATGTGGTTGAATCTGATGATAACGGATATCTCATCTGGGAAGCAATCACGTTGGGTCCATTTGTTCACTCTGGAACGAATACAATTGTGAATACCCAAAAGGAGTATAGCAAACTGATAGCAGACGAGGATAAGATTCCTCAAGACGAAAAAGATAAACTATTGTGCAATGTCAAGGCGTTAAGAATGATCAGATTCACTTTACAAGCTAACACCTTCCGGTTAGTGAGTTCATGCACTACAACTAAGGAGATATGGGACAGGTTGAAAGAACTGTATTCAACCGACGAGGATCTAGAGCACTCTATTCAAACTCTACTTCTCTCTGAGTTCGGAGCATTTACACAAAAACCTGAAGAAACCTTGCTTCAGATGTTTGATCGCTACAATCATCTGCTCAGCAAGATGACAAAGCATGGTATTGAAAGGAAGGGTATTGAACAGAAAGTCACCTTCCTGAACGGTTTAAGACCTGAGTGGATGGCAGTTGTCTTAACTGTGAAAGCGCATGAACAATTCAAGGCTTATTCCCTAGCAAAACTTATGGGAATTCTAAAGTCACATGAAAGCACAGTGTCAAAAGAAGCAAAGTTGGTCTCTGGTGTCGGCTCACTTGCTCTTGTCTCGAAGAACAAAAATGTGATTGAATAAGAAGAGGAAGATGACATGTCGTAGTGTGATCTTACGGGTGACGAGTATGCGATGATGGTGTCGAATCCAAAGAAGTTTTCTCGAAAGAAATTCCCTGTCAGTAAGAACCGAAACTGGCAAGGAAGCTATAGTTCAGAAAAGGTAAAGGAAGAGTCTAAGAATACATCTCAGAAGGAGGATGAAAAGAAGGATAGCAAACTGGTGGGTGACTCAGGGTATGATTGCAATTATTGTCACAGCAAGCATCATTTTGCCAAGGACTGCATGTTGAAAAAGTTAGCCGAGAGAAGAGAGAGTGAAGATGATGAAACTTATCATATGAGAAAGCTTGAAGAGATAAAGAAGAAGAAAACTAGTGATGGTCGAATGAACGCCTTGTTGTTCAAGAAAAGGTGATTGATGACGAATTTGGCGGGGTTGAAGTGTGGTCCACAGATTCAGAGGATGAAGAGGTGAGAAGGCCAACACACAGTAGAGCTTTTGTGACAAGACAAGAAGATGAGAAAGTGACTGGAAGATGCCTGATGGTGACGGCTGGAGTAACAACCGAGAGGGAGCATGAGGAACCGAATCTACATGAAGACAAATGTTTTGCAGCCAAGACACTCAGTGAAAAGATCAATGACTGCAATCGTTTGATCAAAAAGGTACAATCCCTTCTTGAATCTCTTAAAATTCTGGCAATTGATTATGAAAGGGAATTAAATGAACTAAAATTCAAATTTAATAATCTAAGCGGAAGTCTCATGCAAACTCGCTTAACAAATTCTAACCTAACTGACCAAATTAGCAGGTTATTAACGAAGAGTGAAGAGAGACGAATATGGATTAAGCTAAAGGAGCAGGAGTTAGTTAGGGCTAGGGATGAAATAATTTATTTGCAACGAGACAATTTGAGATTTTTGAAACAACGTAATGTTTTTTTCTTGATTGCTAAACGTTGATATACTAATATCACGCAATTGCATTTAGATTTTGAAATAGGGAAAAAGATTCATAAAATGATCTTGCCCTTCCGTGAGTTTAAGGAGGATAAGGTCATTGCTGAATGTGAATCAATCATGTCCTCGGAAGAACCTTCCATTCCTTATAAAATAGGTTTGGACAAAATTGAAACTTTCATTGATTCTAAGGAACATAAATACATGTTAAAACTGATCTTAGATGAAAATGATAAGTTAAAAATTAAAACCGAGACCCTAAAATCATTTGACTCATTAAATACCACATTGATGACCGAACATAAGATGAATACTAAGAGTACATCTGAGTTTGATGATGAAAGTGAGATGAGCGAGATCTCCGTGGAAGACATAATCGATTGCTCAGAGTTTCTGGGGAGCAAAATCGATAATGAAAAACCGCTTATATCCGAAAACTCGGTTGAATATGCTCGCTTGTCAGATAACAAGTTGAAGAAACTCAAAGAAAAGGCAGTGGTCTACCAAAAGCTACAAACGATTCCAAATCAAGTCTATGTTGTTAAAGGAGTATCTGAAAGACAAACAGCGGAACTGAAAATTTTGGTAGATCAAGACAACGCTGGAGGTTGTGACGATTTCTTCTGGTTAGCTCCTATTGATAATAATGACAAAACTGTTGGCTTCTCAGACCAAACATCATGGAGGGTGAAAGGTAGATACGTTCCAGAACCCATTAACAAACCCTCAAGTTTCGCCAAACCAAGCACAAGTGGAATGAAAGAGATACCAGAAGAACCCAAGAAGGAGTCTCATCCAGCCGTGACTCATAAAGAGAATCCAAATCCAAAGCTAAAGCCAAAACAAAGCTTCAATATCCATAAATCTCAAAAACAAAGGGCCGATCAAAAGCGCCAAAGAAATCAAAGGTACATGAAAAACTTGAGTGAGAGAAAACAGTTTTGGAAGTCTTAAAATCCTGACTTTGTCCAAATCAAGTGTAACAGCCCGGATTTCCAGGTATCATTTATGCTTATATTTTTGGAGTTTTGTGAGGGGACTCGGCGAGTTAGAGCTCAAACTCGCCGAGTAGGATCGCGGTTCAGGACGCGGGTTCGCGCCTGGACTCGGCGAGTCCTTGCTGTTTAATGAAACCCTAATTTCCCGGTCCTAAGCCCTATTTAAAGGACCTTATGGCCCTTCATTGCGGCTACCTGGATCTTGAGAGCACCAAAGCAGCTGAGGGTTTTTATGAGTGAGATAAGAGGCCATTGTTCACCAAATTTGTGTGTTTTTGCAAGAAAGGAAGAGGAAAGTCAAGCTAGAAGAGTTGGGGAGCTTGGATCTACTTTCATTTCATCATAGGAGGCTTCTTGAGAGGTCCCATGGGGATATGGTGCTTAGATCTGGACCTTAGTAGGTCCAGAGAGTCCCTAATGTCATGCTTTATGTCCTCCCTTTTGGGTTGGAGACTAGGGTTGCCATCTTAGAGGTCATTTCTCCTAAAAGAGCCTTGTGGTTGTTGCATGGTAACCAAGATATGAACTTTACGTGATGAATGAGCTTAGGAGGGCCAGATCTACGAGTGGATGGAGCGGATCTGACCTCAGAAGCTAGATTGAGTTGATGCAAGGCATGGACTCGCCGAGTCTGAAGAACAGACTCGGCGAGTAGCATGAAGATTGTCCTTAACCACTCAGCGAGTGGTCCTGCCGAGTTATGGGTTGACTCAGTGAGTCAGGGAGAGTTAGAGAGGATTGACAGGTGGACTGAGTCAAACTGGAACTCGCCGAGTTGTTCTTTAGACTCGGCAAGTTGAGTCGGGGTGGCCCCGCGACTCATGCCAGGTGGAACTCGTCGAGTCTGGGGAGTACTCGACGTGTCAAAGGAGAATCCTAGAGAGTTTTTGAAAACGTATAGACTCGCCGAGTCGCTCTAGTGCACTCGCCGAGTCCGGTCAAAGTTGACCGTTGACCGTTGACCGTTGATCGTTGCCCAGAGTTGACTAGTGTTGACTTGATAAGGGTAGTCAACCTTAGTGGTAAAAGTGTTAATTAGAGATATATGATGTTATAGGAGGATTATAGCTCGGAGGATTGAGCACGAGTGATTTCCAGGATTCGCGAGTTATCGAGATATACGAGGTGAGTCTTCTCACTATACTTTACCCTGAGTAGTAATCAGAGTTATGTGACAGAGTATGTGTATGTTATGTGTATGCTATGTGTTGTACTGCATGATGTCTATGTGAATTATGATGTGCATGTTTATAGAGTTGGAACCGGAATGGTTCCCAGAGTTAGAACCTGAGGGTTCACAGAGTTTGGGTGCACGGACCCACAGAGTTATAGCCTCAAGTGGCTAATATGTGTTATATTTGGTATTTTGGGGAACTCACTAAGCTTTGTGCTTACAGTGTGAGTGTTGTTTGTTTCAGGTACTAGTGATGACCGTGGGAAGGCGCCGGCTTGATCTGTACACACGCATGGGATTTTTATGATATTTGATCTTGGTATTTTTGTTTGATGTGAATTGGAATTTTAAACTCGATGTTTTATGAAAATTAAATGAAAAATGTTTTTATACTTTGTGAAAAAAATTATTTGGAAATTCACGGTGTTACAAGTTGGTATCAGAGCCTTGGTTTGAGGGATTCGAGTACACCTTCGGGTGTATTTGAACTCAAACTGAGGATTTGAGAATTATTTTCAAAAAGAGTAAAAGATTTTCGAAAAACGCAGAGCAGAGTTGTGTGTACGATCAGTCCGCGCCCGAACGGTGATTTCCCAAAATACCTTTATGTTATGTGATACTGATATTGATATGATGTATTCGCATGCTAGAGTAGGCTAGGTATTCCTATTAGGACTAGAGTGGCCTGATTTGTGATGCCTTAGCCTAGGAAGAGGTGAGCTGCTATGAGATGCTTGAGAGTGAGTAGGTAGCAGCGAGGGGCTTATGAGAGATCTATTAGAGAGTGGTCTATGCATGATAGAGTACTTGGAATTTGGGATCCGAAGAGGAGGACTTGGGGTGTATTCTGATACGGTGCGGACAGTAGTATTGGGCCCGTACTACTGAAAGCACCGGAGCGGTGTACAGCCCAAGTAAGAATCTTTGGAATACCAAGGATCAAGGAGGAAAGAGTTGACGAGTGTGAGTATGCTCGAATGGGTTCTAATTTATCGTATGTTGTATTTCAGAGGTAGATCATGGTGAGGACACGTTTGATGCCTGAGAGCAGTGGTACCAGTGATGAGGAGATCCGCCGGATCATCCACGAGCAGGTGGATGCGGCCATCAGGGCAGAGATACCGGAGATGTTTGGGTCTATTAAGACCACGCTGATTGAGACCTTTGACGAGCGTTATGCCGCTCCTTCTGAGGCTGCTGTTGCAGCGGCCACCGCAGCTATTGCTGCCGCGAGGCCGCAAGGTGGTGATGCGTTGTTGTTCTAGGAGTTCAGCAACACAAAACCACCAAAGTTTGATGGGACCCAGGATCCGGTGGCAGCTATGAGATGGATTTCTGATATAGAGGGGTGTTTCTTCACTTGCTCGTCTCCTGGGTATTTGAAGGTTCGGTTCACGCTAAACCAGCTTCGCTTGGGAGCGAAGGACTGGTGGAAGTTTGTGACGGTGCATTTCACGCCTGCTGAGATTGCGGCAGTGACCTGGGAGAGGTTCACTGCCATGTTCCGAGATGTTTACGTTCCCCAGGTGGAGAGGGAGCGTTTGGCCCAGGAGTTTCTGACCCTCAAGCAGGGTACTGAGTCGGTTACGGTGATTACCAGGATGTTCCATGAGAGGGCGATGTTCTGCCCTGAGCATGTGTCTACGGAGCAGGCACGTATGAGCCGCTATCTGAGTATCTTGAGGCGGGACATTCGGGAGTTCGTGGCGAACTCCTCGTACCGGAAATTTGCCGAGCTTCAAGAAAATGCTCGGAAGAGGGAGATTGAGCTAGAGACTCAGGCCAGGGAGGAGGCGGAGTCTCAGGGGAGGGATCGGCGACCGGCACAGGCTCAGCCGGCAGCCAAGCGGGCCAAGCCCGCTGATTCCAAACCAGGGAGCCAGAAGGGCCGCACTTGTGGGAAGTGTGGCAAGGGTCATGATGGAGTCTGCCGAGCGGGATCTTGCTACAAGTGTGGCAAGGAGGGGAATATGGCCAAGGACTGCCCAAGGGGTTTGCAGTGTGTTTTCACTGCAACCAGACCGGACACCGAAAGGCAGAGTGTCCGTAGTTGTGAGGAGCATCTCAGGGATCTGCCCCTGTCGCCATCAGAGTTACCGAGAGTCGGCCAGTGAAGGCCGAGGCGCCGAGAGCTCGAGGGAGAGCCTTTCAGCTGACCGCGGAGGAGGTCCACGCTGCGCCCGATGTTGTGGCTGGTATGTTTTCTTTCGTGTATTTATTTTGATGCTATGATATTATGCTTATATTATTTTATGCGTAGGTACTTTCCTTGTGAACTCTGTACCTGCTTTAGTGTTATTTGACTCGGGTGCGAGTCGGTCTTTTGTGTCTTTGGCCTTTAGTTAGCATATCAGTGTTAGTCGTGAGGCGTTGAGTCGGCCTCTGAGAGTTTCCATAGCTGACGAGAGAGTGATTTATGCCACGGAGGTTCTCCGAGGATGCGTGTTAGAGATTTTTGGTGTTGAGTTCCAAATTGATCTGGTTCCTATTGCGATGGGAGATGTCTGTGTCATTGTGGGCATGGACTGGTTGAGCAGATTCGGCGCAGTTATTGACTGCGAGCGTCAGTTGGTGACCATACGAGACCCTAGTGGGGGAGTTCTTTCGGTGTACGGCGAGGGTACACGTCCTGGATCAGCGTTTTGTTCGGCCGCTAGGGCGAGGCAGTGTCTACAGCAGGGATGTAAGGGTTTTGTGGCGTATGTGATGGATACGCGGGTGGATTTCGAGAGGCCGAGTTCAGTTAAGGAGGTTCCGGTGGTGCGTGAGTTCCCGGATGTTTTTCCCAAGGAGTTTCCGGGTGTGCCTCCTGTGAGGCAAGTGGAGTTCAGTATCGATTTGGTTCCGGGGGCCGCGCCTATCGCTAAGGTGCCTTATCGCCTTGCACCTCCAGAGATGCAAGAGTTATCCTCGCAGCTTCAGGAGCTGGTGGGGAAGGGATTTATTCGGCCGAGCAGCTCGCCGTGGGGAGCGCCTATCCTGTTCGTCAAGAAGAAGGATGGTTCACACCAGATGTGCATTGATTACCGGGAGTTGAACAAGCTGACGGTCAAGAACCGTTACCCGTTACCGAGGATCGACGATTTGTTCGATCAGTTGCAGGGAGCATCTTGGTTCTCCAAGATTGATTTGAGGTCCGGATATCATCAGGTGAGAGTGCGGGATGAGGACGTCTAGAAGACAGCGTTCAGGACGCGTTATAGGTATTATGAGTTTGTGGTGATGCCTTTTGGGCTCACCAATGCCCCGGCTGTGTTCATGGATCTCATGAACCGAGTATGTAGGCGGATGTTGGATCGGCCGGTGATTGTATTTATCGATGACATTGTGGTATATTCGAGATCTAGAGAGCAGCATGAGGAGCATTTGAGAGAGGTTCTTGGAGTTCTGAGATCGGAGAAGCTTTATGCCAAATTCTCCAAGTGTGATTTCTGGTTGCGGGAGGTCCAGCTCTTAGGACATCTTGTTAACCAGGAAGGGATATTGGTCGATCCGGCCAAGGTTGAGGCGGTGATGAGTTGGGAGGTGCCGAAGTCACCCTCTGAGATCAGGAGTTTCCTAGGGTTGGCAGGGTATTATCAGAGATTTATCAAGGATTTCTCCAAGATCGCAGTGCCACTCACCAGATTGACCTGGAAGGGTGTTGCTTTTTCATGGGGCCCCGAGCAGCAGGCCTCCTTTGAGACACTTCGCCAAAGGTTGTGCGAAGCCCCGGTATTAGCTCTCCCGGAAGGGATGGAGGACTTTGTGGTATATTGTGATGCATCGATTTTGGGGCTGGGAGCGGTGTTGATGCAGAGAAGGCATGTGATAGCATACGCATCGAGGCAGCTGAAGCCTCATGAGACGAGATATCCCACCCATGATCTAGAGTTGGGGGCAGTGGTGTTCACCCTCAAGATTTGTCATCACTACTTGTATGGGGTTCGGTGTACGATATACACGTATGGGGTTCGGTGTACGATATACACGGACCATAAGAGTTTGAGATATTTGATGGATCAGCCCAACCTAAATATGCGACAGAGAAGGTGGTTGGATGTGGTCAAGGATTATGATTGTGAGATCCTGTACCACCCAGGCAAGGCTAATGTGGTAGCCGATGCGTTGAGCCGCAGGGCGGAGAGCACTCCACTGTGGGATGTATGTTTGAGATTGACCGTGATAGCTCCGGTATTGGACGCCATTCGTGGGGCACAGGCCGAGGCTGTACAACCTGAGATGCAGAAGAGGGAACGGGTTGTTGGTTTGGTTTCAGAGTTCGTTACCGATGGTCGGGGGCTTATGACATTTCAGGGGCGTATCCGGGTGCCGTTTGTGGGAGGAACGCATACCATTTTGATGGAGGAGGCTCAGCGGTCGAAATTTTCGATCCATCCGGGGGCCACTAAGATTTATTTGGATTTGAGAAAGGAGTATTGGTGGCCCTGTATGAAGAGGGATGTTGCGTGGTTTGTTGAGAGGTGCTTGACCTGCCGTAGGGTTAAGGCCGAGCACCAGAGGCCGCATGGTAAGTTGCAGCCATTGGAGGTTCCCGAGTGGAAATGGGAACAGATCACTATGGATTTCATCACCAAATTGTCGAGGACTGTCTGAGGAGTTGATGCAATTTGGGTGATTGTGGACAGGTTGACGAAGAGCGCTCACTTCCTTGCCATCAGTGAGAGTTCTTCAACAGAGAAATTGGTGGAGGTGTATGTGAGGGAAGTGGTATCTCGGCATGGGGTGCCGATCTCAATTGTTTCAGACCGTGATGTGCGTTTCACTTCCAGATTCTGGAAGAAGTTTCATGAGGAATTGGGTACTAGACTGCATTTTAGTACTGCATATCATCCCCAGACAGACGGTCAGAATGAGTGGACGATTCAGACGCTTGAGGACATGCTCCGAGCATGTGTGTTGGATTTCGGGGGTAGCTGGGATGCGTATTTACCCTTGGCAGAGTTTTCCTACAACAACAGCCATCATTCAAGCATTGGTATGCCACCCTTTGAGTTGTTGTATGGGAGGAGGTGTCGGACCCCCATTTGTTGGGGAGAGGTTGGACAGAGGGTGATGGACAGTACAGAGATCGTACTTCAGACGACAGAGCAGATTCAGCAGGTCAGACAGAGGTTGTTGACCGCTCAGAGCCGACAGAAGAGTTATGCAGACAGACGCCGGTTCAAGCTTGAGTTTCAGGTTGGCGACCATGTTCTCCTGAAGGTCTCTCCTGCATGTAGACCGAAGCCTCAAAGACTCTGAGTAAGGCCTTAATGATTCGATCTATACCTATCGTTTCTACCCAATCAGGCCAAATTTTCTCACGTCACGAGTTACCTTACTCTTCTCAAAGTAGTTGAGAGTTTACTGCTTTGTCAATCTTTAACAGAAGAGGTACTTTTGGTTCTTTAACCACCTAATCAATATTCTTCATCTACTTTCGGTTCACAAACGTAACCCTTGAGACTCTCGGTTTTTACCATTGAGGTTTATGGTTACCCAAAATTTGTGTTGATGATCTTAGTTGCGTATACCACGTGCTGAGTGAGACCCACAATCCAATACCAATAAGGAATTAACGGTGAGTTTTCAAATTCAGGATTTAACTTGTTACCGGTTGAAATCTCTTTTTCTTTTTTATGCGAGATCTTTATGAAATTATCTAACACCAAGGCGTTTCTTCCCAAAAGGACCAGTTTTTTTTATTTTTGAGATTTCAATTCCTAACCACCTATACACATATCTCACATACTTACTTAACAGACCACATCGGTCTCACAAGTACTTCGCCTGACCTTCGGTCTTACATTAAGTATCGAGGTTCGGTTGGAGATAAGCCACCCTTAGAGCCGATAGTTGAAAAGAATCCTTTCGATGTTTATTAACAAACACTCGATCGTAATTTTTCGAGGAACCATGCAAGCACTTCAAGTCTCTCTTGACTTTAAAGGAAGAGATTCGTGCCTGGAATCAACTGCTTTATGTCGGTTTATGACATCACTCACATCCTATACACGTTTGATTTATTTCTTTATCTTTGTCACTCTTGCACGCAAAAAAAAATTTTAATTTTCCACAATACTAATGATCGTTTTCAAGTGCATTTTTATTAACCTATGTGTTGTGCAAGCAGAAAATTCAGTTGACTAGGCATTGTGTGGATGCGAATTTGAATCACTTTAACGGATAAGGACGGAAATGGGCGCGTGAATTTAAAACGGCTCCTAGCCACACTCATGATGATGTTTATCTGGGGAAACCAAGCTGTCAAATCCCGCTTTTACCGGTGACGGTAAAGAGATCGTGTAATCATAACAAAAGATTCTTTCTCTCTCATGGCAATGGTATATAAAGGGTTTCTCACACCCATTGTCCTTTCTTACCTTCTTCACCATCTCCCGAATATAACATGCGATTCTCAACTGTTCATCTTCTGTAAATCAACAATGGCGGATTCATCTTCTCACCTTGACCAATCTGCTTCATCTTCCCTACTGGTGATCAAACCCAACCAGAACTTGATCATTGATCTGAATCCGTTTTTGTACGACTACTACATGCTCCAGGTTGTTGAATGCCTTAAGTATTCTCCATTGGTTTTGGCACTATCTCAGGTGGAATCTGTTCTGATGTCTCTGTTATCGGAGGTTTGCTCTAGTGCTTCATATGATAAGAACAATGATAGGATTTACTTTTCAATCTTCAATCGCAAAACTTCGATTTCAAAATTTCGATTATGTTTGTTGTTAGGGCTTGCAGTCGATGCCTCTGTAATCTCTCCTGATTTTATTACGACAACTCAGCTCTTTGCCATGTTCTATGAGATGGGCTATACTGAGGTTCTTTTTTCTTTTACGAAGTTCAAGAAGTCATGTCTACCACCCCAATGGTATGGGTTATTAACTCTAATTCACAAGGGTTTGGGTGAAAGAGTAGCAGGGTCAGATGGTTCCAACAGGTGCTTCATGACCATTCTGTATGGTCTTTACAATGGCCTCAATCTAGACTATGGGTCATTGATTTGGTCTCAACTGGTGCAAAGCCTCAATTCTTCGACCAAGCATTCAGAGATTTCTTGTGGAAGATTCTGGACGATTGTTACGCAAAGATCCATCTCTTCACACCAAGAAGGTGATTATCACCGATGAATCCAGATACACTCATATTGGCTACGTCCCTGAGACAATGTCTCACTGTGTTCCACTCAACAGCACAGTTATGGAAGCTTATCGCAAACTCAATCCTATTGGTCCTCGCCAATTAACGCCTGAGATGAAGGCAGCTTTGGAAGTCGTGGAAAAACCTTCTAAACATGGTAAGAAGAAGGAAGAAAAGCCTGCTGATCTAGGAATGGGTGCGTCCTCAAAAGTTGACAAATCAACGAAGGGTGATAAGGAGGGATCCAAAAAGCGGAAATCAGAGAAAGGGGGATCTTCGGCTCATCCTAAGAAAATTAAAAAGATGGCAAGAAGGTCTACATCGGCTGATGATGAAGAAGAAGCTCATCTTGAGGACTCACCGAGAGGAAACACACCTCCTAGATCTCCAACTGATGACCTCCATACCAAGGTACCACTCCACCTAATTCACCACCGAAAGTCACTATTTCCGTTTCGGTTGCTCCTATTCCTCCATCTCCACCACTACGTACTGTTTCAGAATTGGTTACTCCAATACCTCCAATTTCTACAACACAACCGATTTCTTCGCCAATCACACCACCACATGTTCGCACTACTCCTATAATCACTACAACACCTATTATTACCTCAACAGTAACCGATCCACCAGTGAATGTCAATGTATCTGATACGGGGGCATTTACTGGTACTAAACCTCCTGTTACTACTCAACCTATTACACCTACTGCTTCAGATGACTCTAATTCGATTCTTGGAGGTGATGATTTTGAGTATGACTCCACTTACTATAGTCCTTACCGGCTCCCGACTGAAGATGATGATGCTTCCCCTGTTACTAAGGACCAACTTCATAGTGCTCATGAGAAGCTTGACAAGCTGCTTAAGTGTCATCAGAAACTTGTTGATGTTATCCTGAAAGCCTTCATGGATACAGCCTTGGAGCAATATACCCAATCCATGGATAAGTGCTCAGCTGCTGTGAATGATTCTACTTCCCAGTGTAAACAAGCTACTAAGGATGTTAAGGATCTTATTCAAGAATCTAAACTTTTCTTAGAGTCGCTTCAGGTTCATGCCAACTCCAATGCTACCAAGGTTAATGCTTTGGTTGACTCTCTAACCCACTCGCTTCAAGGTGAACAAGCAAAATTTGAAGCAGTTCGAGCTGATCTTCAAATCGAGAATAAATCTCATATTTCCTCTATTGACGCTCGGTTAGAGAAACTCATGGCTGATTTAGCCATTGAACGACAACTGAGAGATGAACTCGCTAGACAGACTGCTACTGTGGCGGCTCAGAAGGTCCAGCTGGAACAAGCAGAAAAAGAGATTGAACTGTTGAAGGTTGAACGTGTTGTTTTTAAAAGCTGTTCTGGTGATGTCCTGGGTATACTGAACAATGTCATTCATGCTCATCATCCCGTTTTGACGCTGACTATCAGGAATCATCTCACTACCAAACTTCTTCTGGCGATTGCACTACTTTGTGAAATGAAGGGTGTTCCAAAGCCGATGGTCGCTTCACAACAAGGATGAGAAGGTGTGCAAGTTATTGTAGAAAAGCCATCAGGTCAACCTCCTGTTCAATCGAAAGTTGTGATCAAACCTGAACTGGAGGGTAATGAAGCTTCGGTTCTAATGATAAAGAAAATAAGTTTCCATCCAATGATGATAGTGATGAAGACCAGAAAACAATAACCGACATACTCAAAGGAAAGCAAAGAGATCAGGAGTTAAATGAGACTCAGAGGATTGTGAAGGAAGAAGAGGAGAAGGAAAGGAAGAGGAAAGCAGAGCATGATGCTCTTGGATGTAAAATGGCCCTTTTTCCCACATTAACTAGGGAAAAGATGATAAAAGAGGCGATTGAATTCCCAAGTGTTTTCTGGTTGGAACCAGTGGCGTCATTTGATATTGAAAACAAGAGGGATTCTCAATTCGATATGCCTATGACGAGGAAGGCGTTCGTTTTTCATTGCTTTGATTCTACTGCTGAAGCCCCTTCGCCTCATCCTCATATTGATCGAGAGCTTATAGATTTTTATCTGCAGTTCGGTCAACCTCGGTACTTGACGTGGAGTGCACAGAAGATCACGTCAGTCAAAGTGCTGAAGCCTACACCTGCGGGGAAGTTTGTCAATGTTCGTTTCAGAGTTACTCGAGGTTCAGACAACTCGGTCTCTATAGTTTCCCTTACAGATCTCCCAAACTTGAATCCTCATGATTGGATTTTGTTATACAACATTTTGCTTATAAATGCAAAGGAGTATGAACCGATCCTGAATCATTTAAAGAGGATGTTGGGGTCATATATTTACGAAGTGGCTAAGATGGATCAAGAGATTGCCACTGTCATGAACAAGAAACTGATAGTGAAGCCAACTCCGAAACCAAGAGATGTGAATAAAATGACAATGGGTCAAATTGATCCTACGCATCTAACGGTCATGTTCACAATAGCCAAACATAGCAGATTTTTATTTGCTCTTGTGGATAAGCATCTGTTCTCAACCGATTGCTTGGAGCACATCATTAACATTATTCATCGGTGCAAGAAGAAAACAGTGAGTCTGATAAGAAGAACTTCACAGACATGCTTTGGTGGTATATTACATTTCGTCACACTCTTCTAGCCTTTATATCGAAGTTGTTCAAAAATGTTAAGAAGTCTTCAGTTGCTCAACTGAACTGAGTTTTTGGTTCCATGGATGCAAAGGGGGAGATTATAGGATAAATATGTTGCGTCATGGGCTTTGTTTGTATTTACCGGATTGGGCCTGTCCATCCGTGTTTTGTTAGGGTTATGTAGTATATATCGTGCATGCATGTATGCATTAGACACCTTCTTGATACTATTACTTTGATTATCGTTCTGTAACCCTAAAACACCTCTACAGTCGAAGTTCTTCATCGAGCTCTTCTGGGGTGTTGAAGTTTAATCATTCAGCATTGTTTGAGCCATTCCTGTGTCTTGTTCTTATTGCTTTATTCACTGTTAGAACATATCGATCCTACTAGAATTTTAATTCCAACACCTTCACAAGACTCTCTTTTTCAGTTGGTGTAAGGTCAAAGGCAATAATAAACGGCTTTTGTTCATTCTCTTCTAGAAAAATGTATTCCAAGTGTTCAGGTAAAGTTTTGAGTTCCACTTGTGTCTTCTGATCACTAAATATGGTGTCTACATTTTCAAAGCACGTCGTGTTGTCTTCGGTTCCTTGGTCAGATCGTGATTTTTGACCCAAACACATCGTGTTGGTCTCCTCAACACATCGTGTTGATTCTTCAGAATGTCTTGTAAGCTCTTCAACTTCACTTTCTTCAAGTAACCTTTCCAACTATTTTTGATCATTCTCAGCATCAAAGTCCCCTTCTTATAAGAATGTGAATCCACCCGCATTGTCTTCTTGCCAGCTCTCCAATTCTTTTTCCATTATCTCTTAAAATGTGTCCACCGAGAAAACAGTGTCATCACTAAACCTTGAATGCATCATTGCTCGATCAACTTGAAAGGTGACTGAATCATCTCCTACCCGGAGAGTAAGTTTAGACTCTCTCACGTCCACTATAGCGCAAGTGGCGCTTAGAAAAGGTATTCCAAGAATAATTGGTACTTGATTATCTTCTTCCATATCTAGCACAATAAAATCAGCAGGAAACACAAATTTATCAACTTTCACCAGAAAATCCTTGCATATCCCTCTTAGGAATGTCACCGTCTTGTTTGCTAGATGAATCGCCATACGGATGGGCCTCGGTTCCAGAAGATTCAACTTTTTGAAGAATGTATACATAAGATATACACTAGCCCCCGAATCGGTCAATGCATAACTTGTAGCCAAATTCTCGAATTAACATGGAAAAGTTAAGCTCCCTGGGTCTCCCATCTTCTTTGATAGTTTGTTCAATATCACGGCTAGCAATTCTCGTTCAGACCCACCTTAGATGCCTCCTCCATCTTCTTTCTATTGGTGAGGAGATCCTTTAAGAACTTGGCATATTTTGGCATTTGAGCAACCGCTTCAATGAAAGGGATGTTGATTTGGAGGGATTTGATATGCTCTAGAGACTTATTATAGTCTTCATTATGTTCGTCTTGTCTAGCTCGGCCTGGGAATGGCAATGGAGGTTGATATGGCTTTATTGGAGGGCTCTTATTTTCTTCAGACCATAAACACGGCGTGCTCTTCTCCTCGACATGTCATGTTGGGGCATCAGAATGTGATTCTGGGTTGTCCTCCTGCACTACTTTCGGATCTTCATTCGGGATTGGGTTCAGAGGAGTGACTATTTTACCGCTTCTTATTGTCACAACATTTATATGCGCCCCTCTCGAATTTTGCTTGGTGTTGCTTGGAAGTTTGCCCAGTGACCTTTCATTGAATTGTTTTTCAAGTTGCCCGAGTTACTTCTCGATGTTGAGGATCGAAGCTTGCTGATTCCTCATTAAGTCTTGTTGATATTTCATCATAGCTTGCTAATCCCTTATTGCAGCATCGGTCTCATCATGTCTCTTTTCGGATGAGGATGCGAAACGGGCAAGCATGGCTTCAAAATCTGTCTTCATTTTTGGTACCGGCTCTTCCTTTTGATAAAACCCTCTCGCCTTTTGCTTGTATTTCTCCTCCTTTGCCTTCTTGTACTCGTCATACAGTAGCCATTCCTTCTTAGGTTTCCTCCAATCTTCATCAAATCTATCCTTGCTTGAATAACACACTTGCGCCTTTC